>NC_134551.1:50563482-50889113 GCF_025594145.1 Primulina tabacum
AGAGTCGTCTTCAAATGCAGCAGGACCCTCATTAAGAAATATCATGTTGCGGTCAAACTCAATTGATAGAAAGCTGAGGTATTATACTTGCTCAATTTCTCCTCCTGTTTTTGCATTTGAAGTGTTCCTGTTTCTCATATGCAAAATGTCTCTTGTCTCTTGAGATGCAGGAGAGTTGTTTTTATTGGATTAATGTTATTGTCTCAGTGTGTCACACAGTGAACCAAACATTGCTGCTACATTCTGGCGAAGGAGCCGAAGAAAGGTCGCTACAGAACAAAGGACTGCTAGTTCAAGGTTTGTGTTTTTGGAAACTCATGAATTTTGTCACATCGCCCACTACATAATCTAATTCTGAACTTTCTTCTTCTAAACTTTTATAGCTCTGAAAGATGTTACCTAGATACTCTTGTCTGTTTTTTTCCATTAATATTTTCAGCTTGCAAGAGTCAATGATCATGTGTCCCTTGACACATGTTTTTTGTTAATGATAAAATTTGATCATATTTTTGTTTCCTTGTAAGGCCCATGACACTATCTTTTTTGGGCTGTAATCACATCCCTCATGATAGTAGCTCAATTGGTACTGAATCTATTTAATCCAAATACTTATGGCCTGGATGAGGTATTGAGTTTGAGACTTTGGAAGACATGTACTCCATTGTCATGAATGGGGAGTTTTGTGGGTAAAGAGATTTAATATCAATTGAGTGCCTTTTATTGTAAAACTCGTGACACTAGCTCTTTTGGGCCTGCAATCACATCCCTCGTAGTAGAACTCAATTGATACCAAATCTCTTTAATCCAACTACTTATCCGAGGTCTTAGGTTCAAGATTTGGGGAGCCATATACTCCACTGTTAGAGGTGAGGAGTTTTGTGAGTAATGTTCCATGGGCAACCATGAGTTAATGTGATTGTAGACCAAAATGGGTAGTATCATTGTCTTATATTCCTGGTGCAACAAGTCCACAGTTTTACTATATTTAAGAATAATATTTTTTCATAAATTTTTGGCTACAAAACAATTACAAATATATGATATTCGTATTGTTCGGAATTTACCTGACAAAGTGCGCTTGCATGCCTTTGTATACTCTATCAATATGGTAAAAGTTTATTTTTTCTATTCTTATAATTTTTTTCAAACAATTCTCCACGAACTAAAGTTGAATATCACAATTGGTGTACGCTTCTATAATGTTTCAAGTTTCCAGCCCAGAGCATCCTTCACTTCCATCACGGGGCCGATCGATGCTTGGTGGAGATAACAAATCGTTTAGAGACTACTCAGATGACATCACTGCGTCGAGGTACTTATTATTATTATTATTATTTTCATTTTTAGCTGACATGCATTTATTTTCATATTTTATGTCCATTAATATGGAAACGGTATTAAGCAAACAGTGGTTTAAACTATTTAAATGAATAAATTTTTTTAAAAAATCATCAACAAAGTTTTCATATCAAAAGAACACCCGTGAATTCTATTTTAAAACTATTTCTTCCATTTTTCTTACTGAAAGCCCAAATATCAAAATAATGAATTTTGTCCTAAACGTCCTTCATTACGTGATTTGAAACAATTAAATTCTAGCACAAGCTAACTAATTCAAATATATTTTTAAATAATTAATGATGACTGGTGGCACTTAACAGTGTCTTAATTTTGGACAATCTCGACTTCAAGCTGTAAATCCCCTCCCCGAATATCAAAAAGAAAATGTTGAAAATTTAACAGTTTCCTATATTTGTATAAATGTTTGACAAAAAAGGAATTATCATTTTTATTGTTTTCGTGGTAAACTTTAATTTATCAATTTCATGTATAAAATTTTTAACTAAATATTTTTTAGTTAATTTGAATTTATATCAGTTGATTTTTTAAGTGTAAGAAAAATAAAATTTCGCTTGTGCAGATATGTACACTAAAAAACATGTTAAAGAAAAAAAATCATATTTAATTAATTAATGTATTACAATTATGGAATAGATGTATGTGTCAGAAAGTAAAATATTTTCATAGTTTTTTTAACAATTAAGTTAGGACAATATAGGAAAGAACTATATAATTTTAACTTTGTTTTATGTAGTGTGGTAACATTTGATAAAGCGTTTATAAGTTAAATGGAATCTAAGTGGATTCTTTGGATAAAAAAAATTATGAAAGTGTTTTAAAGAATTTTTGGTAACTTGTACTATTTGTTGATTGTTGTATACTACTCATATAAATTTGTTGGTAGCAACATCTAAATTTTCATTTTGGAAAGGCGCGGAATCTTTACATTAAGTAGGTTGTTATGCGCGGAAGATTTCTGATTGAATGTTATTTTAGGTTGACTGGTTCTACCTTTTCGACTTGTTTTGAATGACTAAACCAAATTTAGGAAAATTCGCTGTGCGGAATTCCTTATTCAACACTTTACTTAAGTTTTTAATCCAAGATTGTTCAATTTTTGAATTCCCGAATACGAGTTTATCTTTCACTCTCTTCAACCCAAATATATAGGCTTGTTTGCTTTTCTACGCAGATTAAGAAAATAATTAGAAAAACAAATGCTACAAACAAGCTTCCTATTTTATCTTTATTTAATTCATTCAAAAAATAATTGCACGTTTCCAATACTTAATTGATAGGGGTGTACTAGTAAAAAATAAGAAAAAATGTTACTAGATATTGAAACTGAAATATATATTTGGGACAACCGAAAATAGAAATGAAACCTATATAATTGGGTCGAAGGGAGAAATTGTCACGCCCCGAGACCGGGGTTAGTTGACACCGGCGTTGTTTTACAACCACACAATTGAAAACAACAAGCCTCGTAGTACAGTATAAACCAAAAACCAGTTTATTACTCATAATCAATCAACAGATTGTCTTTACAACGTAGATTCTTAAAATGATAAAAATAATATGCGGAAGCTTTTACAACTTACTAAGCCAAAACTAAAATAAACTTCTTGAATCATCTTATTATCAGCCCCAAAACTGGTCTTGCTCATCCTACTCGATTTTCTTTTCTGATTTATCTGGGGAGAGTAAAGTAAGGGGTGAGTGATATGATCGTCACTCAGCAAGTGGGGGCCGTTCGAGCACAATATAACAACATGCATAATTTCGAAAATCACATGACTTGCACTTACATAACATCATCATATCACATGCATAACATTTACCAGCACTGAGATTCATCCACTTTCTATGGTTTACTGATATCAGTCCCTAATTTTTACTCCTCTAAGGGGGCGAGGCCGTATAGCGGTTATGTCCCCCACCGCGTAAGGGTACGTCATGGTTGGGATTCCCACCCATATACAGTCGAATCATCACAGTGCCCAAAACCGTATGACAACCAACACAAGAACGGAGTAGAAGAAGAACGTACTCGACCGTATTTTCAAAAAACGAAATAAATATGCATAAACGAAAGTTTAATCTTTAAAACAAGCCCACTTACCTTAGACTGGAAGAAAACGTGAAGAACTCTGAAACTATAGAAGAATCATGCAACCAACCCCTCGAGGACGCAGCAGCACATCTACGGGAAAATCAGCCGTCTTTGAAAAATTCATTGCACCTTATTTCACCGTTGGATCGGACTCAAAATTTTACAGTACGTTAAATATATTATGAACGGTGAAGATCGGGTTTGGAAGTTGTTTAGGCCTGTTCATACAAAAAAACCGTAGGTATGCTGAATTCCCGCCTAAAATCTGAGCAGTTTTCTTTCAAAGGCTATAAACGAAAAACTAACCGTTGGATTTTGTTGAAATTTGGATATGTTATTCAAAACATATGGAAGCATATTCTGAACGGTGGAGATCGGATTCCGAGCACCCGAACGAGAGAAACGAATTTCTGAACTTTGAAAGAATTTTGATGACTCGTGCAGAATTTTTGGGAGAAAATTTCGAAAATTCTTGGGAGCACTTGTGAGAGCAATTTCGAAAATTGCTTGCTAGAATGAGGGGTGAAAATTTCAAAGGCTTAAGGGGGTATTTATAGGTGCTGGGTAAGAATCCTACCATAAACCGATTGATTTTCCTTCCAAAATTTGGAGATGCTCCTTCCACAAATATTGATATGCTTCCTTGCTGAGAAAAGCTGCCTTGTATGTAATATTTCCTTCCAATTTGATTGATATCCAGCCTTATTTCGAAATTAATACATGATTTGTACTGAATTTTGAATTTCATTTATTTATTGGCTTGGAATTTTCAATATCATGTATTATTTAATATTTTCGAATTTATTATAAATCGAAAATAAAGTCTTATACATGTCTATATTTAATTAATTGCATGTCCAAAAATTTGGGTTCTCACATCCCTCCCTCCTTATTAGAAGTTTCGTCCTCGAAACTTGAGTCGGCTTGACTTTCTAAATGGTAGGGATATTGCTTGCACATTTTCTTTTCAAACTCCGAAGTAGTTTTCTCATTCTGTGTGTTTGACCATTGCACCTTGACATAGGGAATGATACATCATCTCGGTACTTGGTCTTTTTATCCACAATATAAATAGAGACATCTTCATATTTCAGCTCTTTCCCCATGTTACCTTTGATCATGAGCGGTTCAATTTCCATAACATGGCCTGGGCTCGAGGTGTCTTTCCTTAGTTTGGACTTCTGAAATACATTATGGATTCTAGACATATCTGATGGCAATGCTATTCTGTAAGCCAACGTGCCAATCTATCCAGAATTTTGAATGGTCCTACGTATCGAGGATTCACTTTTACAGCTTTACTAAATCTAAGGATTCCTTGCATTGATGAGACCTTTATATAAGCCTTTTCACTCACTATGAATTCCACTTGTCTTCTTTTAAGATCAGACTAACTCTTTTGCTGGTCCTATGCAGCCTTGAGTATGTCTTTGAATAATGGCCAATTTTTCCATTGTCGCTTGGAATAGTTCTGGCATGTCATGGATGTCTCCTTTATTTTGTCCCAGTACAGTGGTGATCGACACTTCCGTCCGTAAAGGCTTCAAATGGAGTCATCCCAATATTGACGTGATAATTGTTATTGTAGGCGAATTCTATCAGGGGTATATGTTCACTTCAATTACTACTGAAGTCTATGACACATGCCCTTATCAAACCCTCTAGGATTTGAATCATTCTCTCTGTTTGACCATCATTTTAAAGGGCGATAAGCCGTATTAAGAGTGACTTTTGTTCTCATGGCTTCTTGAAAGCTCTACCACAAACGTGACACAAATCTTGGATATCTATCCGACATTATGATTGTTGGCACTCCATGTAGCCGCATAATGTTATCCAAGTATAGAGTAGTCAACTTGTCAATATTATAATTCCTTCGAACAAGTGGAAAGTACGTAGATTTTGTGAGTCTATCTACGATTATCCATATCACGTCTTGACTCTGTATTGACTTTGGAAATTCTACTACGAAATCCATGGAAATATGTTCTCATTTCCATTCTGGAATTCTAACTGTTGCAGTAATTCTCCATGTCGCTGATGATCGACTTTCACTTGTTGGCATACTTGTCACTTAAATATAAACTCGGCGACATCTATTTTTATTCTGTTTTGCCAGAAACTTTTTTTTTCAAATCTCTATACATCTTTGTACTGATGGTATAGATCTGGAATGTTGACTTATGCGCCTCTAACATCACTTCTTATCGAAGATTGTCGATGTCTGGCTCACACAATCGTCCTCTCATCCCCAAGATTATGTCTGGGCCCACTTGAAAATCTGACGACTTTATTTCCTTGGCTTGTTCTTTGAACTTCTCTAGTGTCATGTCTCGACTCTGATTTAGCTTGACTGCTTCTAGAAGACATGATTGCACAGAGAGTGATGCTAGGGTTATCTTACCCATGTTTGACTCAAAGTATTGGCTACCTTATTTGCCTTGCTGGCGTGGTAGCTTATTGTCAAGTCACATTCTTTGAGTAACTTTATCCACCGTCCTTGTCCCATTTTTAATTCTTTTTGAATGAACAAATATTCGAGACTTTGTGGCCAATGAGTGAATATTTCACACTTGGCACCGTAGAGATAGTGTCTCCAAATTTTCAAAACAAAATCACTGCTGCCAACTAGAGATCGTGAGTAGGGTAGTTTTGCTCATGCGGCTTTAGTTGACTAGCCTGTCTTTCATGAGTACGCCTCTGAGATCTTCCTTTGATACTTCGCTATAAATGGTAAAATCCTTGTCCTCAGTAGATAATACCAACATTGGTGTAGATGCTAGCTTCTCCTTTAATGTTTGAAAGCTCTTTCACATCTTTATCTTCAGTTGAATTCATAGTTCTTTTGTGCGAGTCTCATTGGTGATACGACTACTGAAGAGAAGCCCTCGACAAATTTCAGCTAATAGCCTAGTAATCCAAAGAAGCTTCTAATTTTGGTTGCATTCTTATGATTCGGATAATCTAGAATTGCCTCTACTTTCTTAGTTCCACTGATGACCTTATTTTGAATGCTGACATTGGGGTGTCTTCTGCTCTGACATTTAGCTGATTATAGCTTGACCTCAGGTCGAGTTTGGAGAAGACTGTAGCTCATTTAAGTTGATCGAAAAGACCGTCTATTATTGGAAGAATATATTTATCTTGATTGTGATCTTATAGAGTTCTTTATAATCTATACACAATCTCATACTTTAATAATTCTTCTTTACAAATAGGACCGGGGCTCCCCAAAGAGATGCATTTGGCCTAATCCATTTTTTTTTGTCTAAAAACTATTGGAGTTATTATTTTAGCTCCTTGAGTTCATCTGGAGCCATTCGGTACAGTTTATTGGAGATTAATGCATCACTGGTACCAAATTTATCTCGAACTCTACTTCTTAGTCCGAGAACATTCCAAGAAGCCTTTCTGGAAAAACGTCTGAAAATTTTCGTATTACTTGAATATCTTCCAATTTCAGCTTATCTCCTTCTTGCACTTTGTTCACCATTGCTAGGTAAACTTCTTCTCCCGATATTATGGCTTTCCAATTCTGGGTAACAGAAAAATGCATTTCTGTACCTTGGCATCGCCATGATATCTGATTTCTTCTTGGTTTGGGGTTCAGAGTTTGACATTTTTACTCTGGCCATCTACTATCGCACGACTCTTAGCTAATCAGTTCATCCTTAGGATGGCGTCGAAATCTACCGAAGTGAGTTGAATTAAGTCGGCACTGAATATATGGGAATTGATACTAATTTTATCTTATTTGAAATTACCCCAATTATTATCTCAAAACTTAAAACTCATATAGAATATTGAAACTTAACTCAGTATTGATCTATAGCTTATTGACTTAAATCCCGAAAATTATAACCTAGTCGTTACCTCAAATAATTATTCTTTTACTAAATCTTATTTTCATCAAGATCACGAGCCTATCACGCTCTAAAACAAAGGAGTTCATTGAATGTCCTTCTCTTTGAATCATTCTTAGTACCATAAAAGTCAAAACTTATTGTACTATACTTTCCTTGATACCCATCAATATCTCATAACTTACTTTTTTTTTTACGTAAGGTCGTAGCCTACTTGTTATCCCAAAATAATATAAATTCCTTAACCTGATGATATTTTTTCACAAGATATTCCAATGTTCTACATATTTAAAGTTAGCGCTTAATATTCTTAATAACCCAAACATATTGATCACACAATTAACTATCGACACAAAATCAACTTCTATAGTACAGTACCCAAAACTTATGATATGATCCTTATATCAACTTTTCTCATATTAGTTTTCATAAATAACTTATCATCCTCGAGTCAATTTTTTTTCTTAAATCAGAAGCTTAAGTCAACTTATCTCTGATAGATATATTCCCAAAATAAATACAAATATTAATTGTCCTCATAATAAAATTTCAAAAAAAATCGACAAGTAGTTCAAGAAACACGTTGAACGAGATTTTCGAGAAAGTTTCCAAAAGTAGAAAGTTTGGACATTGACCCATGGATAGAAAGAATACGTCGAGAGGATTCTAGAACAGCCGACGGAATTAAATTCTGAGTTTCCTATGAAAAGTTAGGAATTCTACGAAACTTTCCTAAAATAGCAAAAAAAGCGATTTCGGAGGTCTAAACGAAAGATTTTCTTGTTTTCGGACCACCTCACATCAAAGTTGTGAATAATACTTGTTGGGAGTTCCGAAAGGGACTGCATCAGCCTTTTGCCATAACCTGACAAATTTTTCTTCCCAACTGGATTATGAACCTGGCGGCTCTGATACCACTTAAATGTCACGGCCCGAGACCGGGGTTAGTTGACACCGGCGTTGTTTTACAACCACACAATTGAAAACAACAAGCCTCGTAGTACAGTATAAACCAAAAACCAGTTTATTACTCATAATCAATCAAAAGATTGTCTTTACAACGTAGATTCTTAAAATGATAAAAATAATATGCGGAAGCTTTTACAACTTACTAAGCCAAAACTAAAATAAACTTCTTGAATCATCTTATTATCAGCCCCAAAACTGGTCTTGCTCATCCTCCTCGATTTTCTTTTCTGATTTATCTGGGGAGAGTAAAGTAAGGGGTGAGTGATATGGTCGTCACTCAGCAAGTGGGGGCCGTTCGAGCACAATATAACAACATGCATAATTTCGAAAATCACATGACTTGCACTTACATAACATCATTCATATCACATGCATAACATTTACCAGCACTGAGATTCATCCACTTTCTATGGTTTACTGATATCAGTCCCTAATTTTTACTCCTCTAAGGGGGCGAGGCCGTATAGCGGTTATGTCCCCCACCGCGTAAGGGTACGTCATGGTTCGGATTCCCACCCATATACAGTCGAATCCTCACAGTGCCCAAAACCGTATGACAACCAACACAAGAACGGAGTAGAAGAAGAACGTACTCGACCGTATTTTTCAAAAAACGAAATAAATATGCATAAACGAAAGTTTAATCTTTAAAACAAGCCCACTTACCTTAGACTGGAAGAAAACGTGAAGAACTCTGAAACTATAGAAGAATCATGCAACCAACCCCTCGAGGACGCAGCAGCACATCTACGGGAAAATCAGCCTTCTTTGAAAAATTCACTGCGCCTTATTTCACCGTTGGATCGGACTCAAAATTTTACAGTACGTTCACAAGTACGTTAAATATATTATGAACGGTGAAGATCGGGTTTGGAAATCGTTTAGGCCTGTTCATACAGAAAAACCGTAGATCTGAGCAGTTTTCTTTCAAAGGCTATAAACGAAAAACTAACCGTTGGATTTTGTTGAAATTTGGATATGTTATTCAAAACATATGGAAGCATATTCTGAACGGTGGAGATCGGATTCCGAGCACTCGAACGAGAGAAACGAATTTCTGAACTTTGAAAGAATTTTGTTGACTTTCGAAAATTCTTGGGAGCACTTGTGAGAGCAATTTCGAAAATTGCTTGCTAGAATGAGGGGTGAAAATTTCAAAGGCTTAAGGGGGTATTTATAGGTGCTGGGTAAGAATCCTACCATAAACCGATTGATTTTCCTTCCAAAATTTGGAGATGCTCCTTCCACAAATATTGATATGCTTCCTTGCTGAGAAAAGCTGCCTTGTATGTAATATTTCCTTCCAATTTGATTGATATCCAGCCTTATTTCGAAATTAATACATGATTTGTACTGAATTTTGAATTTCATGTATTTATTGGCTTAGAATTTTCAATATCATGTATTATTTAATATTTTCGAATTTATTATAAATCGAAAATAAAGTCTTATACATGTCTATATTTAATTAATTGCATGTCCAAAAATTTGGGTTCTCACAGAAATTGTTTTTCATTTGAAGTTTTTGATCTTTATGTGTAATGTTCCTGTAGGTCAGAAGGCGCTTCAATGTTAGAGACGCGTAGGATAAGAAGAAGAAGCATAAGCATGACCCCAGAAATTGGCGATGACATCGTAAGGTTAATATTCTTTCATAAATTTAAGCTACCTTTTTAATATTAAATGTCTCTATTATGTGAAAAGCTTGTCTGATAAATTACTTGAGCAATTTGGCCATTATTAGAAGTATGGTTCAAATTTTTAAAAAGAGGAGCGCTAGTTTTAATTTTGTTATGTTCTCCTGCAAGTCACCCTTTATTGATGCAAAGAAGTATAGAGATAGTTAAAGCCTGTTTAATCTATTCAATCAGCTTATTCTGTTCCGTTCTCTCTTGTTACCTAATTATCTTGCTAATGACTTTAGGGCTGTGCGAGCAATGAATGAATCACTGAAGCAAAATCGTCTTTTGAGGGAAGGAGGTGAAAGTACCTCATGTTCATTGGATTCCAATGACCAACATAACGAAAGTCAATCAAAAGATGTATACTCTCTCAACCTGAATAGTTGTTTCTATCTGCATCTTGCTACATGGTTTGTGATAAAGTTTATGGGTAAATATGTCTTTAGGACATTTTTCTTTATGCATAGCTTCTGTAGCTGATTGCGTGACTACTCAGTTTTAGAACACAAATAGTACTAGATCCTAGTTTGGATTACTTGGCTTCTTTGAAATTAGTAATTTTCTGCTAAACTTGGGACCAAGTTTGTGATCATGTTATAGTCCGTTTTTGGTGTTAGTTTTATTTTTCCCAAAATGAACCAGGGTCTTAATGTCTCTATAAATAAGTGATTGTCATAAATTTTCATCACTAATTCATATACGTTGCTTCCATATTTTTCTTCATTGTCGTGTTTTTGAAGATGAGATTTTCAGCTCTCACTATGGTACACTTAATTATGTTATTGCTGATCTGAAAAATATATTTTTGAAAAACATTCTCTGAAATGTATTTTTAGGAAATGAATTGGGAAATGCGATGGTTTGGGTATGCTTTCAGGAGGAGGCATTTTTGTCAGTGTGTTGGATTATATAGTTTCATGATTATTAAGTGATTATTTTAAAATTTAGAAAACTTAATCGTGTCTTAGAATATGATATGATAATAGAATTGTTTATGGGAGTCATTAAAAGATGAATATAAAGCAATGATTATCTAGGAGTACATAAAAGTTGGTTGAAAATGTATTTTGGAAAAAGAATAATAAAACAATTTAGGTGGATTTGCTTGTTTCCACGAAGTTAAAAATATTTCCCAGAAACATAAACAAACATACCTGATTTTCTCTTTTCAGCAGCCTTTCAATTTATTTTCATTTCTTTTTTTTTATGTAGATTTATTATTTTGAAAAATACATGGGATTGGCTGGAGATGGATTCCTCACATATAGATCAACTCCTACACTGTTTTCTTTTTCTGATGAAAAAGATCTAGTGCAACGGAAAGGCCGATTTTACTTTTTTTAATGGGATTATCCAATAAGAACTTATATTTTCCTATATCAATCACCCGCTTGTTTTATAATTCCGTGAAGTATAGGCATTCATTTTGATTGTACGACTCAACAGACAAGATTAAAAATTGGAACTTGCATTTAGTTGTTGAGTATTATACTCTTATTTGTTTTACATATTTGTTTCTTGTCCCTGTGGTAGGGTCTGGTAATCTATTTTTGGGCAATCTAAATGCAAGCTAATCTTTCTCATTTTTCATTGCATCTGTAATCAACGTTTCATGTTCGAAACCTTGGTTTGTGTTTCAATGGTTTTATACAATCTCCAGGTTACAGACATCTGCCTTGATGATCGTGGCAAAGTGTCTGAGAGAGGGTCTTCCTTATATGCTCCTCTGAGACAGCTCAGTTCTCATAAGGCAATGTCATTACCTTCATCTCCGCATGAGTTTACTAGTCATACTTCAGAAAGGAGTGCAACTGATAGGGTAAATGAAGAAATGGTTTCAACCTGGAACAGAGTTCTGGATTTACCTGTCTTCCAGAATAAGCCTCTGCTACCATTTGAAGAGTGGAATATTGATTTCTCAGAGTTAACTGTAGGCACTCGAGTTGGAATCGGTGAGCACTGTCATTCTGGATAACAGTACTGCTATTCATTCATAAAGCTGAAAATTAGCAACAGAACAAAGAGTTTGACCCCCAATGTGACAGGCCTCTAATTTTCTAATCTGAAACTAGACAGTATGGTTGAGTTATTTTTTTTCTGAAACACAAATATTATCTAATTGATCACTGCAATTTTGTGTTTTTCCCTGAAAATTATAAGTTTCCTTTTCAACGTGGAGAAAGAAGATATGAGTGTGAGAATTGGCTCATTCATGACTAGGTTAAATCTCCCTGATATGCCATGCTTTGTTTCCTACTAAAAGTTTTCAATTTTTGCCATTTAGACTTTAGTAAGAACATACTACTTGTCTGAGTATATACGCATGCTCTTGTTTTTCCTTATGTGGATACAATTCCAGGGTTCTTTGGCGAAGTTTTTCGTGGCGTTTGGAATGGAACTGAAGTTGCTATTAAAGTGTTTTTGGAGCAAGATCTCACTGCAGAAAACATGGAAGATTTTTGCAATGAAATATCCATCCTCAGGTATGGTATGTGTTCCTTCGCTGGTATTGTTTTTTCCCCCTCTTTTTCTGATACAGCATTGCAACTCAACTATTTTTGTCTGTTTTTTTGGCTGCAGTCGCCTTCGGCATCCAAATGGTACTTCTCTTCGCCCACTTTTTTTTAGCAGTTCTCTGTGCCACTTTTACTTGAATCTCAACTTGATTTTAGAGGAAATACATCGAATAGGATGCACAGAATGTGATTATGGCTATAAATCAAGAAAGAAAAGCATGTTGCATGTGTTATATTGTGTCAAAGAGGTGATGATGCTAATATTTAGGACTTCTCATGAGTAGACTGTTCAAGTAGGCATATAAGACTTACTCAAGGTATTTTGAAATTAACGTAAAAATTGAACTGTAAGCCTTTATATGAAAAAAATGAATCTTTGTCAACAGTGATCCCTAGTATAAGGTTCTCCCAAATCATATTAGTCTCTCCAAAAAGTGTTCAGCTTTGGTGACCACAGTGTGGTGAATGTGGAATCAACAGCTTGATGAAAACATATAGTTGTTGTCTATTCAAACATATGGCGTATATATGAAAAGTTGAGTTTACTATATCTTGAGATTTAGGTTTATAGTATAACAGGATGTTTTTGGTGCAGTCATATTATTTATTGGTGCATGCACAAAACCTCCACGGTTGTCTATGGTCACTGAATACATGGAGATGGGATCACTATACTATTTGATTCACCTAAGCGGTCAGAAGAAGAAATTGAGCTGGCGGAGGAGAATCAAGATGCTGCGCGACATATGCAGGTTACTTAAACTCTTTGATGCATGCCTAATTTGATTGGTTGAAAGATTGTTGTTCTTAATTAAGTCATTCATATGGTTGTTTAACTGAAGCTGTATGCTCTGTGCTAAGGATCTGGGAGCTTATCTATTGTTAGAATTAAAGTTCAAACTCAATTACAGTTAACTAGTCTAATAGATTCTTACCTGTGTGGGTATCAAACATCTTTTATGGCTAATGCTTTACTTTGATCTTACTCTGACTGAGGTCTAATACTGTTTCTTTTAGCTTAGTTCTTGTCCTGCCTTTCTTACCATGCAGAATTAGCCTTTAGAATTAAAGCGTTCCATGAACTTTAAGTACTGCAGTGAAATTAGTCTGACAGATTGCTGCTAACTCGGCTGTCTTACTGACATGATGGGTTAGTAAAGCTACCAAAGCTGGTGATTCTTTGACGTGTTATTTTTTTGTTTTGGAAATATTCTCTAGATGGTATTTGGCTCATTAGACAAACATTAAGTTCTCAGGCATGGCAATCGAGTTATCGCATTGTCAGGTAGATGTGAAGGTGTACAGAATTTCTTTATTACTACAATCTGAATTTTGGGGAGTGGAAGAGGAAGATGTAGTCAAGGATGAACTGAGGAATTGAATTGGGGGGAGGGAAGCAAGGACCCATCTAGTAATCCTATCCCTTTTTCATTTTTCTTATTGAAGTATTAAATAAATTTCGACTGCAGTCTCATTTTCTTCTTGCCTACTGTTGCCATTCAGAGGGATGATGTGCATACATCGCATGAAGATAATCCACCGTGATCTTAAAAGTGCCAACTGCCTAGTGAACAAGCACTGGACGGTTAAGATCTGCGACTTTGGGCTCTCAAAGGTCATGACTGATGCTCCCATGAAAGACTCCTCATCGTCTGGGACACCGGAGTGGATGGCTCCTGAACTTATTCGGAATGAACCCTTCACAGAGAAATGCGACATTTTTAGCCTCGGAATGATAATGTGGGAACTATGCACTCTTAATAGACCTTGGGATCGAATTCCACCCGAGCGGGTACGCTGGAATTTCCTTTCATTTTTTCTTGCCCTTACCAGTCTCATCTATTTGTCGATGTTTGCCTGGGATCTCAACATAGCTCATTCCCTCTTCAGGTTGTTTATGCAGTTGCACATGAGGGATCAAGATTGGAGATACCTGAAGGGCCCCTGGGCAGGCTAATTGCAGGTACCTATTTATCTTGAAGACCTACAAAAACTTCACTTGTTCTCTTTTCGGTCAGGACACTCGAACATAATATCTGATAACGAACGTCTTTCTATCTCTCAGATTGTTGGGCAGAACCGCATTTACGACCAAGTTGTGAGGAAATACTTGTCCGTCTGCTAGACTGCGAATTAGCACTTTGCTAATGCAGCATGTTTGTTGTATAAAAATACAAGAGTTGAGGTTTTTTAATCATTCCGGCTCATTTGTAAACTCGTGTGTCAATTTCAGCATCTAATTTTTTATTTTTTTTTTTGTGCCATCAAATCATCAAGTTTTCAACTTGTCAAGTGTCGTCCAATGTTTGAACAGTGACAATTGTTGAAATTGTAATACAACATTTCTTACTTGAGCTGTTCTACATGTATAAGAAAAACAAAATAATGCAGGTGCAAAGACTATAAAAATTTCGTTCTATTTCAAGTCAGTTTCTATTCATAAGAATCCGGCACCTATTCAGCTATTCTTAAGCTTGGTGCTCAAACCATTCTCCGATACAGGATATAGTCTTTTTTCAACTGCTCGTCACTTCCCTTAGATTCCAAATCTTTCGCAGGAACACCGTGAAAATGGCCGTGTATGAAGCGTTTCCTGAGCCCAAAACAACCCTGCTGCCGAGAGTAACGAACCCCGGTCTTTCAGAAGCCAACAAGGGCATTGATGACTAATACAATTAGATAAAACCACTCTCAAGGGCTGAAGTCCGTCCACCCAGAAGGTGCAGTTGGGGGTTCAGACTTATACAGTAGCGGTCACCCCAATCCAAACACATGTTCGTTAGCTGGGTAGCTCCAGGCTCTATGGGCTTCGACATTGTTAGAGTATTGTTTTCTCGCACTCATAAATAGTGGAAGTTTATAAATTTTTGTTTTGACGTTCAGATTTAAACAATTCATATAGTGTTTTAAAGTAGTTTATCTTTACATATAAAACGTCGGCTCAAACTATTCTCGATTTTAAGCGGAGGTAATCCTTGTTGTTAATCCCTACAAACGGATCTTCATTCTTTTTTAATTGTCTAACCATGTCACGATCAGAATCTTGTACTAATTTATTATTTAATTCGTATATTCTACATTTACAAATAAATATTTGTGAACTTATTATAACACCGATCGACGATCAAACAACGTCAATGTATCGATGATATAACTCTTGTTCGTATAATGAAAATTAAAAATTTCAAAGATCAAAATTTTTCACTGATCCATTTTTGACAGATGTCAGTTTTGTGAACTCTTTCAATAAAACATACATCATTCTACTCACTTGATTTGTATTTAAACTAACTTTCATAACTTCCAATAATGAAATATACTTATAAATTCTTTTATAAACAATTTGCTTGATATCTGTCAAACTACATTTTCCGAATTCAGATTCTTGAATTCGATTATCTCAACGAGAACACATAATACAATACTTGTGTGATCCTCAATGGTTCAGTGATACAGCTAGTCTTGAGTTCATAACTTTATGTGATTCAAAATAACATTTATTCTTATTTGGGATTACCCTAATTAGTCTTATTCTTTTCATCAACCCTTTGATCAAGAACGTCGGAACTCAAGTATGATTACACGTATCGGATCATGGTAAGAGCGTCTACTAGCATAATCTCATGATCTCTTAGGTGTCATTGATACTGTCTGCAAGAACATTAAGTTATGGTTAGTATATTGTATGGTCCCTTAACTCATATATCCCGATCGAATATGTAATCATTGGTATATAGAGAGTTGCAAATGAATTCGATAACGATATGATATATCTTTTAATAACAATAGTGACATATTATGTGCAATTGAGGAAACATCTTTTCAAAATACACATGTTTTACTTTGACCAGATATCCAGTACACTATCAACTCATCATAGCATATAGGATATCGATGAGCAACAACACCCCGACTATAATGCATTGACTCTCCAAAACTACACCCAACATCGCCACCTGATGACTCTCAATGGACTCGATAAACAGATCAAAGGGCAATGCTAGTACACATAGCCTCCATGTTATCCCGGGTTAAAAGACTAATAGTGTACAACCATAAATACAGACTATTCAACTCGATAAGCGTTAACCACTTGGAAAGTCCGATTGAAGATTGTTCTGTGCATCATCAAATGATCATTCATCTGTATGAATGAACGTCTTCATACTCTTACCAATGAAACATGACGTTTACATAACATATACTAGTCTCAAACTCGATCAATCTTTATCTTTATTTTAGACGGTTGAATCGATTAGAACATCTTTAGAATATACAGCACACTTCTTAATGAGTTTCATAATCTTATTTTCAGAGTCAGAGCTCGTGGTATCTTTTGTCTATTCAAGTACTTTATCTATGCACATGAGTATACAAATAAAATAAATATCATAATTGGATAAATAAATCAAATATTGTTAAAATAATTTTTTTTAATATAAAAATCAATAAAACTCAAACCACAAGTTGACTTTCTGAACACTATTCTAACATAAATATCCCAAGAAGTCCCTCCGACCTTAATCCAAATCTCCATGTCGATGCAATTCTCAAGTCCTGCCGACGTTAGAAGAGTCGAGAGCTGCCATGTTTCAATCCAGAGTATAAGATATAACAGCTCGTTCCATGTTGTCTACATGAGCCCATTGTTCCATAGATCAAATAGATGGGCTATTACGCTCCAAATTGGGTTCAGATCCCCTGCGGTGCAGAGAAAAACTGCACACGCTACTGTGCCATCCAACGACGTCGTTTCCTGTCTTTTTTTCTCCTTCTGTATTCATTAATTTTGTGTCGGATTTTGACCAGCAACTTGGGCTTCCTCTGCAAAAACACATCCTCAAATTTTGGTTTGCTGAATTAACTACTAACAACAAGGCCAATATAAATAATAATTAAATATTAATTTTTAAACAATCAATTAATTCATGCAAAGTTTATTGCTATTAAAATTACAAAAAACTCACTGAGAAATCAAATTAGACCAAAATCACCCGATAGAATAATTAAATGATAAATTAATTATTAGCTTGACTTAAAAAATTAAATCTCAACAAAAATTTAATTAGAGGGTAATTTTTTAAAATAATTATATAAATTAAATTCTTGTTAAATTTATTTTATATGAAATAATATATATTAAGTTAAATTAATTATTTTAAAATTAAATAATATTATATTAATAATAATATTTTTACCCGTTGTTAACAATTTCTTCGTATCATTTCTCTGAATTCAATGAGTATTGCCATATTTATTTTTTCAATGAATAAAATTTTCAACAATATAAGAATATTAGCATGCTAATACATTAAATTAAAATTTAGAACATTTACATCATGAAAGATAAAAATAAAAGTCAGCACTACATTTAATTTGTGTCCGAAATACTAAAATATGTTTAGATTTTAAATTCAGCATATCCAAAATATAGTTTATTGACATTAAAAATATGATTACATTGTCTTCTTCACCAAAATGTGAGGTACATCCTCTAATCAAAATGCACAATAATTTCACATTTCCTAAAAATATAACCTAAAATAAATTCTAAATGTATATGGAAAAAGTTTGTATTCATTTTTGAAATAGATGTGATCTAATATTTTTAATTTAATAATAAGTAGATACATAATTCAAGAAGAAGAATAATAACAATGCATCAGTCAGTTTCCATGCATTTCAGTTTTTCAAAAACAGTCTAAAGATGATATCAGCCAAACTCGTGAAATTCGAAGTATATTCCAATATTGAAAAAATAAATAAATAGTTCATACATTCTGAGCCCTCATTTCAATTAACACTATTATACCTTCAAAAAGAAAGAGATTCAAGAATATGTAAATGATATATATCAATTGAAATTTATTACCTCAAGAGAATATTAGGAATGGTCAAACGCCGCCTACATTCGATAAGAATACAAATTAAACAAACTTTTTTCACCTTATAGGAATGATTTTTTAATGGCTTAAGATTTTTATGCACCAAAAAATTTCTAGACACCATTAAAGTTCATATGATCAATAATTCAGTTGTTAGGATCGGAGATTGATTTTGAGGGGGTGAATAAACAATTTCAACAATTTATTAAATATAATTTGGTTGGGCTCAACAACAATGAAATAAAATTCTCGTCACTTGGATATCAATAAACCAAAAGTTGGACATTACGCGGAAATAGGCTCATTGATTTTGTTTGAACACAAAAATGGCTTAGTTATGAAACAATAATGCTACAAAACTGACTGTAAAAGTAAGGTGACTGAAAATTAAATTGCGTGAGTTTGTTTTTGGATGTTCGGAGACTTGAATAACTCATATGTTACTCATTCTTCCTTATAGAAAGATTATACAAAAAAACTTTGACAATTACAATGACTTGCAATTACCCACTTCAGCAGGACGTACCAATTTTTATCTGAAACTCTTAGTACCTCAAAAACTTACATTTGGTGATCAGTAAGACTTCTAACCATCAATAATTTTAAAATCATCGATTTAACTTAATAGAATTAAACTGTATATATCAATTCATATAAAATAAATTTAACAAGAATTTAATTTATATAATTATTTTAAAAAATCACACTCTAATTAATTTTTTGTTGAGATTTAAATTTCCAAGTGAAGCTAGTAATTAATTTATCATTTAATTACTCTATCGAGTGATTTTGGTCTAATTTGATTTCTGTGTGTTTTTTTAAAATTTTATAGTAATAAACTTTCCACGAAGAAGCCCAAGTTGCTGGTCAAAATCCGGTACAGATTTAATGAATACAAAAGGAGGAAAAAAGATAGTAAACGACGTCGTTTAATAGCGCAGCACCGTGTGCTGTTTTTCTATACACCCCCATAGAGGATCTGAACCCCTCCAAATTTACGTGAGATCACACATGAATTTTTTCTCTAAAACAATGGTGGACCGTGGTTATCATATCTAACCGAGAGTAGTGTTGGACTAAAGCATTGACATTAAAGATCGACTTTTGTACTATTGGATTTGAGCTAGTTCGAAAATATTATTCGAGATGGTTTTAATTTTACCCAAATGCCGAAGAATACATGAATCAGAGTTTAATAATAATGAGAGTTGAATTACAATCATAGTTACGTAAATTTCAATTAAATTATTTTACAGAAATAAAAACTAAAATTGACTAGCTTACATAGTGAGAATCAACAACATATTTTAAAAATAATTTCGTAGACAGCTACGTGTCTATCGTTGAGATGACAATCACTTAGTAGATGCACAATTTTGAAATGTTTGATCGAAAACTTCTTTTGATACTTTGTCCTGTGGGCACTTGGCTCAAAGATTCGTGTTAAGACCTCTTTTGATTTCGACTCACTCTTCAACCCGATTACTATTTCGAACAGTGACCAAAGTGTCTTTACTCACCTTTTTCTTGGCTAAAGTTAACCGGGGGAACAACCGGAGTTTAGGATTATTAATTATTTTAGCACCAAATTAAAAATGTCAACTCAATTGTAGATATTGTTGGTAGACAAATATCAAAATTGTTGAAAATTAGGTAAAATTAGGTGTTGAATATTGAAAATTAGTGTGTGATGATGTATGTAATGATGAAATTATTTTTGGATTGTTTTCCAAAAAAATCCTATAAATAGGTCTCCATTTGTAAAGGTATGATACAATTGAGTAGAGAGAAAAATATTATAAAGTGTGTAGTTTAGGTAAATTTTGAGAGTTTGAAATTTTTACTTTTTACCATAAATTTTTACTTTTTCACAACACGTTATCAGCACGAAGCTCTAAAAGTCCTCCATACTTTTCCAAGCTCCAAACAGAAGAAAAAGGTAACAAAAGTAATAATATTTATTTTACTGTTATTTATTTATTGTGTATATATTTAATATATAATATAATGTTATTATTAGAAATAATAAAAATAAATTTTTCGAAAACTTGTTATAAATCCTGGGAGGATGTTAAGACGACATCCCACACTCCCGGTAAGGGATACGACAAGTATAAAAGCCTATAAGGTTTTTAAACAAAATAACCTATGACACTTCATTATAATAATGTGATATGATATACATAATTATTTAAACATGACTAATATTATATACACCATATTATTACCATAAAATTATACAAATACATACATTTATTTTTTTGTACACCAACGGTCATAAACGGTAACAAAACGGCTAGTTTTTGCCCTATAAATATGATCTCACAAACTCTTTCAATCACTCCAACTTTCTCCTATTCTCTAAATATTATTCTTCATCAAATTTTCGAAGAAAAAAGAAGATGGCTTTCTCAAAGTTATTTTTAATTATTTTGGTTATCATACTCACGAGTCTTTTATTTATCGGAGAATATCCTCCTCGTGTGTTTTCTTTATTTTTACAAATGCTTGTACTTGTTGTTTATCCATTACTTTGTATTGCAATATTCATTAACTAATAAAATGCATCGTAATTTTTTAGTACCACCATGTCAAATTTGACAAAGCTCGAATTTGTTGCGCTCGACATCACGGGAAAAAATTATATGCCATGGACTCTCGATGTAGAAATGCATCTTGAGTCATTGGGTCTAAGCGAGACCATTAAAGAAAATGGTATATCTTCATCACAAGAAAAAGCAAAAGCTACAATATTTTTGCGTCGACATCTCGATGAAGGTTTAAAATGTGAATATCTCATCGAAAAAGATCTCATGGCTCTGTGGAAAGGATCGAAAGAAAGATTTGAACATATAAGGGAAGTTATACTTTCGACCGCCCGTGATGAATGGAATATGTTAAGATTCCAAGATTTTAAGAAAGTCAGTGATTATAATTCAGCGATGTATCGAATAATCTCGCAGCTAAAATTTTGTGGACATGAGGTTACAGAATCGGAAATGCTTGAAAAAACATTTTCCACGTTTCACGCATCAGATATAACTTTACAGCAACAATATAGAGTGCGTGGATTTGCGAGATATTCTGAACTCATCGCATGTCTTCTTGTGGCGGAAAAGAACAATGAGCTATTAATGAGAAATCATCAGTCCCGACCCACTGGATCAACAGCATTTCCAGAAGTAAATGCTGTGAGTAAAAATGAATTTAAACCTGGAAACCAAAATCAAATCCAGAGACGAGGTCGAGGTCGAGGTCGTGGTCGTGGACGTGGTCGTGGTCGTGGTCGAGGCTGTGGATTTTGAAAACAATAGAGATAGTTATTTTTATAACTCATCTCAAAAGGGCGTCACGAACCATCCACAGAAAATGCATCATGAGAATATGAGTGTTAATGAAAATCACTCGAAAAGATTTGAAAGTTCTTGTTTCAGATGCGGCACTCCAAGACATTGGTCTCGTATTTGTCGAGCCCCTGAGCACCTTTGCAAGCTCTATAAAAAATCGATGAAGGGAAAGAAAAAGAGACCAACTTCACTGAACGAAGTGACCGTTTGAGTGATTCAACTCATTTTGATGCTGCTGATTTTATGAATGATTTCTCTGGAAATGATCAATATGTTGGTGGGATAGAAATGAACAATATTGATGCTACAGATTTTCTCAATGATTTCTCTGAAAATGAACAATATAATGGTAGAATATAAATGTACAATAATTTATTTTTCATGTATTCATATAATAATGTTTTATTGTACAATTATGATATGTGTTAAATTTACATATGTATTGTCAGTAATTTTATTTCATTGCATATTTTTTTTTTGAAGTTCAAATATGAAAAATGCTATGAGCAAAGCTGAAGTTTGAATACCCGATAGTGGTACAACGCACACTATCCTCCGAGATAAAAGATATTTCTTGGAACTAAAACCAACAAAAACAACGGTGAATACAATATCAGGTCCTGTAGACTTGATTAAAGGATGTGGTAAAGCACAATTTTTGTTACCTAATGGTACAAAATTTTTGATCAATGATGCTTTATATTCACCACAATCGAAAAGAAATTTGTTGAGTTTTAATGATATATATTCCCATTGGTATGATACTCAAACAATGAATGAAGGGAATGAGAAATATATGTGTCTTATCACATATAAATCAGGAAAGAAATATGTGATTGAAAAACTACCAATGCTCCCTAATGGATTGCATTATACACATATAAGTCCCATTGAATCAAACATGGTAGTTGATAATTCTTCGATATTAACCAATTGGCATGATCGATTGGGACATCCTGGTTCAACAATGATGCGAAGAATTATAGAAAATACACATGGTCATCCACTGAAAGACCAGAAGATCTTTCAGAATAATAAGTTTCAATGTAAAGCATGTTCTCTTGGAAAACTTATTATAAGACCATCACCAGTCAAAATCCAAACTGAATCACCAATGTTTCTTGAACGTATTCAGGGTGATATTTGTGGACCAATCCATCCACCATGTGGACCATTCAGATACTTTATGGTATTGATTGATGCCTCCAGCAGATGGTCACATGTATGTTTATTATCAACTCGAAATGTTGCATTTGCAAGATTACTTGCTCAAATAATAAAATTGAGGAATCAATTTCCCGATTATACAATCAAGAAAATTAGACTTGATAATGCTGGTGAATTTACTTCCCAAACTTTCAATGATTATTGTATGTCTATGAGAATCATTGTTGAGCATCATGTTGCTCATGTACATACACAGAATGGATTGGCTGAATCATTGATTAAACGTATGCAAATGATTGCCAGACCAATTATGAAAACAAAGCTCCCTATTTCTATATGGGGATATGCAATTTTACATGCTGCTTCATTAATTCGCATCAGACCAAGTGCATATCATAAATACTCCCCATTGCAGCTTGCATTTGGTAAAGAACCAGACATTTCTCATCTGAGAATTTTTGGATGTATGGTGTATGTGCCTATTGCACCACAGCAACGAAAGAAAATGGGACCTCAAAGAAAGGTTGGAATTTATATCGGTTATGATAGTCCATCAATCATTCGATATCTTGAACCTCAGACAGGCGATGTGTTCACAGCACGTTTTGCTGATTGTCATTTTAATGAGAAAATCTTCCCAATGTTAGGGGGAGAACAGAAACATACCGAAAAAGAAATTACATGGTATGTATCATCATTGTTACACATGGATCCAAGAACAAAACAATGTGAAAAAGATGTACAGCAAATTGTGCACTTGCAAAAAATAGCAAATCAAATACCAGATGCATTTGCAGACACAAAAGGGGTAACTAAATCATATATACATGCTGCAAATGCCCCTGCTCGAATTGAAATTCCGAAGAAACAAATTGAAGATACTCATGATGTCATTAAACGCCTGAAGCGTGGAAGGCTAGTCGGTTCCAAGAATAAAAATCCTCGAAAAAGAAAATTCATAGAGAAACACGATGATCACAAAATAAAAAATGATGTTCCTGAAGAAACACATGATGATCACAAAATAGAGAATGGTGTTCCTGAATAAACACATGATGATGAAAATGTTCTGTCAGAAACACAAACTGACGAGAATCATGAAATCTCTATCAATTATATTAATACTGAAAAAATATGAAACCGAAAAGATATAGAAGAAATTGATGATATATTTTCTTATAATGTGACAATCGATATCATAAATAATAATGAAGATCATGAACCAAAATCTTTTGGTGAATGTAAAAATTGGCATGATTGGATAAAATGGAAAGAAGCTATCCAGGTTGAATTGGATTCGCTAAATAAACGTAATGTTTTTGGACCTATAGTCCTTACACCTGAAGGTGTAAAACTGTTGGATACAAATGGGTTTTTATTCGAAAGCGAAATGAGAAAAATGAAATAGTAAGATATAAAGCTCGACTTGTTGCGCAAGGTTTTTCTCAAAGGCCTGAAATTGATTATGAAGAAACGTATTCTCCCGTGATGGATGCAATTACGTTTCGGTATTTGATTAGCTTGGCGGTATCTGAAAATTTAGAAATGTGTCTTATGGATGTTGTTACAGCTTACTTATATGGATCACTTGATAGTAATATATATATGAGAAGGATTTAAGATGCCTGAAGCACAAAGTTCAAAACCCAGAGAATGTTATTCTGTGAAATTACAAAGTTCATTATATGGGTTAAAGCAATCCGGTCGAATGTGGTATAATCGACTAAGTGATCACTTGATGAAAAAGGGATATGTAAATAATTCAATATGCCCTTGTGTTTTCATTAAGAAAACAACATCCGGATGCGTAATTATTGCTGTATATGTTGATGATTTAAACATCATTGGAACGAATAAGAAAATTCAAGAAGTTGTGTCATACTTGAAGGAAGAATTTGAAATGAAGGATCTTGGAAAAACCAAGTATTGTCTGGGTTTACAAATTAAACAAAAAGAATGTGGAATATTTGTTCACCAGACAAATTATACAGAAAAGATCCTTAAACGTTTTAATATGGATAAATCAAATCCTTTAAGTACTCCAATGGTTGTTAGACCATTAAACATAGAAAAAGATCCATTCCGTCCATGTGAAGATGATGAAGATATTCTTGGTCTAGAAGTACCATATCTAAGTGCTATCGGTGCCCTTATGTATCTTACAAATTGTACAAGGCCTGATATATCTTTTGCCGTAAATTTGTTGGCAAGATTTAGCACATATCCAACAAAGAGACACTGGAACAGAATTAAACATATATTCCGTTATCTACAAGGAACGACAGACTTGGGACTTTTGTATTCAAAAGATGCTAATCCAAGTATAATTGGTTATTCCGATGCTGGATACTTATCTGATCCACACAAGGCACGTTCCCAAACTGGATATGTATTTACTCGTGGAGGCACTGCAATTTCTTGGCGTTCACAGAAACAAACGCTTGTAACAACTTCATCAAATCATGCCGAGATTATTGCACTAAATGAAACAAGCCGTAAATGTGTGTGGTTAAAATCAATGAGCCAACATATCCAAATCTCATGTGGATTATCATTCAACGAGAAGCCTGTGATACTATATGAAGATAATGATGCATGTGTAGTTCAAATGAAAGAAGGATACATAAAAAGCGATAGAACTAAACATATTTCTCCTAAGTTCTTCGCATTCACCAAGGAGCTTGAGAAGAATAAATGTATTGATGTTCGTCACATTCAATCAAGTGAAAACTCATCAGATCTCTTCACAAAGGCACTTCCTACGACAATATTCAGAAAGCACATATATAATATTGGGATGCGCAATCTACGAAATTTGTGAAAAATTGTTCATGTCAACATGAGAGAGAGTTTACGTGACTGTACTCCTTTTCTCTTACTATGATTTTTATTCCAATGGGTTTTTCCTAGTAAGGTTTTTAACGAGGCAATACAAAATCACGTAATGAAGACATCATCGTATCATGATCATCATCACAAGGGGGAGTGTTGAAAATATGAAAAATATTTGTGTTGAAAATTACAATGTTGAATGTTGAAAATTAGGTAAAATTAGGTGTTGAATATTGAAAATTAGTGTGTGATGATGTATGTAATGATGAAATTGTTTTTGAATTGTTTTCCAAAGAAATCCTATAAATAGTTCTCCATTTGTAAAGGTTTGATACAATTGAGTAGAGAGAAAAATATTATAAAGTGTGTAGTTTGGTAAATTTTGAGAGTTTGAGATTTTTACTTTTTACCATAAATTTTTACTTTTTCACAACAAAAATTATATATTTTCATGATTTTATTTTTGTAATTATCTTTAATCCAAAGTTCTGACTAGGGAACCACGAGCAACCCCAGCTGCCCCCCCTACGACTCAGAGCAATGGATGAGAAGGCGGCGTCTGTGAGTACATTACCTCTACCCGTGCCCTTTCTTGAATTTCTTGCTCGAAACGGTGTGGATCCTTCAATTTACATCGCTGCTTCTCAGTCCACACCTCGTTACATTAGGTAACTTTTATTGGAATTTATAGGCGATAATTGGTTTGGTTATTGTGCCTTTCTACGAGTTCAGATCAAATTATACGATCATTCGATGCCTCTTGCCCATTAATGCCTCTCTTATTTTAAAGTTTTGGGACTTGTTCAAGTGGCCTTGCTGGCCATGTTTTTAGTTTTACTGGTTTTCCTAGTTCTTAGGTAGTGTGTGATAAAAGGGAGGATCGAGCAATTTAGTTGGGAGTATTTCATTTATTTCCTGATGAAATATACATTTTTAGGAAAAAAAAATCAATCGTGATGTCCTTTCATTTGAATGCGACTCTCTCGTGACTGTAGTCATTCATTTTGTTTTATGTTAATGATTTCTGTAAATTGTGTATATTTTGGTGCTCTGGGAAGACTAAAACCAGGTTGTGGAACCCGGATTACAGAAATTGAAGAGGAGGTTAAATGTAAGGTTCGAAAAGTGTCTTGGCTACCCAATTTCTATTTTCTTCAGCCTGATGTCCAAATTGCCAGCACAAAGGCTTATCAAGAAGGAAAGGTGACAACAATAACTCTCCGTTTTCGATGTCGCAAGAACGTCTGATTTTTTTGCAGAACATGAAATTTTCCATTAAGTGGGGATATGTCATACATGTCAGCTTTCTAGGTATATTCTTTTGTTGATGATATTGTTCTATTGGGGGTATTGATAAATTTTTTCTTCTTTTTTCCCCTTGTAATTGCTTATTTTACTACTGTAATTCAGCTCCTTGTAGTGGCTGGCTCAATGAGGTAAGGGTACTCCGTGCTCTGATGTGTAATTTTTAATCATCTATGTTTAATGTTTCAAACTACCTGAACTAAAATCTCGAGTGTGCCCATGGTTGCTTGTCATACATTGTCTGGTCTGGACTTTCATGTTAATGATGTATGTGTGTGTGTGTGTGTTTTTTTTTACATTATATTGGTATAGAAACTGAAAGCGAAAGAGAAACTGTCTGACTCTTTTTATTAACCTTGATTCCATCTTGCAGATATATGGCATTGATGCAGCTTCTGGAGCTGCTGTAGTAGCTTTGAATGTTTTGCCAGGCGATCACATTCTTGACCTTTGTGCAGCGCCTGGTAATCTCAGATGGTTTTTACCGAAGCTTTATGTGTTTGTGACTTGGAAAAATTTATCCCAACTGATTTCGATTTAATTTTATTTTCTTATACATTCCTGCGTTGTGAGATCTGAGTGTTGAAATTTTAATCAAGGATGTTGACCTTGAATTAGAAGGGATGCTGCATTACATGCTGAGAAATAACATTGGAACTTACTTATATTTTAAAAGGTTTTAATTTGAAATTTTGTATAGAGAATTTTTAATCATTTTGTACACATTAAAACTGTTGACAGGTTCAGCAACTTAATTTTTTTTTCCGCTGCAGGTGCTAAACTCTGTATGATATTGGACCTCATTGGATGCTCGGGCTCAGTCACTGGTGTTGATGTTGCTAGACATAGGCTGGCAGCTTCAAGAACTATGCTGCAAAAATATGGGCTAGGTGACCGATGTCGTCTTTTTGTTGCAGATGGAACAATTTTCTCCTTTATTCCACCAAGGGTTCGGTCAAATTGTGAGTTGTGTAACGAAATAGGGCGCCTTTTAGTTTTATTTCTTCTTAAACTTAGTTTATATATGTATTCATGCTTCCTTTTCTAAGAAATATATTTCTTTGTAACAGTCTTTTTGGGAATGGAAGAAGAGTCAGAGATATACAAGGAATGGACACATCGTAGACCATGTAAAGAACGAAAGAGAGTGGCTAAAGCTAGAGAAAATGCTTCTTCTCAACCTTTTGTGAAAACTCAAGATCCCGAGCTTATATTTTATGGGAGTAATTCTGGGGTGGTTGGTTTGAGAAAATCTGAAGTGTTCCGAAGTGTTGATGATCTTGAGATTTTGCAATTTGGCTATGACAAGGTAAAGTTAGAGTACCGTTCTGAATTATGGAATTTTCCTCTTTAGGTTGGATGGAATTTGTGCTGTTTGTCACATTCTTTCTTATTTACAGACTTTTGACTGATGTAAATTTAGTTAGGTTCTTGTGGATGCAGAATGTACACATGATGGTTCAGTCAGACACATCCAGAAGTTTGAACAATGGGGTTGGGCAACACTTTCACGTCGAGTACTAGATGCTGAGAGAACTGATGACATAACTGTCCTTCAGGTTCTCATATTCTTTAATTAAATATCTGATCTAGTTAGGGACTGGCGTTTCATTTTCTATTGAGAATCCTACGTTTATTTCAGTCGTACGAGTTCGGTGGATTACTCATCCACTTCCCTTGTAAACAAAAATTTTATGAGTTTAAATAAATTGTTAGTTTCCTATCAAAAAAAAAAATATCACAGGATCCTTCTTCCGGTACTAATCCTCACTTATTACGAATATAAAGGTGATTGCTTGTGTGTTGCAGTTGAAACTTTTGACCAATGGATTCAGATTGCTC
Organism: Primulina tabacum; assembly: GCF_025594145.1. NCBI lineage: Eukaryota > Viridiplantae > Streptophyta > Magnoliopsida > Lamiales > Gesneriaceae > Primulina > Primulina tabacum. Next base: position 50,592,345 of record NC_134551.1, read on the forward strand.
AAGGCTGGGGGATTTCTTGTCTACAGCACCTGCAGGTGCCTCCTTAAACTCCATGAAATAATCACACCCATCATTTTTCATTAGCTTTGTATTAACATTTGACTTTTTGTTTGCCTTGTGAGGAAGTTTAACTGTTGCTCAGAATGAAGATGTGGTAGAGCAGTTCCTTTCACAAAATTTATCTGCAGGTTGGTTGTTAACCCCGTGTTTTTTTGAATCCAGGGATAATTCCTTCTCTTAGGGTTGCAGTCATTTCCATGTGATCATCAAACTAGGGGCTAGGGGAAGGATCAGAGTAGTTGCCCCTTTCTTCAAATCTTCAAGATTCAATTAATAATTTCCAAGATTCTATGTTTTTTCTCCATGTGACTCCCCCCATCTAAAATTGTGGGTTTGCCATTGAATCATACCCAACTTCCCATCTTGGTGATCCTCTTAATTATATTGTCACCGTTTTTACAGAAATGGTAGAGGTAGAAGATGCTACGGGTTGGCCTTGCATCCCTGCAAGAATACCAAAGACGCTGCGTTTTGATCCATCAACTTCGTTTACGAGTGGACTTTTCATTTCTAAGTTCACCAAGTTAACAATTCCATAACAGTTTTGTATCCTATGTATCAATCATAATTTTTTAGCTGACGATTGATAATGGTTGCTACTTAGAGAAGCACAGGCAAGTCTGCATTAAGAAATCAAGAACTGATCTGTTCGCTTGACATTTACTCGTATACCTCACTCATTTTTTGCGTCATTAGTGTGTGTGTTTTTTAAAACTCTAGCGTTACTGAGACATAACGAACTCTCTTATTTTTTTCTGATATCAATGTAAATTGAAATAATGACCCTGACCACAATATCGATTTTCAGTCAAAAACTCGAAAATTTGAACAAGCTTTATATTTTCTAGCAAATAAAAATGAAATCCTAGTTATCTTGTACTTGTGTAAAATTTGTACCGATCGAGGCTTCCATGAAGTTTTGAATCTGTTCCAATTTTTAAAATTTTGTATTGAAATCAAACGAAATTTCAACATTAAAAATGATCTTTTAAATAATTGCTGCAAAACTTTTTGTGAAACAATGCGATAGCAAGCTGCCACCATAATCTTCAACCAATGAAGGTTATTCCCATATCAGATTGAAGTCAGTAACTTTTGAATAATGTAAAAGAAAACATATGAAGTAAAACCATATGATACAAAAAACTCCATTCAAGTTTTAATAACCCGACCTTTGTACTGTCCTCTTCTGATCACAAAATCATCGGAAGGCTGAAATTCTTCTAACCACGTGACTTCGGAAATCATCACTCCATCTACCTCAATAGTACCTTGGGAAAGACAGCCATATGAGATCCGAATAGCTTCAGTTTCATCATTTATAAATTAATAATTGTTGTTTACCAGGAAGATCATCAGGGGACTTTCTAAAGTAAGTGCAGTGTCGTCCATCCTCAGAAGAATAAGGTGGAGAAAGTATGTCAAAGATCGCACATGGAGTTACGGCCTGGAAATAATGGATGTTTCCCCCACTAGTCGGATAAAGAACTGTTGTACCACATGGAGCCGTCATTTCACAATCTTTGACACCTTTGGCAGGCCTCGCTCCTGAAAATATGCAATGCCCGTAAATAAATGGATGAAATAGTTGAATGTCATGTATAACTTTTGAAAAAACTACGAGATGGATTGAGGGTTTGGAAAAGAGGGGAAATCCAAAACGTGAAGGCCATAAGCTCGTTATCACGTCACTCCATAAAATGACATATTTCTTTATCAAATCAGTGTCCGAGGAAAAACAGAAATTATGACCAAATCAGCAACATCAAAGAAGAAATGTAGCATATCAACCAAGAATAACTCAACCTTGCGAAGGATCAGAAGGCCCAGCAATTTTGATCCAATCGTAGGACTTTACGTTTAACGAACCATACAGAAGCTTACTCAACACTGTCATCCCAGGATGATTATGAAGAGGAATAATGGATGAAGGTGGCATGCAAAATATTCCTATCTGCCAACAATATCACAAGATGCATAAATTTTTTATATCACAAGATGCATAAATTTTTTTACTTTAAGAATCACGGATCACAGGTTCACAGCAAGTAAATGTATAAAGGCTGCGGGTATGAAAAATATCATAAAAAACTGATGATGTATTCATAAGAAACTCACAGAGAAGCTATCACATTCATGCAAATGAAGATATTTAATTGTTGGAAGAGATCGAGAACCACCGTTGCGCTCAATTACAGAACTTCTCCAACCACGCGCTATCTGTGCTTCTTGCTCAAGACCTACATCAGAAGGCTTGATTTTCTCTGATGGCAAAGGAAACATAAAGTTAACAAACATTAAGCGATCTATTAGATGATCAGGTGCAGAAATTTCAAAATCGCGAAGTGATGAAACATAAGTTTTAGAAGACGGTTTCAGGAAACCCAAAACCTAAAAGGAATGAAGACATGTCAAGATGCTGGCATGATCATACGGACAGAAAACCAGAGTGAAAACAGAAAATCCTTTGTCATCTATATATAGGACAAGATGTGTAGCAAGTAGAGTGGGAGTATGAGTTTTCGTATTCAATTTTGCTGGATCTTTTGGACTTTTAAGTTGACAACACCTAGAATCCGACCAGAGACACATGAAACCCTGTGGTGCAATTGAGACATCGGCCTCCAACTATCAAAATATAATACACATAGGAATTTGTAAAGTATACCACGCCTGGTATAATTCAAGTTTTGACATTTTACCAACATTTCGTAAACTCAAATCCTAGTAGGTATGCCATATTTAAGTTGAACCCAACCAAACAATCAACAGTGAATGGCTTTGCATACAGTTACATCAACACAAAAGCCTATATTTGACCATATAAAATAATCTCACAAGAAATATAACAATTCAGTATTTCAGCAATGTATGGTTTGTCCTCAAGTTTGTCTCTGTTTATCACGACAAGCAATACACATTTTGTGCAAGGTTTTCCTTGGAATAAATTTATTATTGCATTACTATCTATTAACACTCTCAATTATGGTACTAATTAAAATAATGTAGCATGATGCCTTTTTACTAGTTACAGTGTCATGTGCTATTGGCGTTGTTTGCCCGTTGTTGCTCTCCCTAAGTGAAGCATGGTCGCTGCCTTCGACCTTTTTCATTTTGAAGGCACAGTGATTCAGAGAACCTAGTAGTTAATCGAGTCCAAAAGTTGTAGAATTATCAGTAGTTCTGAGATATAAAAACTGTTTTTGTTTAAGCATTAGGTAACTAATACAAAGACCTGATTGCATGTGATACATGAATCAAGGTTGGCACATTCCAAAGAGAAAATTTAAGCACTGAAATTAACCAACATCATAAAAATAAACCTCTATATATTCGGTTTCATTTTCCCAAGATGAAAAACAAGCCATTCCACCTCATTTTCGTCTTTTTCCTAAAATGCATTTACATCCCGTTTCACATTTTCCATATTTCAATAAATAACTAAAATTCTACATTTTGAATAACTAAGTTTTCTCTCTCTCCCTCTCCCTCTCACACCCACTCACTTAATTCTAAATGGTTACCCCAAAAGAGGTCGAGGACAAACGGCTAGAATAAAACAAAATGCTAAGACACATCGCTTGTGAGATGTGTTCATCAAGCAAATGACACAACCAACTTACATCGTCCTCATGATCAGTTAGTCAGTTCATTAAAATGGCTATTACAGCAGCAAGTTTCAAAGAATTTAGTGAAACTGAGACTTTCTACAGACAAGCTAAATGCATGTCTCATATAAACTTCCGAGGAAAACCAAGCTAAAACCCATACGAGTAACCGGACAAGAAGAAACTAGTTTTGGCCTCTTACCTAATAAATTGCGAACTTTTTCTAGAGCTTCTTCTGAAATGGGTCCATCTGGCGTAAAAGATGCTTTACACGCGTTATAAAGCTTCTGTACCGCTGGCATTGTATGGATAACTCAACAATCCAAAGAAACGGTTACGAGCAACCGCTACAAGTCCAAGCTAAAGAAGGGGCCCTATTTTCGTGGAAAACCCTTCTGCTTAAATCTGCCAAAACTGGTTCGCTTTACAATAATTATAGATGGAAAACAAATTGACCAGAAATCTGTAAAATTCACATGGGCACCTCCTGGACCACCTGATGAACAATTGGAAAAAAGAAAAGAAAAATGGACAGTTCGGTTTGATATCAATATTAAATCCAATCTTCCTCGCAACTCGACGAACACTACGCAATTTTCTTGAAAATATGAACGAACACGAAATTCGAAGTGTTTCTAATCCAGGTTGACAAAAAACGAGCCTTCGATCAGATTGATCAAAATCATATTCCCACAAAACAGAAAGAGGCAGAATCCAACCCAAAAATAACAAAATCGCAACAAGAAATCGAAATTGAACGGCAGATAAAAGGGGGCACTGCCTCTGGAGATTGAATTACCTTTGAAAACGTAATCTCATCAGCCGGGAAATGTAGAGATTGGGGATTTACTGTTGGGGGTTTACCGTGAAATTTCAATCAAGTTTCTGGGAGCCGAGGCAATGCTAGAATATTTCGCTTTGATTTCCTGAATCCGATTTATTGCCCAATTCCCATATTCACCCTCACTCTCTACTCAAATCACCAACTTTATCCGGCCTATTTTTTTCATTTTTAAAAGCCAATTTTGTAATTATTATTAATCCAACCCGTTGCGCGTTTGTACAATTTATTTGTTAACAAAATTATTTTTACAGTATTCGACATTAATTATGATAATTTCAAATTCACTCAATAATTATTTCATTTGAAATTTATACTACTTTGATTCACTCTAAGTAAAAAAAAAATATGAGTAGGTCTTTTGTGAGACGGTCTCACGACTTTTTATCTGTGAGACGAGTCAACCTTATCGATATTTACAATAAAAAGTAATACTCTTAGCATAAAAAGTAATATTTTTAAATGGATGACCCAAATAAGATATATGTATCACAAAATACGACACGTGAGACCGTCTCACATAATTTTTTGTAAAAAATAATACGTAAATTTAAGATTTGATATATTATTTCATTGTAAACAGTAAAAATAATCGAAATCCATATATTTTAAATTAATTAATTCAAGGACATCCTAAATGCTTTGAGCACAAATTGTTGTGGGCAATAATGTGGACGGTACATGTTAGCTTTGAAATTTAAATCTATTTCACCTTAAATCCTTAAATTTTGAGTGGGGTTGGATATTCAAAAAAGGATACAAATCTTTTATTTTCTTTTTTAAAGCAAAAAATTATATTTGAATAGATAATTTGTTTAAGAAAATGTGGTTAAAAAAGGTTGAAATCAATCAATAAATAAAAAATATAACATTTTCAGCCCGCAATTTCTGTTTTATAATTTTTTCTCTTATTTAATGAGAAATTTGTTTTTTAATATTTCAAAATAAAATTTGAATTTTTTAAATTTATTTAAATGTTCTTCTATTATTTTTTAAAAAAAGATCTCTTCCAAATGGAACTGTTGAATTTTTCTCTACCATCGTGTATATACTATAAGGTAAAAACTTGTGTAGACGGTCTCACGGGTCGTATTTTGTGAGACAGATCTCTTATTTGACTCATCAATGAAAAATATTACTTTTTATGCTAAAAATATTACTTTTTATTGTGAATATCGGTAGAGTTGACCTGTCTCACAGATAAATATTCATGAGATCGTCTCACAAAAGACATACTCATGATATAATATAATACAATAAGAAATTAGTCACGTGTTTCTTCCTCCAATGACACATACCTTTTTCTTTTAAAATAAATAAATTATGTCAATCGTACATCACGTGATTGGATTTTATTTATAAAATATATATTGCAATTTAACCCCTAAGTTTCCAAAACAATGGTTGTAGTACTTAGTCATATAGACGTATAATAACAGTTGTCTTAAGCCAAAATCGTTATTTTCTTTTTTTCAATCCGATATCATACGCATGAAAATTATTCAACAAAAAAATTATACTTGGGTATGGATAAACATGATATAAATCTAATATCACACAAGTTAGACCTAAAATTTTAAATCACGTTCGATTAGCATGTTCCCGGGTTGGGCTAGGAGAATTGTGAGTTTTTTTTTTCTGTTCTCGTCGAGTTGGAGTGTGTTTTTGTAACGCGCCAACGTAACTTATTAATACAATCATACTTAGAGAGTTTGTGTGATTATAATTTGTGAAGGAAATATATCATGAGTTGAGAGAATTAACAATAAATCATCTGTTTTAGTAATTTTTCTAATTTAAAAACCATAGCCTAAAATTGTACTTTTATGTATCGATAATTTTAAAATATAGATAAAAATTACAAAACTTATGCCAAAAACTATAGTGAAACCATATGCTCGAATAGAATAAAAAAAATTGAAATTTTGTAAAAACAAGAAACGTATATTTTCACATGTAGTATCGAGCAATTGATGGTGTAACATTGAATTTGAATTGAAAGAAGATAGAACATTTACATGAGACTGATTCTTTAGTAAGGGGATCAGAGATTGGATCACGTCTGCTATGGCAGCAACCTGCAACATATATATTTGGTCGACTCGTTTCATTAATATCTGTTTTCTTACCGACAATAAAGACCGATTTATAGGTTTACATGAATCTCCAACCCGATCCAACTCATGAAATTGGCTGTGTGAGACTTTCCATCATCCCATTACATGTATAAAACATTCTGAGTTAATTACCTGAAGTAGATCCTTGTTGGGACACATGTTTTGTAGAGCGGGATCAATCATTTCTACCACTTCATCCCTATTTGTCAAGCGTGGAAGAGACTGATCGATCCCAAATTTAACAATTGGTATAAGATTAATTAATCATCACCCACAAATTAAAAACTTCGAAGCATACATTTAAGACAACTTGCCCAAGAAACTAAAACGACGTGTTCTCCGGGAGGCCGAGTGGTATCAATAGGTTCTCGTCCTGTTAAAAGCTCTGGAAGGACCAGGCCATAACTATACACGTCCGATTTCGTTCGTAATCTTTCCCGTCGACGCATACCTACAAAACCACCAAGTTATGTGATCAAAATTAGGAAAAACAACCAAATTTGTCCGTAAACAATCATTTAACATGTCACCGCCGTGTGTTATTATTTAGGTTCTTTTGGCTTTTGATTGTATTTTCCTCAAAATTGTCGAAGCGGACATGGTCGGAACACCAAATAATGTTGCATATATAAGTGACCCGACATCCCTCGTGGATTAACAAATTGAGAGAAACTCATTGTACACTCATTCATATTGACTCTACAAGCATGATTCCGTACGTTGTGAGAAATGGTACTATTATAATTTATGCATGAAGAAGGAAAAGAGCACTGGACATAAAGTGTATATATAGTGATGTCCCGTGATATCCCGGATCAGGGACCTGGACTATTCATGGGCCATAGATAACACAAGGCAGCCGGATAGGTCGGCGAAGGAAGCCCGAGTCTTGGATGACCCGGGACACTAAACGGATAGCTCGCCAGGGAGGATCTAGGGAAAAGACCCATCGAAGGACCGGGCCATTGAACACCCGGGACATACTCTCCCCGGGCCATTGGATGCCCGGGCTCCCATGCAAATTCCCAGGAAGCTTTTTTCTCAGGCCACTACGATATAAATGTCGCATTTAATTATACTAGTATGATAGGATGTGGGCGGCCGTCCTACCTCTGACACTAGTCCAAGTGGTTGACAATATCAGGTAGAAGTGACTGGTATAAGATTTGACATGTCAGAATAATATGGTATAATCAACCGCCCTACTATAATTAATGAGCAGCGCAAAGAACGAGGTCATCATTACATCTCCTACTATAAATACCATGTTCTCTTTGCATGTACTCTCTATTCAGATATTGAATATTAATACACACATTTATTGCTCAATTACTACTCACCCTCCACACCAATCTCACAAACATTATCTGGTTACATTGGTTTATTGCTTGAGTCCTTCACTGACTTAAGCATCGAAGTGGTCACGCCGGACACCCATCCGGCGCCCATTCACGTGGTTTTCTTGGTTGCAGATCTTTCCAGCTAATTCGAGGAGAAAAGCTCTTGATCCATACATCTCACTCTTATTCCTTATATCCTATCGATAGCAGATCTGGTAGAGCATTCGACCCGGCTCATCCATTTCACCAGGATCATATCATATAGGATGCAATGAACTTACTCGGGAGCTAAATATCCGGCTGCTCCTAAAACTCGTGTCGATATCGGACCATGGAGATTGTTCGATCCAGCTTTGGCCAGCTCAAAAGGGGTCAACTTGGCCCGAAAGTTATGATCCAAAAGAATGTTGCTGCATTTGAGATTGCGGTGGCTTCACTAAGTTTACCTGTTGCCATTTCAGCTTCTTTCAAAGTAAATACTTGAACCCTTCTCACTTTACCCGACTGCTCCACCTTGCTAATTCCATACAGGCATCCACCGTTGTCCTCTGTCACATCGCATAATCAAAACTCAGACATCCAACTCAATAGTTAAAATCATAAGACAAAATCACAAGGATCATTAGTACTTCCTGAATGTTTGCACGCATGTATTAGCTATTAAATCACCTGGACTGCAACTGATGTTTATGGTGCTATGAGAAACGAACTCGCAATTGTTCGATTCATCGATTATGCGACATTGTTTCCACTCGAAAACCGAAGGCGACGGAGCAAGGTCACCAGTACAATTATTGCAAATATCAAGATTGTAATGATGGTTGGGATAGCTAGCTATTATAAACAAGGAAGAAGGTTGGATCTCATGGCCGGATTGATGAGCTATCCGCTCCAAGATCATGGTGCAGTTTGGTGGTGTTAGCAATTATATTGTTAACATGAATATCAATTTTTTTTAGTTTTTTTTAAGGGTAAGTTTGGACAAAAAAGTTGTGACTAAAAAAAACACTTTAATAAATATAACTTTTAAAAATGTGTTTAATAAATAAAGCAGTGTTGAAAAATATATTTAAAATGTGAGTATTGAATATTTGAATGTTGAATATTTGAATGTTGAAAATAAGAGTTGTAAATATTGAAAATTAGTGTGTGATGATGTAGGTAATGCTGTATTTTATTTTTGGATTATTTGTAAAGATTTCCTATAAATAGATTTCTCATTTGTGAAGAAAATCACAATTGAGTAGAGAGAAAAATATTATAAAGTGTGTAGTTTGGTAAATTTTGAGAGTTTGAGATTTTTACTTTTTACCATAAATTTTTACTTTTTCACAACACGTTATCAGCACGAAGCTCCAAAAGTCCTACATACTTTTCCAAGCTCCAAACAGAAGAAAAAGGTAACAAAAATAATTATATTTATTTTACTGTTATTTATTTATTGTGTATTTATTTAATATACAATATAATGTTATTATTAGAAATAATAAAAATAAATTTTTCATAAACTTGTTATAAATCCTGGGAGGATGTTAAGACGACATCCCACACTCCCGGTAAGGGATACGACAAGTATAAAAGCCTATAAGGTTTTTAAACAAAATAAATTATGACACTCATTATAATATTATGATATGATATACATAATTATTTAAACATGTCTAATATTATATATATCATATTATTATCATAAAATTATACAAATACATACCTTTATTTTTTTTTGTACCCCAACGGTCGTAAATGGTAAAAAACGGCTAGTTTTTGCCCTATAAATATGATCTCACAAACACATTCCATCAATCCAACTTTCTCTTCTTCTCTAAAAATTATTCATCATCAAATTTTTCGAAGAAAAAAGAAGATGGCTTTCTCAAGGATATTTTTAATTATTTTGGTTGTCATACTCACGAGTCTTGTATTTATCGGAGAATATCCTCCTCGTGCGTTTTCTTTATTTTTACAAATACTTGTACTTGTTGTTTATCCGTTACTTTGTATTGCAATAATTATTAACTAATAAAATGCATCGTAATTTTTTTTTAGTACCACCATGTCAAATTTAACAAAGCTCGAATTTGTTGCGCTCGACATCACGGGAAAGAATTATATGCCATGGACTCTAGATGTAGAAATGCATCTTGAGTCATTGGGTCTAAGCGAGACCATTAAAGAAAATGACATATGCACGTCACAAGAAAAGGCAAGAGCCATGATATTTTTGCGTCGACATCTCGACGATGGATTGAAATGTGAATATCTAACTGAAAAAAATCCCATGGCTTTGTGGAAGGGATTAAAAGAAAGATTCGAACATATAAGAGAAGTTATACTTCCGACCGCCCGGGATGAATGGAATACATTGAGATTCCAAGACTTTAAAAAAGTCAGTGATTACAATTCGGCGATGTATAGAATAATCTCGCAATTAAAATTTTGTGGACATGAGGTCACAGAATCTGAGATGCTTGAAAAAATATTTTCCACGTTTCATGCATCAAATATTACTCTACAGCAACAATATAGAGTACGTGGATTCGCGAGATATTCTGAACTCATCGCCTGTCTTCTTGTGGCGGAAAAAAACAACGAGCTATTAATGAGAAATCATCAGTCCCGACCCACTGGATCAACAGCATTTCCAGAAGTAAATGCTGTAAGTAAAAATGAATTTAAACCTGGAAACCAAAATCAAATTCAAAGACAAGGTTTTGGTCGAGGTCGAGGTCGAGGTCGTGGACGTGGACGTGGACGTGGAATTGGCCGTGGTCGTGGTCAAGGCCGTGGTTTTGAAAATAATCGAGATATTTATTTTTATAACTCATCTCAAAAGAACGTCCCAAACCATCCACAGAAAAGGCATCATGAGAATACAAGTGTTAATGAGAAGCACTCAAAAAGATATGAAAGTTCTTGTTACAGATGTGGTACTCCAGGACATTGGTCCAAAGTTTGTCGAGCCCCTGAGCACCTTTGTAAACTTTATAAAGAATCATTAAAGGGGAAAGAAAAGGAGACCAACTTCACTGAACGCAGTGACCGTTTGAGTGATTCAACTCATTTTGATGCTGCTGATTTTATGAATGATTTCTCTGGAAATGATCAATATGTTGGTGGGATAGAAATGAACAATATTGATGCTACAGATTTTCTCAATGATTTCTCTGAAAATGAACAATATAATGGTAGAATATAAATGTACAATAATTTATTTTTCATGTATTCATATAATAATGTTTTATTGTACAATTATGATATGTGTTAAATTTACATATGTATTGTCAGTAATTTTATTTCATTGCATATTTTTTTTTTGAAGTTCAAATATGAAAAATGCTATGAGCAAAGCTGAAGTTTGAATACCCGATAGTGGTACAACGCACACTATCCTCCGAGATAAAAGATATTTCTTGGAACTAAAACCAACAAAAACAACGGTGAATACAATATCAGGTCCTGTAGACTTGATTAAAGGATGTGGTAAAGCACAATTTTTGTTACCTAATGGTACAAAATTTTTGATCAATGATGCTTTATATTCACCACAATCGAAAAGAAATTTGTTGAGTTTTAATGATATATATTCCCATTGGTATGATACTCAAACAATGAATGAAGGGAATGAGAAATATATGTGTCTTATCACATATAAATCAGGAAAGAAATATGTGATTGAAAAACTACCAATGCTCCCTAATGGATTGCATTATACACATATAAGTCCCATTGAATCAAACATGGTAGTTGATAATTCTTCGATATTAACCAATTGGCATGATCGATTGGGACATCCTGGTTCAACAATGATGCGAAGAATTATAGAAAATACACATGGTCATCCACTGAAAGACCAGAAGATCTTTCAGAATAATAAGTTTCAATGTAAAGCATGTTCTCTTGGAAAACTTATTATAAGACCATCACCAGTCAAAATCCAAACTGAATCACCAATGTTTCTTGAACGTATTCAGGGTGATATTTGTGGACCAATCCATCCACCATGTGGACCATTCAGATACTTTATGGTATTGATTGATGCCTCCAGCAGATGGTCACATGTATGTTTATTATCAACTCGAAATGTTGCATTTGCAAGATTACCTGCTCAAATAATAAAATTGAGGAATCAATTTCCCGATTATACAATCAAGAAAATTAGACTTGATAATGCTGGTGAATTTACTTCCCAAACTTTCAATGATTATTGTATGTCTATGGGAATCATTGTTGAGCATCATGTTGCTCATGTACATACACAGAATGGATTGGCTGAATCATTGATTAAACGTCTGCAAATGATTGCTAGACCAATGATTATGAAAACAAAGCTCCCTATTTCTATATGGGGACATGCAATTTTACACGCTGCTTCATTAATTCGCATCAGACCAAGTGCATATCATAAATACTCCCCATTGCAGCTTGCATTTGGTAAAGAACCAGACATTTCTCATCTGAGAATTTTTGGATGTATGGTGTATGTGCCTATTGCACCACCGCAACGAAAGAAAATGGGATGCAATTACGTTTCGGTATTTGATTAGCTTGGCGGTATCTGAAAATTTAGAAATGCGTCTTATGGATGTTGTTACAGCTTACTTATATGGATCACTTGATAGTAATATATATATGAAAATCCCTGAAGGATTTAAGATGCCTGAAGCACAAAGTTCAAAACCCAGGGAATGTTATTCTGTGAAATTACAAAGATCATTATATGGGTTAAAGCAATCAGGTCGAATGTGGTATAATCGACTAAGTGATCACTTGATGAAAAAGGGATATGTAAATAATTCAATATGCCCTTGTGTTTTCATTAAGAAAACAACATCCGGATGCGTAATTATTGCTGTATATGTTGATGATTTAAACATCATTGGAACGAATAAAGAAATTCAAGAAGTTGTGTCATACTTGAAGGAAGAATTTGAAATGAAGGATCTTGGAAAAACCAAGTATTGTCTGGGTTTACAAATTGAACAAAAAGAATGTGGAATGTTTGTTCACCAGACAAATTATACAGAAAAGATCCTTAAACGTTTTAATATGGATAAAGCAAATCCTTTAAGTACTCCAATGGTTGTTAGATCATTAAACATAGAAAAAGATCCATTCCGTCCATGTGAAGACGATGAAGATATTCTTGGTCCAGAAGTACCATATCTAAGTGCCATCGGTGCCCTTATGTACCTTACAAATTGTACAAGGCCTGATATATCTTTTGCCGTGAATCTGTTGGCAAGATTTAGCACATATCCAACAAAGAGACACTGGAACGGAATTAAACATATATTCCGTTATCTACGAGGAACGACAGACTTGAGACTTTTGTATTCAAAAGATGCAAATCCAAGTATAATTGGTTATGCTGATGCTGGATACTTATATGATCCACACAAGGCACGTTCCCAAACTGGATATGTATTTACTCGTGGAGGCACTGCAATATCTTGGCGTTCTCAGAAACAAACGCTCGTAACAACTTCATCAAATCATGCCGAGATTATTGCACTACATGAAGCAAGTCGTGAATGTGTGTGGTTAAAATCAATGACCCAACATATCCAAATTTCATGCGGATTATCATCTGATGAGAAGCCTGTGATACTATATGAAGATAATGCTGCATGTGTTGCTCAAATGAAAGAAGGATACATAAAAAGCGACAGAACTAAACATATTCCTCCTAAGTTCTTCGCATTCACTAAGGAGCTAGAGAAGAATAAATATATTGATGTTCGTCACATTCAATCAAGTGAAAACTCATCAGATCTCTTCACAAAGGCACTTCCTACGTCGATATTCAGAAAGCACATATATAATATTGGGATGCGCAATCTACGAAATTTGTGAAGAATTGTTCGTGTCAACATGAGGGGGAGTTTACGTGACTGCACTCTTTTTCCCTTACTATGGTTTTTATCCCAATGGGTTTTTCCTAGTAAGGTTTTTAACGAGGCAGTATAAAAACACGTAATGAAGACAATCATTATGATCATCATCACAAGGGGGAGTGTTGAAAAATATATTTAAAATGTGAGTATTGAATATTTGAATGTTGAAAATAAGAGTTGTAAATATTGAAAATTAGTGTGTGATGATGTAGGTAATGATGTATTTTATTTTTGGATTATTTGTAAAGATTTCCTATAAATAGATATCTCATTTGTGAAGAAAATCACAATTGAGTAGAGAGAAAAATATTATAAAGTGTGTAGTTTGGTAAATTTTGAGAGTTTGAGATTTTTACTTTTTACCATAAATTTTTACTTTTTCACAACAAGCAGAATACTTTTAAGTTTGGATAAATGCTTTTGTTTTTATTTTAAAATAGAAATAGAAATATAAATAGAAGCATACTTCAAAATAAAAAATTATGTGTTCATTTTATAATATTTTTTTATTACAAAACAATAAATAAAATTTCAACAAAGCTTTTTTTTTTAAAAAAAAAAGAAAGTGATTTCAGAGTGTGTTAAGTTAATAGGCTAAAAATCATTTTTTTTAATGTGTTTTTTTTTTTAAAAAAATAAAATATTTGATTAAAAAATGGTTTTAAAAAATACACTTAAAAGAAAGTTTTATTAGAAGTTGTAATATACAAACTTGTAAACTAAAATCCTAAAACCCGCTCGGACGGTCAACTCCTCAGTGAACGGAAGAAAACCCCCACCGACCAATGGCGACCTTCAAACTCCTAGTCTTCCATACTCGCCGCCGCTGCTTCTCCCATCAACCTCCACCTCGCCACCTATCTTTTCTCGGACGCCGCTTCTCATCCGAACCTGACCCATCTCCAAACCAACAACCCTCTCCCGAAGTTCCCAATCCCAACATTCGGAAACCTCTACCCATACAACCCATTTCCTACCCGGCCAAACCTGCACCTCCGCCACCTTCAGAAACCCAGTCAGATTCCCCTCCATCCCATCCCCAATCCTCATCACGGGATACCAGGAGCTTTGTTAACCCAGAGATCCGATCGTGGACCCGGGATGAAATGCGTTATATGAAGGATGCCCCCGTTATTGCCCCGGTATCGTACCCAAGTAGGGTTGCCCCGTTGCCAGAGGACAGGATAAAGGTGGAAGAAGACGAGAGGGAGGCGGGGAATGAGGAGTTGGAGAGGGAGAGACGGAGGATTGATGATGAGAGGTGGAATGCTATGAGAAGAACAGGAGTTTTGAGAAGTCGGGTGCCAGAGGAGGAGAATTTGCCGCTTCCTAAACTGATCAAGGTGGAGAAAAACGATAGTGACAGTAAGAAGAAAAGCAAGGTCATTTATGATCTGAAGGATGCGATTCAGCTCATCAAGGTCACTTTTTTGAGCTTTCTTTACAGTTATATTTAATGGGATCTGTGTCAATTTTTATTTAGACATCAATGTTGCGTAGCATTGTATTTCTTAGTCTGGTTCAAGATGATGGAATTTGATAATATAAATGATATTGTATCCTTTTGTTATGACCGGAATTTGAAGTCATGGTTCATTGACATAAAAAATGTTCGTCCATCCGGTCATAACGAAAAAGTTGAATCCACGGTTCATGGTTGACATTAACAATTGTTATCCAACATCCTTTACATAGCGTTCAAACAACCATCCGACTTATGGATAATGCTAGGAGACTGGAAAATTATTAAGTTTTTATTTTCCTTTTAGGATTTTGTCAAACAAAAAGCTGTCTCAAAATGAGTTATCCGGAAAAATGTTTTCACATTAGGTAATATATTTACCTATAAAAAAGCCTAGGAAAATCCATCCCTTCAGACTCCCTTTGGTGCCGCCCGGACATTGTCTCAGACAAAAAGTATATGTCAGCTTCAATGTCAACTGAGTTGTGATCTATGAAGTTATTTGGCATACGCTGTACAACTTATATTTTGGGTTCTTTTTTCATGTATACATAATTAGCAGATAAATTAGTTTTGGAATTGTTGGAAAATAAGGTTGTAATTGGTGTGGTGTATGCTTTACAACCTTGACATATTAATAATGAAAGTTTTTGTTATTAGAATTTGATGAAATCTTTAGCATGATGAAATCTTTTGGAATGACTAAATTTAGGTAGTTTTGATAATTTAATTTGCTTTGCATATCTTCTTCAAAGAAAAAAATGCATGCTTGAAATTGTTTTTTATCTCTTATGTTTTTGCAGAAGCCTTAATGATACTGACTGCTTTTCGTGTTGTTATATTAATGTTACAGTCTAGTTCGCGGAAGACGTTTGATGAAACTTTGGAAGCACATGTAAAAATGACCCCTGATTTGCGTCGAACTGATCTGGTAACTTTTTCTTCATGAAGGACAATTATAATTGTGTGAATAAGACAAAGCAAAAGTTTGTAGTGTAGAGCATTATTATCCAATAATCATGACAAATTTTTTGTCCTTTAATATAAAGTTTTATTTTTGAGTGATATTATCCTTGAAACTTGACAAATGTTCCATCTTTCTATGAAGATTTTTTTAAAAACACATATACTAACTGGTATTGTGGTATTTGTAAGATCTAGTTCATCTGTAGTAAAATTACTTTTCCCCTTGAATCTTAGTGATTGTAAACTTACTTTTTCTCGCGCGATAGTGTTATTTGTGTATAAATTGTATGGGTGAGAGTGTTTAAAGAATGTAAGGTCAATGAAGCAAAGTTTGATGCAGGAGTAATGAAATTTCTACACAGTGAAACATATAACTTCTTTTAAACTTAGATTCTGCTCTCTTTTGTTATCATACTCTGGAATCTTATATGGATTATTTTGTAAGTTATTACTGATAAACTCCTTGTAATGTGGAAAGCCTTATTTTAATCCTACTGTCACAGTGGACACAACTCCAGGTGCTTCTACTGTAATATTTTGATAGAATTTAATCCTACTGTTAAATTGGCCCCAATCATCAGTGCAAAACCAAAGATGTGATAAAAAATTTTACCAAGTTATTTTATTGACTAAGATCTTAAGTTCAACCATCATATTGAGAATCTGAGATTTGGGGCTAAGGATAGAGTAGTGGAGATCCCCATGCCCTTATTTGGCACTATTCAAGTCAATAAATTGTCAATTATTCATTTGCACACTGCCAAAGTTGTAATGAATTCATAAAATAATTAGCTGATTAAAATCTACAGTTCAGTCAACGACGAAGCGCTTCCTGATCATTATTGCTGTCCTTGTTTTATTTCTGATTTGTTGAAAGTCATGTGCTGAAGTATGTCTTTAATTTTTTAGCACGTGATAAGATACATTTAATTTTGCTGTCCTAGTTTCCTCCTGGAAACATATCGATAAAATCCTTTAGTTAACACCCGGATACCAGGATAATTTGTGTATTCATATAGTTCTGCAATGTTTTGAGTGTTAGACTTGAACATTGTTCATCTCTTTCTGTCTCTTGTTGATTACAGAAGCTGAGTGGTTTTGTACGGCTCCCGCATGGTTTTGGAAAGGTATATTCTATGATTCATTAAAATAAAAGTTCAGGGGTCGTGATCTTACTGCTTTAATACTTTGTCTGATATTAGACATATCGAGTGGCTGCCTTTGCCGAAGGAGCTGCTGCAGCTGAGGCACGAGAGGCTGGGGCAGATGTTGTTGGTGGTCCAGAACTTGTGGAGAATATTCGAACTGGTAATGAATCATTATCTTTATTGTTCCCCAATACATTTGTGAGCATGAAATAAAAATTCATTTGCTATTGTCATTTTACTGTTTTGACATTTGATCTTACTTTAACGTCCTTGAAGCCTCATGGAAAAATATCTTAAAGACCTTTAACAGACATGCTCTTTATTGGTCTTCTTTTTCCTTAAATGGCACAGTATAAACTTTATAAATAACTTGACTGTTTTTGCAAAGAACTTTTAATGCAAAAATTGCATTCTCAATATTTGAATACTATCTACTCTTCATTATTGTTTCAAGCTTTTTATAAGCTTGCTGAACTTAGCCTTAATTCACATGCAGGAGAACTCAAGGTAGATTTTGACAAATGTGTTGCTACACCATCCATGATGGAGCACGTGAAAAAGGTTTTACGATTTTGAAATACCTGGTTTTTCGTTTAGATTTCTTCATTTGACTAGTATCTCTACCATTTTCACAGTTGTCAAGAAATCTGAAACAATTGATGCCAGATGCAAAGGTGAGTGGTATCAATATTTATCTTCTTATGTATCATATAGGTGGTGGTGATCTCATAAGCAATTTAAAGTGCAGAAAGGTACTGTGACTAATGATATATCTCGGGCAGTCAAAGATGCAAAAGAGCAAGGTATTATTTTCAAGAAAGATAAAACTGCAATTGTACATGCAGGCCTGGGGAAGGTATAGTTTGTTGTACCTATAATCATGTTTGCTAGCTTCAGGTTTATTTTCAAAGAGTTTCATGCAGCACTGAAGAATCTGCTTGATGTTCACTTCCACTTGCAGCTAAGTTTTACAGAGGATGCTTTACGGGCAAATATTGGCGCATTTGTGAATGCTCTTTTACTTGCAAAGCCTGCTGGTTTAAAAAAGAGTAAGTGTCACTGATTTCTTATTTGTTATTTCATTATTCAGAATTTGGTAATAAAAGAAAATTTCGTGAAATGAAACAGGCTAATATGTGGTAAATCAGGGGGTGTGGTGTTATGGAAAATTTTTAATCTGCATGATATGGGGAATTTTAAATTTTAAAATATTATTCTGTACATGCTTGAGTATAATATAATGTTTATGTATTCACAGTTATAAATAGTCCTTACGGTACAGTTAATGATATCAACCCTTGTACGCATGTAAAACAAACACGATATATGTGAATCGCACCCACAATTCAATAAACGAAAAAGGATCCATGCATTTTTTATCTCGATCTTTGAAACTACGATCCGCGTGGTATTCACCCCTAAACTATGATCCGCGTGAAAACAATTGACAAACGCCACAAAGATTGAAAATCCTTGATAAGTTTGATTTGTGAAGAACAAAAGCAAAAGCTTTTTGGTCGAGAGAAAAAAACTCACAAAATAATTCAACATTGATCAAAATCTGCTAAAACATTTTGTTACAAGGTTTTTAATAAAAAATAAGGAAACAAATCGTCTGAAACTCGCAATTAGTCTTTTTCTTAATTAATTAGCTTCAAAATTCCGAGTTTCTGAACTTTTGGCCCAGCGGAATGTGTTTGGGCACGTACTTCCGCACGCTGGGGCGCGAGTTTCTGAACTTTTGGCCGAGCGGAATGTGTTGGGCGCGTATTTCCACGCGCTGGGGCGCGAGTTTCTGGCCGCTGTAGCGTGCCTCCTGCGCTCTTGCGTGCTGTTTTGTGCGCCGGGCGCGGATGGATGCTTTCTTCGTGCTCCTTCAACACTTGAATGACATTGTAATGATCCCAAACTTGATTGTCATGCTCTTGGTAGTTCGCCATGAATCCTTGAAGAGTTTCCTTGAACTTCTTGCTCCGTCCCCTCGTAGTTGGTCCTTCCGATAACTCCAACGAGTTTCACATCTTCTTAGGAGTATCCTTGATCACATCAACAGTTCTAACACCTTTCTAGTGAAAATTGTTATATAATTAAAATGACTTGTTTTCTGTTATGACTCTGGACAGCCAACAATATAACAATCACATGTGAAGAAAGTTCTTAGTGTCATACATGGTATTTTCAGGTTCAGAAATGCTGATGGACAAGATTTTCTAATGTTCTATCCCACGAAATTTCGTTGCTTTATGTTTGATTTTATGTTTTAATGGCAATTTTTTCTAGGCTAATGAGGAGTATTCGGGTGATTGTAAATATTAGCAGAAGTGCTTGTGCCTGTATTTATTTCGTGTAAAAGGCATATAGTGGGGTTTTTTTGTTGCGTGCCTGCTAATCGTATATTGTAATGGAAATATTCTTCACATGGTAATTGAGTGATGTTTGTGGCTCGTCTAATGGGTTTGTGGTGCTAGAAATTTCAGATTTTGGCAAGTATACCTAAATGAGATATTTGCCTGAACGTTCTCTGATCAGTCGCCGACTGTAAATTAAAGAGTGTAATTGCATTTCATCTTTAACGTTCCTGAGGTGCTTTGATATTCCTTGGTTTATAAAAAATTTCTATGCCTTATCCGCAGGTTCGAAGTATGCTGGTTATGTAGACTCTTTCCATATTTGCAGCACGGTGAGCTCATGTCCTACTTCTTTTTTATTCTTTTGCTGCTACAAAATTATTCACCTGACCAAAGATATAACAATGTTTTAATAAGTTTAGCGTAGAAAACTGAATCTTGCACTTGCCAATGCTACCATAGTTTGCCCATTAGTATTTTTGAATATTTTGAGATGATATGCCTCATAATAATCTGCTAGTTGTTCGTATAAGTTCTAGACGCACAATGTGGAAAAAACCATTTCAGCTATGATCCGGATTACATCTGTTTTTCAATAGCACAGCAAATCGTTTTCAAGTCGTTTCGTTTCCATATGTTGGTAGGCGTCTTTCTTAGGGCTGAAACTGCACATTCTCGAACAGCTTTGAAGACGTTCATGTTTTCATTTTATTTCTTCTGCCATAAGTTTTTTCGACACTTTCTTTATTTGTTTCTCCATTAATTTGGTTTGTTCTTGAAAATTTGCAGATGGGTGGATCGTACCCTATCTCAATACAATCTTTGTCTATGGCAGCAGACCGATACACTCGATCACAGTTGCAATGACAACCGGAATCGATTTTGATTCAATTTTTTTACTAAATCTCATGTGTCCCACCAATTAGTCGGGGGATGGAGTAATTGTCTTTCACCATAAGTTCGAGTCACACTAGATGTTCTTGAAAAACAAACTGAATCTTGTGTTATACTTTCTGTTCAATGAGAAATAGAATTCTGAAATATGATTTTTTTACATTATTTTGGAGTAAGATCGGACTTTTTAGGGCATTCTTTAATAGGGAGAAGCATTTATTTTGTCTGCATACTTGAATACAATCATCCACTTACGTCAGAGTGTCTTAAAGTCTGGAGTGTGTCATTATCCAATATATCAGTTTTATTTATTAAAAAAGCAGCAAATTACTTACCATTGTTGCATCAAAATAATGATCAAACTTTAAAACTTTAAAATGGGATTCTGACCAATTAGATTTCTGCCATTGAATGACTAATCATTAAAAACTTTGGAGTATCTTCACATGTGAGGCTTGTTCTTTTGAAATGGGAGTTGAAATTAATATCTAGTAATAAATTTATATTTTTATTATATTTTTTAATGAATGATATATTGCTCTTAAATTCCACCAGCTTGTGGGTCGTTCAAGATTTTCTCTAGATTTGGGACTTTGAATGATTCGTCAAGGTTTTGAGCCACAGAACAAGACAAACGCAAAACTAGAAACAGAGTGTGAAAAGGCAAATTTATTATTTCATTTTCAAATTTTTTTTGAAGATTTTTCATTTAATTTTATTTCGAAACATGTTATTTAATTTTATTTCGAAACATTATAATTGTTACTGTCGGCGAATGGGAAGTTTGGAATCTCTGTTTCACTTCAGACTTAACTTGAAAAGAGAACTCTGTGTCTCCTTCTCTCTCCTTCCCCAACACTGTTCTCACCATTTTCTTGATACATTCTGGGTTAATGGGAACTGAAATTGATGATAACTACAAGAAAAAGGAGCACTTAGTGTTGGCTGCAATCTTGGTTATCGCATCAGTTGCAGTTGCTTCATTGCTTGTGACATTCAGTTACTACTGCTACCTAAGATACAAACTCTCCAAGCGCTTCACCACCCAACGAAAAAGTTGGCATCTTTACACTTTTTTACTATGTGTCAGCAATTCTTGACTGTAAATATATGTGCTCTCTACGTTTTGAAATAGTGGGTAGAAATATGGTGTATTTTCTGTTTTGGTAACTCCGGAAAATCTCAAGAATGTTGTTTTCAGTGGAGAAAATAAGATGCGTATTGTTATTTGTAGTGAATTGCATCACTGGTTCTTGAAAGTTTCAGGTGAGAATCGAGAATATTTGTGTTAGATATAGATTGTTTGGCTGTTTTCATTGTGGTCCTTTTTTTATTTTTAGTGCTTCATTTTTTTTTTTTGGCCAAAGAATGTTGGTTTGTAAATGGACTAAAATAATATGATATTAGCAAAAGTTATGCTAAAATCAAATCCAAGAAACGAGCCAGGAAAATTGAAATTTTTACCTCATTTGAAGTTCCCAGTACCCCCTGCTGATAAATTAAATTTTAGTAGGTTTCCCAAATTATTTCCTGTTTCTTGAACTGCATTTGTGTTACTTTCTAGGAGGGACTGATTATGAGTCCAAAGCTAGAAATGTTGCTAAAGCTGAAGTTACTACTGATAGAGGACTTGAAGTGTTTACTTTCAAGCAGCTGCATTTGGCCACTGGTGGACTCGGGAAATCTTATGTGGTTGGTCACGGTGCATTCGGATTAGTATACAAAGGAGTTCTTCAAAATGGGAGAAAGGTTGCGGTTAAGCTGATGGACCAAGCTGGAAAGCAGGGAGAAGAGGAATTTACTGTTGAGGTCTAATTTATATCCAAAGTTTCCGTTTTGAAATGCTGTTAAATTTAAGGTTCCACTACGTTGTTTTGATGTTTCTTCGTTGCATGAAATGATAGGTAGAGTTGTTGGGTCGATTATGTTCGCCGTATTTGCTGCCTTTAGTTGGGTATTGCTCAGAAGGCAACCATAAAATGCTGGTTTATGAGTTCATGGCCAATGGAGGCCTGCAGGAACATCTGTACCCCATCATTAATGGTAAGTACTTAGTTTCCGTTCTAATCTGAGGTTATTCGTGTCTCCATCGTGACATGTAACGATTTTTATCGAAGATGGGTGATGTCCTTGTCTTTTGTGGATGGATTTTTGTATATGCACTTTGATTCATACAAAACTTTCAGGTTCTAAAACCGCTTCTTCGAAACTGAACTGGGACATTCGATTGCGGATAGCTTTAGAGGCAGCAAAAGGTTTGGAGTATCTGCATGAACATGTTAATCCTCCGGTGATACATCGAGATTTCAAAAGCAGCAATATCCTTCTCGACGAAAACTTTCGTGCCAAAGTTTCCGATTTTGGATTGGCGAAACTTGGATCTGAGAAAGCTGGTGGACATGTCTCTACACGAGTCTTGGGCACTCAGGGATACGTTGCACCTGAGTAAGACTGTGACCCATCGTTAAAGTGCCCTTTTCATTCTAACAAAGTTGTTTTTCATGACTTGGAAGTATGATGTTTGTGAAAACTTTATGGTAGATATGCTCTAACTGGACATCTGACCACAAAATCCGATGTGTATAGCTATGGAATTGTGCTCCTTGAGTTGCTAACCGGCCGAGTTCCAGTAGACATGAAGGGGCCTCCTGGGGAAGGTGTTCTTGTTTCATGGGTACTTCTAGCATCCATTTTTTTGCATGTATACTTACTTGCAAGGGGCAACAATTATCATGCTACTGATATTTGAAAAACGATTGAAACATGATGTTTGTGTTAATTTGCAATCTAATTTAATTAAGTTGGATCATTCACAACACTGATAACTTTTTGGCAAAGCAACATAACCTCAATCATCACTTACATCCATAACATGATTTATTAATGGCAACGCCAACCAATCGAATCTTTATAGTCTCCCTGAGATGTCCTGGCTCATTATTGTATAATTTGAGTCTCTTGTTCTTGGTTTCGGAAAATAGGCCTTGCCCCGGCTTACGGATAGAGAAAAAGTAGGTGAAATTATGGATCCAGCATTAGAGGGTCAGTACTCAATGAAAGAGGTAATTCAAGTCGCCGCCATCGCTGCCATGTGTGTCCAACCAGAAGCGGATTACAGACCTCTCATGGAGGATGTCGTGCAGTCACTCGTCCCTTTAGTCAAGCACCACAAGCCTTCAAAGCCAGGAAACGCCCCCAGTTTTCATACCAACTCCATCTCCTAAGACATGGTACTTGTTTAAGCCAACATTGGTGGATAAAAACGAAACATCATATTCAAGATTTCGACTTGAATATGGATAGAATATAAATCTCTTGTATTTAAATGTTTTTTCCATCCCCTAAGTTTCTAGTTGGTATTAAAAGTTTAAACACAGGGAGAAATTAGTGTTTTAAATGTTGGTATTTTAATCTAGCGTCATAAATAGTGTTTGCTTCATGTTACGAACTTTTCTTGTAAATTATTTCCTTTTTTTTCTTGGGTGGAGGATCTCGTTACAATTGAGTTTTGAACACGGGATTAAATCTTGAATCCAATTTGTTTATGTAAAATTAGTATGAAATAGTTGATATTGAAACACATCGGTTGGATGCTTCACAAGATTTTCTTCTCTCATTAAAATTTGAATCCAAACTCAAAAATAATTGATTCTTGGAATTAAATTGGGGCAAATTCAAATGAAGGCAACATTTTTAAATTTTTTATTTTTAAGAATTGTATGTAATTACGGTGTATTTTTACTTTTAAGAATTCGTCACATAAGTTGTTATATTTTTATTTTCGTCATCTACTTATCAAAATTAGGAATTAGTCATGTAAGTTTGGTGATCTATATATATATATATATATAGATCACCAAACAATATTTGTCTTATATAATCTTTTTTTCTCTCGAAATATTATAACGTGTTGTTTCACTCCAAAAAAAATGTAGAAATTAACCCTTATTTGTTTTCTTTTTCGAATTATATATGCTTAGTATTTACACAAGTTAAATGCATAATTCTTTTTTTAACAAAATGTGGTCGCTAGCCAAGAAATTTTTTATTTTTTATTTTTCTATTTTGATTGATTTATTAAAAAAATTGTATAAAAACAAAAATATATAATCATACCTAGTAGCGCGTGATTTTCTAATATAAGAAGAAAATGATTTTGTTCACTTGGCGCTTGCTGACATTGCATTGGTTGTTAGGTTATCTAATCTGGAGATGCCTCCAAATATGCATGCAGACTTCGAATAGTTGCCCAAGTTTTTTTTTTTTTTTTTTTAAATAAATGATACAAGTTAGAGATTTATCCGTCGCTCCGTTCCGTCACACAATTTAAGTGAGTTGGTTTAAAAATTTTCAACTCATTTAAAGACGGGCATATATAAGCCAACCCGCACAAGCCACGGGCCTAGGAGGGCCAGTCTTATGCGGGTTTGGGTTGGCCCATGAGCCTGGAAGAAAAATAAAATATAATTTATTTATATTTTAGATTTTTGGTGTTCTATGTAATTTTTAACGAAAGATGTTAATTTTTTGTATTAATTATTTTGTACAAAATGTAGGCGTATGAAATCAATAATTATAAATTTTATCGATGTTTTTTATAAATATTTATTTATGAAATGAAATTTTCAATTAATTATAATGATTTTATTTTTTTATTTATTTTGTGTACCGACCCATAGACTGGTCCGCCTAACTCGCAATCTTATTTGAGTTGAGTTGGAGATTTCTAATCCGTCAGATGGCGAGCCTGGTCGGCCTGTCCCGCCATGCAATTGGTTGACAAAAAAGAAAAAGAAAAAGGTTTCAAATTTAAATATGATCTGCCCCGCCCTCGGAATTTCCTCATCTATCTAAATATTATTTTTTCATTGCTTTTTTGTTTTACAAAATATTTATAAGTATTTTTTCTCACAAAGTGCAATAAGTTTCAACAAAGTGCAATAAGGTGCGGTACTCCCAATGAATGAAAAATAATTAAAAAATTATCAAAAATTAAAAGATGTTAGATTAAGACATAATTTTAGTAACAAGATGATCAAAAGCACCAAAGGAAAATAAAATAAAAACCGAAATTACAATATTCTTTTAAATAAGACAAAAACTTGTGCGAGACGGTCTCACGAGTTGTATTTTGTGAGACATATATCTTATTTGGGTCATCCATGAAAGAGTATTACTTTTTATGCTAAGAGTATTATTTTTTATGGTAGGGTTAACTCATCTCACAAATAAAGATTCGTAAGACCGTCTTACAAGAAACCTACTCTTAAAATAGTTCATAATTTCCATATATTTCGGACTTAGTCTTCATCTTATATTCAACTAAAACATCTGCATCTTCGCTTAAGAGGGCTTATGGTGGAGAATTTCACCATGACTCACTTCCCGTACCCCATCTTTTCCTAAAAATCAATGCTTAATCTTAAACAAAATATAAATTATTGAATATATTATCTATAACCATATATAATACTCCATTCATGAAAGAGACGAAATAATATCATGGTGTAATTTTCATAATCTCAAAAAACACCCATATTTCCTCTCTTTTTTAGCCCTTTATTCCTTTTTTCTTCATGAAAAAATAAATTTATGTAAAAAATTATTGAAAACTTATTAAAAATTTAAAAAATTTAAATTAAATTATAATTATTCAATTTAAAAAAAAAAACTAAATATACGCAACACATGCACACTATGCTAATAAATATAGCCATATATTAGTACTATGACAATTGATGTAACGTTGTTTGATTTTTTTTCCTTAAAAAAGTAAAATTGAAAGGTTGTCATTTTTCTACTGCTTGCATGTTTGAGTGAGTGAAACAAGTCAAACTTAAAAATTAAGATGGACTGAGTAACCTTATTTAGTGACAAGTTCATGCTGTAAAGCTATATCTTTCAGAATCATCGATCGATCTGACTTCATATATTGAAGTCAAGTTATCTCGCTAAATAATCCTGCATGCTCCAAGTTTTCTCCATGGAAACGCGTTAGCAGCAGCAAATTTTGAAAAATGTATAGTATACCAATATTTTTTTGCCTATAAAACGCGATAAATTGCACGAAAAATAAGTAACAAATGAACCAAAGCGCACTAATATTTACTCTCATGGCTTCCCTTACAAATGCTTCCATTTCAGCATCCAGCTGCATGGTGATCGTGTTGTTGCTCGTTTGCGGCTGTGTTCGTGTTCATGCGCAGCTCTCGACGAACTTCTATCCGGCTTGCCCCAATCTGCAACTCATCGTTAGGAATACAATGACGGAAGCCATTAACAGGGAACTGGATTGGTGCATCAGTTCTTCGTTTGTTCTTCCATGATTGCTTCGTTAATGTAAGAACTTCTTTTTTTTTAAAAAAAAAAGATCTTAATTCACGTCCTTTAACTTAGCTTGGTAAATTTTTTGCTGGACAAAATAAAATAATCCAACATCTGTTTTCATATTTTTATCTATTTAATTAGATTGAAAAACACTGATATGTAGTATATATATGTCGTAAAATATATAGGTTTCATAAATATTTAATATATAAAGAACTCATATTTTCATACATGCATCCAATTAAGTAGTATTTTGTAAATTACTGAGAATTAAATTGACAGGAGCATGACTCTTCACCAGTACTCAAATTCCTTCTTTCTTCGTGTTTTTCCATTCAAATAAATTAAATTTTTCTAAATTAATCCGACATTATTCAATCAACTAATCCAATTAAATTAAGTACTTATAATTTGATAAAAATATAGAATATCTACTAGATCTAAAATGATTGTTGCTTGATTATGAATATTTCATAATATAGCTAATATAAATATATTGTATTTACGTTGTTCGCGTTGAATAGGGGTGTGACGGAGGGATCTTGCTAGACGATACACCGACGTTCACGGGCGAAAAGAATGCATTCCCTGACGAGAATTCTGTCAGAGGATTCGATGTGATAGACACTATCAAAACTCGAGTCGATACTGCTTGCAATGGCACAGTTTCATGTGCAGATATCTTGGCCCTGGCTGCTAGAGAGGGTGTTTTCTTGGTGCAATATCCATCCCCTTGGATTTTGTTTGAATCTACTAATTAATTTACTAAAATCCCCATGCATGCAATCACGGCTTCTGTAAAAGAACATAAATTTTTGTAAAAAAAAAGTTTTATCGTTAATCAAATTGGGATATTTTTTTAATATAATTTATCAATCAATATATTTATTAAAAAAAATTCTCAAGTCTCAATAATTTGGAATGCTGCAGCTCGGAGGCCCGTCATGGGTAGTCCCACTGGGCAGAAGGGACGCAAGAACCGCAAGCTTGAGCGGAGCCAACTCCGAAATCCCTTCCCCGTTCTCCAGTCTCTCCACCCTCATCTCCATGTTCAGCGCCAAAGGCCTCAGCGCCCGAGATATGGTGGCCCTCTCCGGCGGCCACACTTTCGGCTTTACCCAGTGCTCAACCTTCCGCCCCCGCCTCTACAACGACACGAACATCAACCCCACCTTCGCCTCCAACCGCCGAGGCATCTGCCCCGCCTCCGGCGGCGACACCAACCTGGCCCCCCTCGATGCTGGCACGGCAAATAGGTTCGACAACAGTTATTACACCAACCTCCTGACGCGACGTGCATGGGCTTCTTCTTCATTCGGACCAGGAGCTGTTGTATAATTTTTATAAAAAAAATATTATTTTTTATTATATATATATGGATCGAGTCAATTCATCTCACATAAATAAAATCATTTCTCATAAAATAAATTTGTGACATTATCACACACAAAATTTACTCATCAATATCACTAGAGACTTGCTCATCAATAAAATGCATTGGTGAATTAACAATAGTTTTAATTCTTCATATAATTTCTCATTTTAAAACTTCAAACAAAAATTAGGGTTCTATCTAGAGATAGAAGAGCATTCAAAAATAATGATATATCAAGCACGATTATTTATTTATTCTTTTTTTCTAAAAATATTCAAATATAATAAGAATGGATCAATTCCACCATCTCCTGGGGATGGATGTGTGCAGTTGTAAATAATCATCCAATTTTTTGATAGATTCAACAAATAACCCATACATAATTTCAGGACAGATGGGCAGATTCAAAATATGGTATCTGACCAAGAAAAAGTTAAATGTCATCTCTTGCTTCGTGTTTCTACACGTTATTAACGAAGTGAAACTCACCCATTTATCCCCGGGGAGTTCAAATATCGCCAAAAAAGTACCTCTCTGTATATATATAAGCGATATATATATGGTACACGGGCAACTGAGTCCCTAACCTGATTTCGTGACCTTGTGTATAGCGTCGGCCAAGTAACCAACATTTCCCGTCGTCACCCCAGCCATACTGCATAAATAATCAGCCTTAGAATACCACTGTTTTTCGACAGGGCAGAGACTTATATTCAATAAATTTGACTGTATTTTATTCTTTAGTGAAGTGGAAATT
The DNA here is from genome assembly GCF_025594145.1 of Primulina tabacum. Classification (NCBI taxonomy): domain Eukaryota; kingdom Viridiplantae; phylum Streptophyta; class Magnoliopsida; order Lamiales; family Gesneriaceae; genus Primulina; species Primulina tabacum. The sequence continues at coordinate 50,621,482 of NC_134551.1, forward strand.
TCTATTATCCTATCGGGTTTGTCTCGAATGCTATGACAAAGTGCCGGAAATCTGTTAGGAGCTCTTGCTTACCTAATGCGTCCGTTGCGGGTCAAGTAAATGTGAAATTCACTTGTCAGGCGATCGACTTGTTCTGGTGTCATCCCACTATAGCAAAACATGCCAATCTGCTCACAAAATCCATGAACCATAATTATAAACTTCTTATATGGTGGAAATTGAAAATGTTAACAAGTGAAACAAAGGAGAGGTGGCAGGACCTGCTTGGTTATGTGCTCCCACGAAAGGGGGGAACCCAAGTTCTCGAGATTCTCTCTTAGTGCAGTTCTCATTCCAATTATCCTATCAGCCATTCCCTGGAGAGAAAAGAAACAAATTGACAATCATGCACTGATAAAGAACTGAGACGAGTCTATCAATAATGAAAGATCACGTTTTTTCTCTTGAAATTGAATGATTTGGTTCTATGTCAACAAGAGTATACAACAGATTCGTTGTTGAAGAATACTAAAGAAGAAGTTGAGTTAAATTACTTTTACTTCCTTCAACCATAATTTTTTCAAGTCTGGATCACCGAGAATCGTGGAAACGATTAGGGCGCCATGGACGGGTGGATTACTGTACATTGGCCTTGCAAGCTGCTGCAACTGGCTTTTCACTGCTACAGCTTGTTTTTCATCCTCACAAACCACGCTAGAGAGTTGATTAAGAAATAATCATGAAAAAGCGCGAAGAGACGAAGATGGATGTTTTAAAGGTGTTTTTAAAATAAAAAAATCTTAAACATTTACCTCAAGCAACCGACTCTCTGGCCATAGAGTCCCATGTTCTTTGCATAAGATTGAGCACATCCAATCATATGGCCATCCTCAAGAAAAATTCGAATGGACTTTGCATCCCTTTCTGGATCACCGCTAGCAAAACCTTGATAGGCCATGTCAAATAAGGCATAATGTCCTTTAACCTGAAGGTAACAAACAGTACCATCATAATCTGATTTTTCAATATATAGTAATATTTGGGTCATTCTTTTGTCGTTATACCAAAGTTACGGCTAGTGTGATGACAGTACAACTGAACTCTTTCGCAACTACGGTAATTATTGCACCTCATCAACCCTCTTCCAATAATTGCAACGGCTTGAAACTGATGAGAGTTACACACACGACTTAAGCTCTATACAAAATGTAGAATTAAACAATTGTCATTATACCAATACCTACAGCTAGTGATATCGATGCACTTTAAATATTTTAAACCATCCAAACTCATGATTTGATAGCTACATCGAGGTGGACAATTGTTTCTCCGCAATACCAATAATGTGATAATTTAAGCATTTGACAGTTGTCATCATCAACAGAAACAAAAAGAAAATAAGATGTAACCTTAAATTGGTACGAGATTTCCTTCCACTGTTCTTCTGAAGGGTCAACTCCAGTTGGGTTATGAGCACAAGCGTGAAGCAGGAAGAATGATGCATCTGGCGCATTCTGAGCCAATAAAGTTCATAGAATTACACCCATAAACTCAGTAACTCCAGGTTATCCAAGTGACTGGCATACCTTTATGTCATCAATCATTGAAGCAAAGTCCAAACCCCTTGATTCTGGATGATAATAATGGAACGTTCTCTGGGGAACATCGGCATCTCTCCAGATGTTGTGATGACTGCATAATACCAAAGTCATTAACTAATAGATTGAAAAAACAGGAGTTTTAAAGAGAAATGTATAAGGTAGAATCGAATTTCAAATGTTAGTACTCCATGTACATGAAGCACATACGAAACAGCTCATATGAAAATAATACTAACTTGGCCCAGGTGGGAACTGGAATATATACTTGTGAATCAGGGGAAAAACGTTTTTGAAAGTCTGCAAAGAGCCTGCATGCACCAGTCCCAGAGAGAGCTTGTACAGCAGCAATTCGTCTATCTTTAATCAAGTCAGAATTTTCCCCGTAAGCCAGCTTCAAAGTCTCGTCCACCATTTTTACACTTCCTCCCATGGGAAGGTACTCCCTGAATCAAGGCTTTATCGCTTTTAAAATTATAATTCTTACAGTTCAGATTAACACTGAATTATAAAATAAATAAAAAACATGTTATCCAATTATATTATTCGAACACATAGCATTAAGTTCTCACTTCAGATAAAATCAGCAGTGAAAAATATTGGTCTATCCAGAGTTCAAATATAAGGTTACGGTGTAATGAACATTGAAAATGGCAAAAGCCTTAAGAGTTCTATTAAGATTTCCGTCTCATGCAATCTCTTATCCATTTTTATATCGGTGGTCTTTGACCCCATAATTCTCCAACTACCATAATAAGATCAGTATATCATACTGGTAACTTTTATATTGTGTGTGTAATCAGTAATGATATCTTTGTTTGGAAAGATGGTCTTCTCTTATGGTTCCGTAAAACATTCGAAAGCGAAATTTTCCACTGAAATTCCAAAAGTACCATTTTGGGCTTTGGCCAGAACCAGAGAACCGCCTCCAAATCAAATATAAACAAAACTTTGACAAAACCTAAATTAAACTAGCTTAATTTGGTAACTCTAGGACCATACTCGTACATATTTAAATCTCGAGGATAGGTGAAATGCAGTGAATTACTGCATTAACCAGGTTGTCTCACAAAGAATAAGTAATAAAATAAGAACAAGAAAATGTGATTTGATCATTTCAACATTCTGCCAACTAGGAGATCAAGAACCCACAATCCAATGCATCACCATTTCATGCATCAAACAGAGATAATCTTTATTATTAATAATCTATTACAATATAATCTCCAGGAATTATATTTTTACTTTTGTTAGAAAATAGAAAAAGTAAATGTTTATATCTCCAGGCTGTGAGCTATGGCTAGCATAAACATATAAGTAAATGTTGGCAAATTCTCCTTAAAAAGGTAATCCCCCCACTAGTGACTAAGGTGGATTTCCCTATCCCATTTTTCTTCCGTGGGCAGCTCTTCCACTCTCATCCATTTTTAAAGTCAATTATATCAACACTTTCAAATGGGTAACTTATGTAGTAATTTCTCATTTATCAAATACAGATACTGAGAAAATAGATATAATATTTTCATCCGCGCACAACATAAACTTCGGCTTTTAGAAGTATTTTGGTAGTTGACTCACGAATCCGCTCAAATTATTTTTCAGAATTGTGTGCTTAAAATTTTTAGAGTCAAGGGGATGACTGATGCCACCCACCTTCTCACCAACTTGCTCTAAAGATATGGATAACATTCCAAAACCACTTTAGAGGAATCCATATCTACAAGGTGCTCAAAAAGGAGTGTGAGTGGAAAGGAGAATGTATTTAGACAAATAGGACCACAATACAGGAAAATAAATGTTTTGAAAGTCACACAAAGATATCTCCCTATGGGTTGAGTATATCCATTGGTTTATATTTGCTCTTAATCGTGGGGTCCTTTATTTTTATGCGAGTTATTGGATGCATCTTTAGGGTAATGCTCTAAGGGTGTTATCTAATCAAATTTCTTTGTTTTCCCAAAAAAAATAAAATATTGTACTCCTGTTTTCACCCGTAACATGTCTTTCCATCTTTACAGTAATTTACAGTAAAAATTTGTGTGAGACAGTCTCACGGATCGGATCGTATCTTGTGAGACGAATCTTTTATTTGGATTATCCATAAAAAAATATTATTTTTTATTGTAAATATAGTTAGGTTGACTCGTCATAAATACTTGTGTGCTCAAAAAAATTATGATATACCAAACAAACATCGTGACTTAAATGTATACAGGAAAGTGCCAACAAATAGCATTTATTATCGATATATATACTCTGTACTGTGCCGAATTGAAAGAATCGAAAATGAATAAAAAAAATAAAATAAAATAGTTTATCTTCCAATCGATTTCTTTGGCGAGAGAAGATCATTAGAAAGTCATATAAAATACGCTCACATGTTCATACTGCCGGCAATTCTCCGCTCCGCCTCTCTGACGCACTCCAGCACCACGGGTTTCCCATTATCATCACGATATGCACCCTTCGGCAACGAATAAAAATTATTAAAATCGTCGAAATTTAAAATTAACAATGAGTTTATTCATCCAATTAAAATACCAAATTTACATCTTTCACATGTGTGTGCAAAATGAATATATATATATATATAACTCACAACTCCGACGTTGACTTTGTTTGGACTAGGATCGGCGAGAAAGGCTTCGGTGACACCTAATATCGGATCTTTAGGAGCTGGCTCCACGTGGCGCCACCACGCCGTGGACATGGATCGAGCTGCTCCACCTCTGACCACGCCGGATTTCAAGACCCGACTCCGAAGCAGCAGCGCCATTGGAAAAATGGAAGCGGACAGATATTTGGCGGTGTCGGAAGGAAGGAATTTATAAGAGAAAAATGATGAGAGCGAGCGACTCGGCAGAGTGCAGGCTTCTTATCTTAATGGTCTTTTCTACTGCCAATGCAGAATTTCTAATGCCAGAGGAAATCTGTATAAATATTAAATATATTTCATTATTACATTACGTTCTAATTCTAAAATTTTATAAATATCTCACACAGACGAAAATTACAAAAATATATACATCAATAATCATTGTTCTAAAAGTCGTCATTTAGAATTATCTAAGCAGTATCTAGGTGCTGAACGGTCGTTTACTGTCTAATTTTTAAAAAGACGTTGTCTTTGAATTCAGCTAAAAAATTTGTAGAATTTTTAAAATTTTTATATTTAAATTTTTTAAAAAATGTTTGTTCTGTTTCAAACAATTTGTATCCGATAAAGATGAGTTATATGTCATTGATTTTGATTTTGATTTTGAATCTTATATAGAGAAATTATTGAATAAATATGTAGATAAAATATGACGAATTAGATATTCAGGTAAAAAAAAGCTTAGACTCTAGGTGACGGGTGACCGCTCACCTACTGCTTATCGTTTTTTTAGAACAACGTCGATAATTCAACTTATTTTTATATTATTTGACATTTACAGAGAAAAATATTCTTCGTTGTATTTCTCAAGAATAATTTTCTAAAATCCAAGCGTAACTGTTCTATTTTTCTTTTTTTTTTAAATCAAGTACATATATACATATTCTACAAGCAAAAACAAATTAGAAGTTTCGTATGGGTTCCAGTGTGTGCTTCATTTGTGAAAAAAGGACTCTCCCAATGCATATATCCATCTTATGAAACCAAGTATCTAAATATGCAGCAAAAGATTGTTTTGATTATATATAAGTAAAATATAAACACAAATTTTTGTTAGACGATCAATTTTGTTATTACTTATGAAAAATTATTATTTATTATATTAAAAATATTATTTATTATTGTAAATATAAACATGGTTGATGATATCATAAATAAAAATATACGAGATCGTATAATGAGCTATTAAAATATAAAAGGAATATTGCTGATTAAAATATTTGATTTTTTTTTTTGGAAGTTGGAAATTTTGGACTGGCAATATAAATGGCCAAGTTTTCTGTGTTTACCTTGAGAAGCGTGACTACGATAAGATTTACGGTTTTTTGTATTCCTGTGGATTTTATGTACTTAACCTGAACTTGTTCACACGTTGCACTTGGAATTTGTTTTATATACTCACACGTTACTTTTCGTCATTGTCTCAAGTTACTCCATAATTGGTTTTATTTTAGTTTATTTTTAAAAATAAATATATTTTGTGAGACGTTTTTATAAATTGATTTATTACATCTTAAAAAAAATTTAATATTTTTGGGTAGATCAGACAAAAAAGTAGTAAAAGGTCGGGAGTACTAGAGGTTGGCGCAGGTCTGGTTTTCGGGTTTGGGTACCCAACACCAACCATACCCGAAATACCCGACTACCCGGGAAAAAAACTATTTTTAAATTTTTTTTTTGAACAAATATATGTATTCTCACATTTAACAAAAAAACATGTTATTATATCGAGTTATGGTTAGTCATTATATCATATTATGACTAGTAAATTAAAAAAACACATGTATTTTCCGTATTTCAGAAAAAATCGTGTCATTATATCATTTGACGATTAGTCATATGTCGTTATATGGGGTTATGACTAACCACAAAAAAATACATGTATTTTTTAATTGAATAGACTCATTAAAAAAAATTGTCGGGTACCGGATGCTCGATGAGGTATCGGTAAAATACCCAAACCCGAATCCGTAATGTCGGGTGCCCGATGAACACAATTTTGTAAAAAAAAAAATACCCGAATCTGATAACGTTGGATCGAGTACCCGATATCCGAGAGTAAACTCCCACCCTTAGGGTGGACCAAGCTGGAAGCCAAACTTAGTATGGCTCGATTGGGTTAAAAAAACCCTCCGACGCCCGGTAGCTCTCTTGCATATTTTCCTAATTTCTTATTTTATTAAATTAAAACAAAATGGGGTAATATACCAAAAAATTAATATAGTTCCCAGGAAAAAATTAAAATATTTCAAAAAATATTTTTTAAAAAAATTTAACTGAACAACGAAATAATAAGTAGGCTTAGAGCACGTTTGAAATAAAAAAATAAAGTAAAAAAGTGTTTATTTTAAAAAATATTTTTAAAAATTTTATATTTGTTTGGATGAGTTTGTAGTTCTTTAAAAATATTTAATAAAGCTAAAAGTAGTCTTTTTCCAAAAGCCCAAATTGTGAGTTTTTAAAGAGCTTTTATGGATTTAAAAAGTTCTTCGAACACAAAATTAACACAACTTTCATTTTAAAAAATATTTTTAAAATCTCAATTTTTTTTAAAAAAAAAAACTTTTTTTAAAGCAAACAACTTTTGAAACTAAACGCACTCTTTATCGATGTGATTTTATCAAACCAAAAATTTCTAATATCCATGTATCTATTTTCACTCCTAGCTACATGGATTTGAGCCCTAACTTGTAGGAAATTGAGTTTTCTTTCTAATTATTTTTCCAGCCGGTGCAAGTGTGGGGTGTTCGTGTAACTTTTATAAAAAAAATTTAAGGTCAAATATACTTAATTAATTTCCACAAGAGAGAAATATGAATTTTAGATATCTCACAAAAATCTATTTTTTCCTATATACATGTTAAAGTAGCCCTCATACAAAGTTGCAACAAAAATCAATTATTATTATTATTATCATCATCATCATTATTTCAAAAGGAAAAGAATTGGTCTTAATTAACTCATTAAATTAATTTAAAACTTGTTTTTAAAACTAATATCTGCTTTTCTTGCACGTTACATGTATACAAGTGTACTGTTATTTTGTCCAGACTAACAGCCCACCCCGGACGACGATATTGGTAACGAACACCTGTGGTCAACCTCTGCTACCCAAGCAATATTATTATAGTTTATTGGTTTTGTTCTTAATTATAATCAATAAAAAATAAAAAAGTTTTAACTTTAGCATATTGGATGGAACTTGGAAGATGTGATCTTTTCCGTCGAGTAACAAACTTATTGCCCAACATATATAGTTCCAAAATGATGATCAAGTATGCAAATTGTTAAAGGTTTGACCCTGGTCGATCTATAGGTTTCAGGAACTCGATCTTTCTGGGTATTTTTAAAACTTGATAAAACGAGGGTTTTTGTATTCTGATCCTCGGATGAATTCGTCCTCCGAATCGTAAAGAAAATGGAGACCGAAGAAGAAATGAACAAGACTAGATCAAATTCAACTCAAGAAAGTCAGCAGAACAAGATTCTATATGCTAAAGATTCTTCTGATGAGCGTGTTTGTGGTGAAAAAAACAATCCAGGGAAGAATCGTGACTGTTCCATTGATGTAATTAAGGGTGATGATGCCAATGGTGTATCAAGAAACAGTGAGAGTACAAACGCAGAAAGGATTTGCAGAATATGTCATTTCGGCGATGAATCTTCCTTGGAAGGATCGGAACTCATCGAGCTTGGTTGCGACTGCAAAGGCGAGCTAGGGTGGTCGCACCAGCGTTGTGCTGAGGCCTGGTTTTGGCAGAAGGGTGATAGGTAAAATTTATTTTTGTTGCATCATTGATTTCCATAAACTATTTTAGAAATTCGACTTTTTGTACTCTAATTTTGTTACTTCTCAGGCACCAATTTATTATTACACGACCATTTGAGTATCTAAATTGTCAAATAAGGTTTATGAATAGTTTGAAGTTTTACTAAGGAGAGTAATAAACTCGGTAAAGAGGCGATTTTGTGTTTAGAGTAAGTCTCTTGTTAGACGGTCTCACAAATCTTTATATGTGAAACGGGTCAACACTACCGATATTCACAATAAAAAGTAATATTTTTTTATGGATGACCCAAATAAGATATTCGACCCACGAAATTGATCCGTGAGACCGTCTCACAAGAGTTTTTGTATATTAAAAAAATAGTGTTTAGTGTTGGTGAATGTAATAACCATTTTTTAAGATAATTATACTGACGCCTTATTCTATATATATAACAAGTATTTTCTCTTCAGCTTCATAAGTTATGCATCAATTACGTTTGCAGACAGTGCGAAATATGTGGAACGATGGCTAAAAACATCGACAACAAGAGTGCAGAGGAAACCTCACTATTCTTGATGGAGTGGAATGAAATGAGGCTCGTCGCGGCCACCCTCGACGATTCTCAAGCGAGCTCGCAGCGCTGCAAGCAATATTTCTGCAGATTCTTGGCAGTGTGCCTGGTTCTCGCCTTCCTGTTGCCATGGCTTTTTAGAGGAATCCGTGTTCTTTAGAAACAATTGCATTCTAGATATATGTATATGCCGATAAATATTTTTTAAATATATTTTTTGATACTCACGAGAAATTTTAGGGTCCGCTTCTAGTAAGTATCACTAGTTCAGACGCAGGTTTTGAAATTACATTGAGCCTGAAATCACGAATAAGATCGTTAAAAGGGGGCCGGGAGAGTGTCCCGGCGTAGCTCCTCCAACGCTCAAGTCAGAGACTAAATATATATGGGGAGCAGCTAAGGGTGCTGCTGAAAACAATATCTTGAATCCCCTGACTGAATACTCAAACTTGATATTTATAGAAGAATACATGGGTCCTTAATGAGCTTGTCTTCCATTTGGGCTAGTAATGATAGTGTGCTCATCCATAGGATATCACTTTTATAATAGATTAAACTTAAAAAATGTCTTATAATATACTTGGTGATGAGAAATAATTCAATAAAAATGTTTTTGATTAATTAATTTGATTGAGTTAATTTTATAATAATAGCCTTAACTTGAATTACTTATGCTCTCACGGCATAAGAAAAAAATGCATATATATTTTTTCCAATGAATAAATAAATAAAATATAAGGCTCAAAATATTAGCATATTAACCCCAAACTTTGTACAATCTATGAAAAACGCCCCTCTCGTATCATTTCAGAACTCATACATGTTTTATAAATATTCGAGGTTCTCTTCCTCTTACTAACATCTCCAAAACCCTAGCCGCCGCTGTCGCCTCCTCCTCTCACCACTCCTCCTCCATGGTAAATGTCGCTTCTCGACCTCGCATGTATTCTATACAGAAATATGTATTGATATTGCATTTATGTCACTAAACCTCCGTATATGTGTATGTGAAAATGTGAAAGCAGGCAGCAGAGAAGAAACTCTATAATCCAATGAGGGAGATCAAGGTCCAGAAACTGGTACTAAACATCTCCGTGGGCGAGAGTGGAGATCGTCTTACTAGGGCTGCAAAGGTACTTTTCACCCCTCTAATTCACTGGATGGATTTTATCATTTGCAGTGATTTTTGGTGCATAACTAGCCATTTTGAAAATTCTTTAGGTGTTGGAACAGCTCAGCAGCCAAACCCCTGTTTTCTCCAAGGGTATTTTTTTTTTCACTTGGTCCTTGAGGAATATACTTTGTTTGAATCGAGTCTGTAGATTTTTATGAAGAAAGAGGTGATTAAATTTGGTTGTGAAATGGTTTTAAACATGTAATAACATTATCTAATAATTCCATTTACGGTAGTGGAATGTTGTATGGTTTGACTGATTTAAAATTATGTCTGGCTGAGAGTCCTTGTGCTAATTGTCAAAGCATGCATGGTGTAATACTCGATAAATGGTTTACATTTAGCAGAAGTGTTCAAGTTATACAGTACGATCATTCATAGTCGATAAAGTACCACTCGACATGCCTGCGGCCCTTACACTCAAGGTCCAGACCTTTGACCGAGCCAAGGCTTATACCTTTGTGCCTTGAATGAGACGCGATATTGGTGTTCTTGAAAGACTCTAGAGGCAATTTAAGTGTTCCTCTTTAATATATATAGATTTTGTAAATCCAGTTTAATGACTACTACATAAATTCGTAATAGTCATTCAATTACACTGATAGATCAACTGGTATTTGTTTTATTTTCATTCATTAGTTTATAAATTATAAGATATACATTCTGTTACATGTAAGAGGGAACAGGAGCTTTGCAGGCTTGTAAGTGGCAGCGGGATAGATACCATTGAGAGGTAGAGAATGTTAACAGTGGAATGTGGGAAGTAACCGCTGTTGCATCCTAAGGGATGGAGGTGGACTTTTGGTTACTGTTAGTCGGGAGGAATTAGTGAAATAATTGTTTCAAGGTTTGGAAGAAGATGAATGCCCAATGTTTATGCAGAAAGTCAACCATTTGGCAAAATATAATTGAGGTAGTTATAGAACTGCACCAAGCATTGATTATTTTGACCTCCCCACTTGAAATATACATCATCTTATCTGACAAAAAATTTAGAAAATTCTGAGCGGGTGCTTGAAAGTGAGAAACGCTTATGCTGGTTTTAATGAATCTAACTTTTTATGTCATGACAGGTTTTTAATGAATCTGACTTTTTATGTCATGGCATAATATATTGAACATGGTTAAGCCTGAAATGATTTTTGTATGTTAGACTCCTTTTGAATCATGTGATTTTTAGACAGTGCTATGCTTTGGAGTTTACTAGTTTTTCTTCTTAAGGTGAATAGAGATGAATTCTTCATTTGTTGGTCTAAATCTGTCTGTTGCAAATAGTAAGCTTTTTCAAACATCTGACATAGTTTTATTTGTTGTTTTAACTTAAGAACACCGAGTTTTGTGCTTAAGGTTTGATTGCTTGTGATTATATTGTTAGTTTATATAACTTTTGCATTTAAACTTGATGATACGAGGACAGAAAATTAGATTTTTGTTTTGCTAGTATAGTAACTCTTCTTTTCCTTCTCTTTTCTTCTACAGCTAGATACACTGTTCGCTCTTTTGGCATCAGGCGTAATGAAAAAATTGCATGCTATGTCACAGTCAGGGGTGACAAAGCAATGCAGCTACTTGAAAGCGGATTGAAGGTCAAAGAATATGAACTATTGAGAAGAAATTTCAGTGATACTGGTTGTTTTGGCTTTGGTATTCAGGAACATATTGATCTTGGAATTAAGTAAGCAACTATGGCTTATCTCATTCTCTGAAAATGTTGGTTTTCCACCTCGTGTTGCTAAGTTTACATGGCAATATGAAGTGTCTTGTACTGGACAGTTCTGTTTTAGTTGATGATCAACAAGATATGAATCATAGTATGTAGGCATCTTAAACAAATTGTGGCTGGTGCCAAGTTATGGGGAACTGTTTCTTGGTATTTTTAGTGGCTGGTACTTTTGATGTCGCTGCAATGCGACAGTTGATCTGTATGAAGATACTGTCGGGTGACATTACAGTATGCTTATAGAAACATTGCTTCTATGCACATGTATGGCTGCGTGTGTTTGGATTAGGTTATTTTATAAAATTTAATGACCACCTCTCTCAAAAGAAAACGAAACATCAATCTTGAAAAGGAAAAGAAAAACTACTATTGTAAGTGAGAGGTGATTATTACCTGCAGTTTTGAGATTGATTGTTAACTCAATATTTGGCGAATCTATTTTATTTAGGATGGTCTAGGCAATAAGAAAAACTACTATTGTAAGTGTGAGGTGATTATTACCTGCAGTTTTGAGATTGATTGGTTGCTCAATATTTGGTGAATCTATTTTATTTAGGATGATCTAGGCAATATTGTGAAAATGCTTTCGTACATAGTTATGACAGTTGGGTGAAGATTGCTTATTTTTTATTCATGAATCTCTTCAGGTATGACCCTTCAACTGGTATTTATGGTATGGACTTCTACGTTGTCTTGGAGCGTCCTGGTTACAGAGTGGGCCGTCGCCGTAGGTGCAAGTCTCGTGTTGGAATCCAACACAGGGTCACAAAGGAGGATGCAATGAAGTGGTTCCAAGTTAAATATGAAGGTGTTATCCTCAACAAGGCCTCTAATATTGCAGCTTAGAAGAGAACTCTGAAACCTCGACTAATGGAATCATGTATGAAAGTTTTTGAGTTATTTTACTCTTTGACCAAACAAAATCGAATTTTGTGAAAGATTGAGTAGCGCAAGTTTGTTTTATATCTATAATATTTCCGGGTTTTCATTTTGCTAATTATGCGCATTATGTCTGTTATGGTTTGTCAATATTTTCTGCGTCACGTGACATTCTGATTTCACGATGTAATTTTTTTCCAAAAGAATTCAAGAATACACGTTGCCGACATATAGAATAAGAGATTAAAACATGGTTCAAAAGAGCAGATTCAGACTGTGTTTTGATGTGTGCGTATCGTTTGCAGCATCTTTTAGTAAGAATAATCTTTTCATCTTTCGAGTTAACTTGAAGGAGAGATCGAGGCCGTGATGGAATGTGGTATCATTTGCCTTGCCCACATTAGTTGTCATATCTTGTTCGTTAGTTGAAGGAGTTTCTTAGTAGACCGCCGAAGGCTGCTGTCATACCAATTTTGTGTTCCCCCGGGGCATATGGGTTGGGCTTCCTTCAGAGTCCAGATTGGCTTAACGTTCCTCCCTTATTTTAATGTGTTCGATATTAGTTTCATCTTTTCTAATATATGTAAAAAAAATCATAATCGAAGCGAACAATTTAATAAAACAACAATCGGAAAAATATGGAACCAAGAGCAGTGGCAACTACGATGCGAGAGGGCCAAGTCAAGCTTTGAAGTGGATTGCCAGCCATGTTTATCAAATGACCCAATGTTGATAAGCTCCAAATTCTTATGAGAAGCTAGGGGAAACTAAACTGATTATATCTGGTATTTATATACAGGGCTGAGCATCTTTGATTGAACCACTCGCTAGATGAGTCTCCAAAGCATTTCACTAATTTCCACCTAATAGCGACCGATCTTAAGACAGAAACTCAAGAACTTGCTGGGAGAAGAAAGAAATGATTTTGTTTGCAGGACTCGTCAAACTCGTCTCTGCGTTGACGACACTGCTCACATAACATAGAAAAGGCAAATATCTCCAATTTCACTTCTGTAATACCAGTGAGAATAGGGATTGGTACAAAGGAAACCGAAAGCATAAACATATCAACAGACTAGTGCTGTGCATATCATACAGTTACTGTAGCTGGCGTAGGGGTAACTCTATTTTCAACTGGGATTTCAGTGAACTCCGATAAAATTGCCCGGAACTCATCTCCGGTCATGGTCTCTTTTTCAATCAGAACTTCCACGATTTTATCCATTGCTTCACGGTTGTTTCGGATATGGCTCAAAGCAATCTCATATGCACTCTCTGTAATCCTCTTCACTGCCGCATCAATGTCTTCTGCCAGCTTTTCAGACATAGAATTCCTTGCCATCATTCTCATGATTACATCAGCACTTTGAGCCGATGAGTCCACGAGCGACCATGGACCTATTTCAGACATACCGAAAGTAACAACCATCTACGCAGAGCAAGAATTTAGTAAACAAATGCCCAAGTTTCCTCGATAAAAATATTAATCGTAAGATCAGAAGTTTTTCTTTTCTCGGTGTGTTAACAATTGATAATATGGCTTAACTCAGATATTTTAAGCTGAGCCGTAGCTCAAACGACAAGTTTCGATCAATTAAGACAGTAGATCCCATTGTTGCTCCTCCAACAATGATATTTGAAATGTAATACAGGAATCCGTAGTTGGATCGAAAAAGTATGGTGCAGGAAAAAATGCAAGTTTTTCATTATGAAAAGAAATCACAAATGTGTCCTTACTAAAATAAAAGGCATAATAAGGTACTTACTTGCTTAGCCAATCCTGTAATCTGCTGCAAATCACCAGCTGCACCAGTTGTGACCTCGGGCTCACCAAAAATAACCGCCTCAGCAGCTCTTCCACCAAGCCCACCAACAATTCTGGCAAAAAGTTGCTGCTTTGAAATTAAGGTTGGATCATCAGAAGGGATGAACCACGTCAAACCACGTGCTTGACCACGTGGTACCAAGGTGACCTTCTGAACTGCATCATGCCCTGGAGTTAGAGTTCTGCGTAATAACACAACCAACAAAATATTAGAGGGGTCATATCCAAAAGCAGCATGCCAGCAAGCTAGATCGTGAGGATAAAAAAAATTTGTTCATGCTCGGTTCATTGTCACTTGACAATGTTCAAGTATTTTCCCTGCCACAAAAGGAAGGGGCCTGAACAGGATACATCTAGAACAGGTTTTATATGGCTTACAGCAAGTCACCAACTGTAACAAAGAAACCAAATGATAGAACCTTTCTTATGGAAGAAATCCATGAATAGATTAAGTCTTTGATTTCACAGAGAGTAGAAGGTAAAAATATACAGCACCAAAGAGATCCAGATCCAACTTCCAATGATCAAAGTATCGGAAAATAAAACCAACAGAACTTCCAAAATCACAACTAATTTAAAAGAAAATAAGATTAATGTTTGCCATATATTTTACTTACCCACAGATGGCGTGGCCTACTTCATGGTACGCCACGAGACTTTTGCTCTTCCCATCTGTCATGACGGTCCCTTCCATTCCAGCAACTATCCTATCAATTGAATCATCAATTTCTTTCGATGAGATTGCTGTCTTTCCACGCCGTCCGGTAAGAATAGCAGCCTCATTTAAGAGATTAGCAAGATCTGCTCCACTAAAACCAGGTGTCCTCATGGCTACTACCTCAAGCGATACATCTGGATCAAACTTTTTATTGCTAGCGTGAACCTTAAGGATCTCTGTTCTTCCACGAACATCTGGGACATCAACAGTTACCTGTACAACGATTAGACTGTGTGTACTTGTAATCTGAAAGTTAAATTAGAGACAAGACATATGCTATATATATCTTACCTGTCTATCAAACCTTCCTGGTCTCAACAAGGCAGAGTCAAGAATATCTGCACGATTAGTTGCTGCAATAACAATTATACCAGTATTTCCTTCAAAACCATCCATTTCTGTTAATAGCTGGTTCAGTGTCTGCTCCCTTTCATCATTTCCTCCTCCAATACCAGTTCCTCTTTGACGCCCAACAGCATCAATTTCATCAACAAATACGATGCAAGGGGCATTTTCCTTGGCCTTCTTGAAAAGATCGCGGACTCGTGAGGCTCCAACACCAACAAACATCTCAACAAATTCAGAACCTGAAATGGAGAAAAATGGGACACCCGCTTCACCGGCAATTGCCTTGGCCAGCAAGGTCTTTCCAGTACCAGGAGGACCAATAAGAAGAACTCCCTTTGGAATACGAGCACCAACAGCAGTAAATCTCTCGGGCTTCTTAAGGAACTCCACCACCTCCATAAAATCTTGTTTTGCTTCATCTACCCCGGCGACATCATCGAAAGTTACACCTGTATTGGGTTCCATTTGAAACTTAGCCTTTGATTGACCAAAGGTAAGAGGGAAACCAGGCCCACCAGGCCCGCCCATTCCTCCGCCAGACCGTCTCGAGAGAAGGAAAAGACCACCAATCAAAATTAAAGGGAAGGCCAAATTTCCAATCAAATTAAATAAAAGTGAACCCGAGTCCTCTTGAGCATTATGGGCAGCAAAGTCTATGTTCTTCTCCCTTAACTTCTGAAGGAGCTCCTGGCTAAGCCCAGGGAGTTGCACTCGCACTCTCTGCACTCGGTTACCCAACTCTGGGGAGACGGCCTCAACAATGGCAATAGTTCCGTTTTCAAACAAATCAACTTTCGTCACTCTACCCTTATCGAGATACTCCAAAAATCTAGAATAGGACATCCTTGAGTTGGAAACACCTTGATCATCAGCCCTAACAATCCCATTGCCGAGTAATGCCGGAGTAACAAGTCCAGCACCGCCAAGCAACAATTTCAGAAAGCCCCTTCTTTCTTCATTGGGCTTTTCATTCATGGTTGCTCTAACAGCCAAGACTTTACCATTCAGGGATTGGAGGCAAGCTGATTGTATAGGATGTCTGCCATAAATATCATGGTTCAAAGCTGTTTTAGAATCACGTATAGATAATCCACTTCCCACTAGACATGCTGATAAAGCTGCCATCTTCTTTCCTCTGAAATTTGAAAAATAAAAGAAATTGTTGAACCCATCCCAAAACACACACAAAAAAAAGCAATTAAGAATGCTATTCTTGATTCATGAATCACGACTCGTTGGTGGCTGAAGCACCCAAAATCTCGAAATGGAATCAATTTTATTATGTTTGTTGCGCAGTCCTAATATTCATTATCTAGAGTTCATACACACGTCAAGAACTCGGGTTGACATAAATAATCCTCATTCTACTTGAGCATCAAAGAAATGGCCAATTATTCGCGGGGTATGATAGGCGATAACCGTGACAAAAACTTCCTCATAGAGCTCAAAGCAGTTATCAAATCTTCTTAAAAAATAGAAAGAAGAAAATAAAAATAAATCAAAACAAATTAGAATATCAAGAAGGATCACTTTATTTCAGATTAAACATTGCTATTTCAACCTAAAAACATTAAATCTATCCTGAACTAAATTCCTGAGCAGTCCCTGATTTTTTATGCTCCGAAAAGAAGCGCAAACAAATACACACAATTCTCCTTAATCTCAACAACTACTGACAAAATTACTTAAAACCAACCAAGAATTAAGCAGGGGAGATGGGGTTAACCTTAAACATAATAAAACTAATCCAGCTCTACCAATCCAACCTCAGAACCGAACCAACAACAGTCAAGAAAGCAAGATAAACCAAACAACCACTGGACTTACGTAACAATACAGCTGAATTCTTTAAATTGTTGAACTGAACTAAGAACAATCAAAATACAAAGGTTAACCAAAAACCCAAAATTTCTTGTCATCATAATCAATAAAGCTTTCATCTTTCATCGTACGAGGAATAAGAACATACCAAACAGGAGGAGATTGCTGAAGTTGGGGAAAGAGCGATTGAACTTGAAGGGTGGAACAGTGGAGACGAATGGAATTTAGAGGGAATGGATGTGGTTTGGAATTGGATGCGTGGCATCTTCTGAGTGGTTAATTTGTCTCCCTTCTAGTACTTTTTCAGTCTGATTTCATGATGCTCCTTAATTATATATTTTTGTTGTAAAAAAGTAAAAATTTATGGTAAAAACTAAAAATCTCAAACTCTCAAAATTTACCAAATTACACCCTTTATAATATTTTTCTCTCTACTCAATTGTGATTTTCTTCACAAATGAAAGATCTATTTATAGGAAATCTTTACAAATAATCCAAAAATAAAATACATCATTACCTACATCATCACACACTAATTTTCAATATTTACAACTCTTATTTTCAACATTCAAATATTCAACATTCAAATATTCAATACTCACATTTTAAATATATTTTTCAACACTCCCCCTTGTGATGATGATCATAATGATTGTCTTCATTACGTGTTTTTATACTGCCTCGTTAAAAACCTTACTAGGAAAAACCCATTGGGATAAAAACCATAGTAAGGGAAAAAGAGTGCAGTCACGTAAACTCCCCCTCATGTTGACACGAACAATTCTTCACAAATTTCGTAGATTGCGCATCCCAATATTATATATGTGCTTTCTGAATATTGACGTAGGAAGTGCCTTTGTGAAGAGATCTGATGAGTTTTCACTTGATTGAATGTGACGAACATCAATATATTTATTCTTCTCTAGCTCCTTAGTGAATGCGAAGAACTTAGGAGGAATATGTTTAGTTCTGTCGCTTTTTATGTATCCTTCTTTCATTTGAGCAACACATGCAGCATTATCTTCATATAGTATCACAGGCTTCTCATCAGATGATAATCCGCATGAAATTTGGATATGTTGGGTCATTGATTTTAACCACACACATTCACGACTTGCTTCATGTAGTGCAATAATCTCGGCATGATTTGATGAAGTTGTTACGAGCGTTTGTTTCTGTGAACGCCAAGAAATTGCAGTGCCTCCACGAGTAAATACATATCCAGTTTGGGAACGTGCCTTGTGTGGATCAGATAAGTATCCAGCATCAGCATAACCAATTATACTTGGATTAGTATCTTTTGAATACAAAAGTCCCAAATCTGTCGTTCCTCGTAGATAACGGAATATATGTTTAATTCCGTTCCAGTGTCTCTTTGTTGGATATGTGCTAAATCTTGCCAACAAATTTACGGCAAAAGATATATCGGGCCTCGTACAATTTGTAAGATACATAAGGGCACCGATAGCACTTAGATATGGTACTTCTGGACCAAGAATATCTTCATCATCTTCACATGGACGGAATGGATCCTTTTCTATGTTTAATGATCTAACAACCATTGGAGTACTTAAAGGATTTGCTTTATCCATATTAAAACGTTTAAGGATCTTTTCTGTATAATTTGTCTGGTGAACAAACATTCCAAATTCTTTTTGTTCAATTTGTAAACCCAGACAATACTTGGTTTTTCCAAGATCTTTCATTTCAAATTCTTCCTTCAAGTATGACACAACTTCTTGAATTTCCTTATTCGTTCCAATGATGTTTAAATCATCAACATATATAGCAATAATTACGCATCCGGATGTTGTTTTCTTAATGAAAACACAAGGGCATATTGAATTATTTACATATCCCTTTTTCATCAAGTGATCACTTAGTCGATTATACCACATTCGACCTGATTGCTTTAACCCATATAATGATCTTTGTAATTTCACAGAATAACATTCCCTGGGTTTTGAACTTTGTGCTTCAGGCATCTTAAATCCTTCAGGGATTTTCATATATATATTACTATCAAGTGATCCATATAAGTAAGCTGTAACAACATCCATAAGACGCATTTCTAAATTTTCAGATACCGCCAATCTAATCAAATACCGAAACGTAATTGCATCCATCACGGGAGAATACGTTTCTTCATAATCAATTCCAGGCCTTTGAGAAAAACCTTGTGCAACAAGTCGAGCTTTATATCTTACTATTTCATTTTTCTCATTTCGCTTTCGAATAAAAACCCATTTGTATCCAACAAGTTTTACACATTCAGGTGTAAGGACTATAGGTCCAAAAACATTACGTTTATTTAACGAATCCAATTCAACATGGATGACTTCTTTCCATTTTATCCAATCCTGCCGATTTTTACATTCACCAAAAGATTTTGGTTCATGATCTTCGTTATCATTTATGATGTCGATTGCCACATTATAAGAAAATATATCATCAATTTCATCTATATCTTTTCGGTTCCATATTTTTCCAGTATTAATGTAATTGATAGAGATTTCATGATTCTCGTCAGTTTGTGGTTCTGACAGAACATTTTCATCATCATATGTTTCTTCAGGAACATCATTCTCTATTTTGTGATCATCATGTGTTTCTTCAGAAACATCATTCTTTATTTTGTGATCATCGTGTTTCTCTATGAATTTTTTTTTTCGAGGATTTTTATCCTTGGAACCGACTGGCCTTCTACGCTTCAGGCGTTTAATGACATCACGAGTATCTTCAATTTGTTTCTTTGGAATTTCAATTCGAGCATGGGCATTTGCAGCATGTATATATGATTTAGTTACCCCTTTTGTGTCAGCAAATGCATCTGGTATTTGATTTGCTATTCTTTGCAAGTGTACAATTTGTTGTACATCTTTTTCACATTGTTTTATTCTTGGATCCAGATGTAACAACGATGATACATGCCATGTAATTTCCTTTTCGGTATGTTTCTGTTCTCCCCCTAACATTGGGAAGATTTCCTCATTAAAATGACAATCAGCAAAACGTGCTGTGAACACGTCGCCTGTCTGAGGTTCAAGATATCGAATGATTGATGGACTATCATAACCGATATAAATTCCAACCTTTCTTTGAGGTCCCATTTTCTTTCGTTGTGGTGGTGCAATAGGCACATACACCATACATCCAAAAATTCTCAGATTAGAAATGTCTGGTTCTTTACCAAATGCAAGCTGCAATGGGGAGTATTTATGATATGCACTTGGTCTGATGGGAATTAATGAAGCAGCGTGTAAAATTGCATGTCCCCATATAGAAATAGGGAGCTTTGTTTTCATAATCATTGGTCTAGCAATCATTTGCAGACGTTTAATCAATGATTCAGCCAATCTATTCTGTGTATGTAAATGAGCAACAGGATGCTCAACAATAATTCCCATAGACATACAATAATCATTGAAAGTTTGGGAAGTAAATTCACCAGCATTATCAAGTCTAATTTTCTTGATTGTATAATCGGGAAATTGATTCCTCAATTTTATTATTTGAGCAAGTAATCTTGCAAATGCAATATTTCGAGTTGACAATAAACATACATGTGACCATCTGCTGGAGGCATCAATCAATACCATAAAGTATCTGAATGGTCCACATGATGGATGGATTGGTCCACAAATATCACCCTGAATACGTTCAAGAAACATTGGTGATTCAGTTTGGATTTTGGCTGGTGATGGTCTTATAATAAGTTTTCCAAGAAAACATGCTTTACATTGAAACTTATTATTCTGAAAGATCTTCTGGTCTTTCAGCGGATGACCATGTGTATTTTCTAAAATTCTTCGCATCTAGGATGTCCCAATCGATCATGCCAATTGGTTAATATTGAAGAATTATCAACTACCATGTTTGATTCAATGGGACTTATGTGTGCATAATGCAATCCAGTAGGGAGCATTGGTAGTTTTTCAATCACATATTTCTTTCCTGATTTATATGTGATAAGACACATATATTTCTCATTCCCTTCATTCATTGTTTGAGTATCATACCCATGGGAATATATATCATTAAAACTCAACAAATTTCTTTTCGATTGTGGTGAATATAAAGCATCAATGATAAAAATTTTTGTACCATTAGGTAACAAAAATTGTGCTTTACCACATTCTTTAATCAAGTCTACAGGACCTGATATTGTATTCACCCTTGTTTTTGTTGGTTTTAGTTCCAAGAAATATCTTTTATCTCGGAGGATAGTGTGCGTTGTACCACTATCGGGTATGCAAACTTCAGCTTTGCTCACATAGTATTTTCCATATTTCAACTTCAAAAAATATATGCAATGAAATAAAATTACTGACAATAAAATGCAAAAATATAGCACACAATAAAACATTATCATATGGGTACATAAAATATTTTACATATTTATTCCACCAGCAAATTGATCATTGTCTGAGAAATCAATCAGAAAATCTCCAGCATCAAAATGAGTTGAATCACTCAAAGGTTCACTTTGTTCAGTGAAGTTGGTCTCCTTTTCTTTCCCCTTTAATGATTCTTTATAAAGTTTACAAAGATGCTCAGGGGCTCGACAAATACGGGACCAATGTCCTGGAGTACCACATCTGAAACAAGAACTTTCATATCTTTTTGAGTGATTCTCATTAACACTCATATTCTCATGATGCCTTTTCTGTGGATGGTTTGGGACGTTCTTTTGAGATGAGTTATAAAAATAACTATCTCGATTATTTTCAAAACCACGGCCTTGACCACGACCACGGCCAATTCCACGTCCACGTCCACGTCCACGTCCACGTCCACGACCTCGACCTCGACCAAAACCTTGTCTTTGAATTTGATTTTGGTTTCCAGGTTTAAATTCATTTTTATTTACAGCATTTACTTCTGAAAATGCTGTTGATCCAGTGGGTCGGGACTGATGATTTCTCATTAATAGCTCGTTGTTTTTTTTCGCCACAAGAAGACAGGCGATGAGTTCAGAATATCTCGCGAATCCACGTACTCTATATTGTTGTTGTAGAGTAATATTTGATGCATGAAACGTGGAAAATGTTTTTTCAAGCATCTCAGATTCTGTGACCTCATGTCCACAAAATTTTAATTGCGAGATTATTCTATACATTGCCGAATTGTAATCACTGACTTTTTTAAAGTCTTGGAATCTCAATGTATTCCATTCATCCCGGGCGGTCGGAAGTATAACTTCTCTTATATGTTCGAATCTTTCTTTTAATCCCTTCCACAAAGCCATGGGATTTTTTTCAGTCAGATATTCACATTTCAATCCATCGTCGAGATGTCGACGCAAAAATATCATGGCTTTTGCCTTTTCTTGTGACGTGCATATGCCATTTTCTTTAATGGTCTCGCTTAGACCCAATGACTCAAGACGCATTTCTACATCTAGAGTCCATGGCATATAATTCTTTCCCGTGATGTCGAGCGCAACAAATTCGAGCTTTGTTAAATTTGACATGGTGGTACTAAAAAATTACGATGCATTTTATTAGTTAATAATTATTGCAATACAAAGTAACGGATAAACAACAAGTACAAGTATTTGTAAAAATAAAGAAAACACACGAGGAGGATATTCTCCGATAAATAAAAGACTCGTGAGTATGATAACCAAAATAATTAAAAATAACCTTGAGAAAGCCATCTTCTTTTTTCTTCGAAAAATTTGATGATGAATAATTTTTAGAGAAGAAGAGAAAGTTGGAGTGATGGAATGTGTTTGTGAGATCATATTTATAGGGCAAAAAATAGCCGTTGTTTACCATTTATGACCGTTGGGGTACAAAAAAAATAAAGGTATGTATTTGTATAATTTTATGATAATAATATGATATATATGATATTAGACATGTTTAAATAATTATGTATATCATATCATAATATTATAATGAGTGTCATAATTTATTTTGTTTAAAAACCTTATAGGCTTTTATACTTATCGTATCCCTTACCGGGAGTGTGGGATGTCGTCTTAACATCCTCCCAGGATTTATAACAAGTTTATGAAAAATTTATTTTTATTATTTCTAATAATAACATTATATTGTATATTAAATAAATACACAATAAATAAATAACAGTAAAATAAATATAATTATTTTTGTTACCTTTTTCTTCTGTTTGGAGCTTGGAAAAGTATGTAGGACTTTTAGAGCTTCGTGCTGATAACGTGTTGTGAAAAAGTAAAAATTTATGGTAAAAAGTAAAAATCTCAAACTCTCAAAATTTACCAAATTACACACTTTATAATATTTTTCTCTCTACTCAATTGTGATTTTCTTCACAAATGAGAGATCTATTTATAGGAAATCTTTACAAATAATCCAAAAATAAAATACATCATTACCTATATCATCACACACTAATTTTCAATATTTACAACTCTTATTTTCAACATTCAAATATTCAACATTCAAATATTCAATACTCACATTTTAAATATATTTTTCAACAATTTTTAAATTATTAAATAATTTGGGATTCCTATTTTTCCAAAAGAACAGACTTGATACTTCTGGAAAAATATAAAATTGGTTTAATTTGTAAAATATCTGTCTATTATTTATCTTTTAGCTCGAGTTAATCTCAAAATTCGAGTTTTATTTACGTTTGACACACCAAATTCAAGCTTCATATTTTACCGAGTTATTTTTGAATGACAGCAGGGAAATACATCAATGATGATAGATGTAAATTTGACAAAAAGAAGTATTCAGATGAGAAGACAAGTTTTTACACGGACGACAAGTTCCTCTTCTTATTCAGAAAAAAATTTCATTCTTGGTGTTATTTATATCGCAAGTGAGACCAACATGATTTTCATTTTAGGATGAACAAAATGTGTTGTGCATGTATAAGTCTGTACGTACTTGGATGCAGGGTCGATCCTAACAATATTTAGACATGAGTCTAACTTTTAAAAAGAGGCATCCGAATCATAATGTGTGTTCATATTTTTTTATTTCCATAGCAAATTTTCAAATTAAATCAATACGTCAAAGACAATATAAAAAACTAAAGGAATAAAAATATCAAACATGTCCAAAATGATCACTAAAAAACAACTCGCCTAACAGTTTTAGAGTTTAAAATACTAATCAAGTCTGTATAATCAAGTTGTTTAGTAATTTCTTTCTCAATCGATAACATAGCCAATCCATTCAATCTTTCTCGTGACATGGTTGATCGGAGAAAAGTTTTGATGAGCTTTATCTTTGAAAAACTTCGCTCTGCACTTGCTACTTTGACCGGGACAGTCAACAAGATTTTATAAGCAATATGAGCATTTGAAAGCCGGATAAACATTACATCCACCAAAATTTCAGTCAAAAAACGTAGATTATAGATACCACATAAAGCCCCGAAGAAAGTAAAAAACTACAATAAAAAATTAGAAGCTCAAACAAAGCAAATACAAGAAAATAGACTTACAGCTCCTCAGGGGTCTTTCAATCAAACCTAGAGACGACGCAACGACTGGAGTCGATTAAAGCTTGTCATGATGATGAATATTAGGGAAGATTGGGGAATAAATCGATAACAGGCTAAGCAAATTCCATTTAATAAATACTTGGTTTTGGAATATTTAATAACTAGTATTATATATAATAATTTTTCATAAAATTTTTGGGTCCCAAAAAAGATATGGACCTGAGTCATTGTACTCATTTGCCACTTAATAGACACGGCCCTGCTTGGATGTGGACTGAACTGGGATAATTTTCACTCAAAATTGTTGATGCCTGGAGACAAGTAATGAAGGTGGTGGAGGGAAGAGCAAATCCCACGTGGTATTGGTCCTTGGCTTTGTTGTTGGTGTATAGACACGTGTCTGGATTGTGACCTGGTACTGAAAGAAAACTGGCCAATTTGAGGGATTGCTGGCTTTAATTATAAGTAGATATTCTACGTTGCCAAAAATATAATAAGTTGTGCTCAGACAATGAACGTCAAATGTAAAGTAAATCCATCAATCCATGCAACCTGAATATTTTTTTTGCTAACATTTCGCTGGGATGGGACAGTGGTTGCACCTCTTGGGATGACCATTGACTTTTACTTTTGGGAGAAAAGAACGTACCCAAAATTCAAGATACTCCTTTTATGTAGTTACAATTTTATTTAAATTACTATTATACTCTCGAT
The DNA here is from genome assembly GCF_025594145.1 of Primulina tabacum. Lineage (NCBI taxonomy): Eukaryota > Viridiplantae > Streptophyta > Magnoliopsida > Lamiales > Gesneriaceae > Primulina > Primulina tabacum. The sequence goes on from NC_134551.1 coordinate 50,646,701, forward strand.
TTTCCATAAATACGTAATTTGGCAATCAACTCAAAAGATTGAAGCACATTTTAGTCACCATATTGTTTTATCTTAAGCTCCAAATTCACTACTCGATCGAGATCATATCAGAAGATCTGTCTTCCGAAACCCAAATATCCTAAAGATCAGCTACTCGAGTTCGAGCCCGACTCCATTGCATTCCCAGCTGAATCTTTCTTGTATTTATTAGGAAGCTCAGCAAGCTTCCCTTCCCATAGTTTACTCCATGCAAAAATAACAGCTATAACACTTGGTTTAATAAAACCTGCAAAAAAAGGAGCTGACATTGTAAAATCTTTCCAAGGCTTTTGATATACATACCTTTTTAACATGTTTTGAATATTTTTCTTTGGTAGGTGATAATCAAGGAAAGGGAAAACGAAAGGGAAAACGAAAGAAAAGTAAATAAATTTTGATATCATTGCCTTTTTCATTTTTAGGTTTAGATGGATATATGAAATTATAAAGATTGAAATATTTTAATAAAGTTGAATTTTTTTTTATAAAAAAAACCTAAAATTCTCGAGCAAGTTAATTAATAAAAAACAAAATTTCATCTGGAAATATTCATCTCCTTCCACAAATTATTTCATGCATCCAAACATATTGTTTTATATCATAAATTACTCCCAAAATATTCTCTCTACTATCTTTATCATCTCAATTTCATTTTTAAATTTTTTTCCTAGAATCTTTTTTTTTTAATCTAAAATTTAGAAATTTCGTGAATTCTTTAAACATGCCGGAAAAAATATTTGTTCCCAAAATTCACAAATTCCACCAAATAAATTACACTCGTAAAGTAAGATGAAATAATTTTAAGTAATAAAAATTTAAAAATAACATTCTTATTAATTTTAAGTAAATAATTTAAATGGTGTAAATAAAATTGGAAATGTATTTATTCAATGTAAAATAAAAATAAAGATGGATAAGTGGACAACGTGACTATAAATAATGAATGTTAATAGAAAATAAATGTGAGAGAATGAATATGTTAATATAATATGTATGTAGCATATGTATAGTCGAGCACTTCAAATCTTATAATATGTGTCAAAATTTGTAATATAATTTCAAAAATATTTACGAATCATATCATCTATATAAAAAACCAAATACATAATTAGCCAAAAGGTTCTTATAATCCATTTGTAATCAATTATTCATCTAAAAAATGTTTTCCCCTACACACATATATATAAACATTTTTTTTTAAAAAAAAAGAGACAATTTGCCAAAAAGTATCCATTAATCTCAATTTTTAGCACATCTTCACCTTATAACCTTTCCCTATCACATTCATTCCCTTTTTCCACATTTTTTTGGCCCCCCACGAGACCCTTTTTTTAAAAAAATAAACAAAATCTTAAGAATTTATACTTGAATTATTTATAAATCTACATAAAACCCATCAAAGTTTTTACATAAAACACACCTACAATTTACATTATGAGTAGATCTCTAGTCAGACTGTCTCACATATCTTTATTCATAAGACTCGTCAACCCTACTCATATTTACAATAAAAAGTCATCTTTTTGGTACAAAAAATAATATTTTTTCACGGGTGACCCAAATATAATATCCGTCTCACAAAATTGACACAGTGAAACCGTCTCCCATGAGTTTTTGTGTTACAAAATACAGTGATAATCAGAACATTAATATTACACGTATCTAGTGGTTGGTGCCAGTACTGAGACAAATTAAAAATCCTCCCCACTCCAATACCATAAATACGGCCTTTTTTGACAACTTATTATAAGCATTACAGCCCTTCCAATGGGATTTATAATCACCACTTCTCTTGCTGCATTACTTGTGCTGATTCTAAGTCCTAATTATAACAACGTTGTGAATTCCAAGTTGGCGGAGAAGGGGTGCGACATCTTCCAAGGAAACTGGGTTTACGACGAGTCATATCCTCTCTACGATTCCTCCGAATGTCCTTTCATCCAACATCAGTTCGATTGCAAGAAAAATGGTCGACCCGATCTAGATTACTTGAAATACAAATGGCAGCCAACTGATATTCGATGCATTTTACCAAGGTTTGTAAAATTATCAAATGTCTCCGTCCCAGAATTGTTTTTTTTCCATGGATGCACATTTTCAAGAAGCCAACTTTATATATTCATTGAATATATAATAACAGCAAGAATTAATATTTTTCAAAAAATTATTCGAGATTTTAAAATTTCTTCTGTTGAAGGAAGATATCGACTTCGAAGTTAAGTTTGTTTGTTGGTAAATCGTTGGTTGTGAGGTTGTTTTCATGGTTAGTCACTTGTAGACTAGTGGTTGCTGCTTTAATTTGCATGACTTTATTTTCATTTGTATTATCTTTCCTTTTCTTTTCTTTTTCCCAGAAGTTTAATTTAATTTAATATATGCTCTGGACCAATATTTTTTTTATTGTTTCAACAAAATTTAAATTGTTTAATTTAATTATTATGAATAAATAACAGCCAACGTATGCTAGAATTTAAATGTTAATTTCGCTTCTTTTTTTTTGGTTGATTTTAATATCAATTCAAATTAGGGATGACAATGATACGGGACGGAGGCGGGTTTGCCATCTCCATCCCCGTTCCCGAATTCCATCCCCACCCCATACTCGCCCCGATCCCCGTTTTTTCGGGTTTGAGGAGGGGATCAATTTTCCATCCCAGTTTCAAAAATATTAATATGGCAAGACGATGTCGGATTCGAAAATTTTCGACAACCAAAAGTTATTATTATCTATTATTATTAGTGATAATATTAATATTAATATCAATATTAATAATATTATTATTATTTTAAAATATATTATTATTATTATATTATTAATACTAATAATACTATTATTTTATTATTGATATTATTTTCGGGGACGGGTTCGGGAATGGGGATAGTAATCTTATATCTGTCCCGAACTGTATCGGGGATTTAAAAAAATCCCGTAACCCAAACTCGAACCCGAAAAAATCGGGGATCCCCATTCCCGTTTCGGTTTTTCTCCACGGGGCTCCAAACCCGTGGGGAAAGTTGAATCCCTAATTCAAATCATGATTGACTACAAACTGAGAAATTTTGGTTTTAGCGTTTGGTTTGGTTTGGAAACATCCCTACTTGAATTGGATATATTACAAATGGGAAAATCCATAGTTAATTTCCAACATTGTGTCTTGAATTCAGGATTTTGTAGCTACTAGAGATGAAATTCAAATTTTTTAAATTTAATAAATGTAACCAAAAGGATAATCAAAATCCAAATATATACAAATCTCACTTTCGGGAATTCGAGGCAGAATAGCGAACATTTTTCTTCGTCTATTGAATTTAAATTTATCTAAATTATGGCGTGTTATATAGTTCGTTTATTTATAATTTTTTTAAAATTTTGAGGAAAAGAAATTGTTTCATTAAATATATATATCCATACTGCCAAGTGTTGCAGTCAAGTCAAGTCAAGATCATTCGTTGCGATAGGGCCCTCGTAATTAACGAGGGGGACAAATATTAATTTCTTGGTTGTATGTCTTAAATCATTATTTTTGAATTAAACATAAATCTTATAAAAAAAAAAACTTCGCTGAATTCAATTATTGAGACATTTAATATTATATTAAGCATTAAAAACATATGAGGAAATCATTAGAACAAGAATCCCATATTTTGGTATCAAAAAATTTTTTTAAAAAATTATTTTTTCTGAAAATAATATAATGTTAAGTCAGAATTATATATTTATATCCACATAAAAAAAAATAAAAGAAAAATTAATTACAAATTTTGCTTTTGTGTAAGATGGCGATGAGAAGGCGTCTATGAATTGGAAACTCTTCCTTTTCAAGACAATTGAATATTCTCGAGGCGCTCATTTTTGTTAGTTAAAAAGCTGTTTTCTACATATTTAAAACCATCAACATCTTCTTATTAAATTTTCAAGAATATTCCAACTGTCCAATATATATGATTTTAATTGTTGCTGAAATGCATGCAGGTTCAACGGCGTGGATTTTTTGAGAAAATTGAAGGGGAAGCGTCTGATATTTGTGGGAGATTCACTTAGTCTGAACCAGTGGCAATCTCTTACATGTATGCTTCACGTAGCAGTACCCCATGCCACATACATATCAGAAAGAATCGGTGGTCTCTCAAATTTCACATTTCCTGTGAGCTGATTTTGTTCACATATATATTGCACATTCACGATGAACATTAGTGTTTTGCATATTATCTAGCTAATTTTGAATGTTAATGATCAGGAGTACGAAGTTTCGTTGTTGTTCTTTCGAAATGCGTTCCTTGTGGACATCAGGAGCGAGGCGAGAGGGAGGGTATTGAGGCTGGATTCCATCAGCACCAGTAAGATCTGGGGTGCCATGGATATCATGATTTTCGACTCCTGGCATTGGTGGCTTCACACTGGCAGAAAACAACCGTAAGTCTCTCTCTCTCTCTCTCTCTGTGTGTGTGTGTATATATATATATTAATTGCAACATTGATATTTTATCATATATAATTGGCTAGCAGCTTAAATATTTCTTTTGTTTTTCATGATTCTGCAGGTGGGATTTGATTGCGTATGGGAACACCAGCGTTCCAGACATGGATCGCGTGACAGCGTATACAATAGCGCTGAATACTTGGGCTGCGTGGATAGATTCCAATGTAAATCCAAGAAAGACCAGAGTGTTTTTCCAGGGTGTTTCTCCTGATCATGCAAGGTACACGATACCATCATTAATGATTCAAACTGCCACTTTTTTTTATAATTATAATTATAATTATAATTATAATTATAATCCCTGCTATATATGATTTTCAGCAGGCAAGGATCAAGTGCCCTGGACTGCGTGGAACAAACGCAGCCACTGAGAAACGAAGTCAGCCCCAATCCAGCAGAGATAGTGCTGGAGGAAGTCCTGAGTTTGATGCAAAAACCAGTTTATCTACTGAATATTACGATGCTTTCGCAGCTGAGGATCGACGGGCATCCTTCCGTTTACGGGCAGGGAGGTCACAGTTTACCGGACTGCAGCCATTGGTGCATCGCTGGGGTTCCTGATATCTGGAATGAACTCTTAAATGCTGCACTTGACTGATGAAATATGACTCCAGACCAAACTTTACTATATATATAGAATAAACACATTTTTATGTATTTTCTTTATAAATTACTGGTGTGTAATTGATGCAATAATTTTTTCATTGTAATATAACTTTTGATACAATATCTATTCTTTATTAAAAAAAAATTATTTTTTTTTAATTTTTTTTTAGATTTTTGTTTGTTAGAAAAAGAGTTTTATAGGATGATTCTATGTACAATACATCATTTTTCATGCATTTGTAGATTCTTCCTTAAGGAGAAAATAAAATTTAAAAATTTATTCAGATTCCTATAATTTTTTTTTACGTATATCTAATTTATTTTATGTGAATGTGAAAATTAAAAAAAAATTAAATGGAAGTATCCCTACACCAGACATGATGTCGTTCGTTATGAGTCGAAAAATTTATTTTTTTGTCCCTCAATAAAAATTTATTTTATGTGATGAAAAAAATTTATGTTATATAAATTATATTAATTAATATATATATATATATATATATATATTCTATAAGCTAAAAAATGCAATTTTCTCTAAAAACATATATGTATGTATATGTATGTATTTAAACACTTTTTAAGGCGAAACTTAAATAAATTAAGCATATATGTTTTTAGAGAAAATTGCATTTTTTTAGCTTATAGAATTACCTATTTAACCTTTTGGTTTCAAACTTAATTTTTTATTTTTGTTTTTCTTGTAGTTTTAATATTTTTTTGATGTGATACTGATCTGATGTCTATGCGTACAATGTCATATTATTCTCTCAGAACTAAAATTGCCAAAAAAATAAAAAAATATATAAGATTAATATTGAAATTTAACATATACAAGACCAAAATCACAAAGATGTAAAAGACTAAAAATACAATTTTTGTTGGTAGCACTAATTGTCCCTGTTTGGTAGAGCGATTGAACCGTGGTGCTTGAGCTGCTGTGCGGTTTAAAAGATTTGAGTTGCACCATTACTATTAGATATAGTTTTTGGTAAAGCGGCAAGCGCTCGGTCCTACAATTAGTATCAGAGCCAAGGTCACGGATTCTCATTGATTGCAAGAAGTGCAATTATTGGGAGGGAGATTGTTAGGTGCAATAATTGTTTCTGCTTGGTAGAGCGATCGAACCGTGTTGCTTGAGCTGTTGTACGGCTTAAAAGATTTGAGTTGCACCATTACCACTAGCTATAGCTTTTGGTAAAGCGGTAAGCACTCGGTCCCACAAATTTTTTATATTTAAAATGATTTTTTATTTTCGAGGAAACTTTATGATTGAAAATTGAAATGTTACCTTTAAAACACTAAAATTAAATCCAAATATATATAAGATGTATAAATTTTTTAATAAAACCCATATATAAAAAAGAAAATGTTCAGCTTTAGGTGCACAGCTGAAAATTTCCGCGGTAAATCTCGTTTCCTAACCGAACCAAACCCATTGGGCCCAAACACGCCATCCTGCAAAATTCCAACCAAATCGTTCGTTCGCCGGATAATCGCGTCATTTTTTTTCTCCAGAAAATTATCTGCTTCTTCAGAATCTGTAACAATTTACTGATTTATTCCATATTTGCTCCCATATTCCACAAGTCCGATCACGCGACAAGGTATGTGTAATCCTTGATTTCTTGTGGAAGTGCGTTTTTTCTTTTCTTTTTGGGCTACGTTAATTATTAGCCGGTTGATGCAATTCAATCTAATCCGATTCGGTTCTTGAGCAATCGGATTGTTGAATGGTGTTTTTTTTTTCATTCGTTGTTAATTGATTGACTAGCTGTAGTGATGATGGGTGGCGTTTTTATCGGCTTTCTCTTAGTTTGTGCCTGTGTCAGCTGGTGAAGCTGTAATTAATTATTGGTATTTTTGTGGTCTGTATTGAATCGCTATTTAGCTTCATCTATAGAGCGATTGATTTCCATCCATGGCATAAGGAATCAGACTTCAAAATTTATGATTCAGCAGCTATGATTTCTTGTTTTTAATAATGGGATGACAAATAACTTATACTAATACTTGCTATGAGTATCTGAAATTTCATTTTCTTCTCCTTTTGGAAAAACTGGTTTTTGCAGGAGGTGCGAGGGGACAATAGCACATCTAGTGTTGTCAGGAACAACTTCAACGACGATGGATAACGTACCTTCTTTAGTTGATTTATGCATTCAGGTGGCAATAGATAACGTTAGATATCTAGGAGATGTTGGAGAGACAGACTTTCATCTCCTAGAGCGCATTCTACCCCACTGTACACTTGACCAATTGATGCATATTGAGAACAATACAAAAGTAATATTTATTTGCGATCCATTTTTCTATTCTTAGATATACTGCTACATTTTCTACAGTTAAATGATTATCTAAACTTTGTGGTTGCAGGGGAGAGATCTAAGCCCTGCAACAGATGAGCTGTGGAAAAAGTTTTACGTGCGCCAATTTGGCATTGAAAGTGCCAATCTTGTGGTTGAGAGGATGGGACAGAAACGAGTAATCTTTAAATGGAAACAATTGTACGAGGTAATTGACTCTCTGCCTACTTGTTTATGAACAATTGCAGAGTTATCCTTCTTGATGTGTTGCTTTATGTAGGCGAAGCTAAAAGATAGAGAAGAGGCAACACAAAAGTCTCTTGACCGAATAAAGAAAAGATATCAAGAAGAGGATGCTAGTAAGCAGTTTTTTCATATTCATTGACATTCCAAAGTTTGTTTATATGCACCAGTCACGAATATAGGACGCAACCATAAAATGAAGTTACTTCACCTTGACTCATCTTTGCATAGTCTTGTACCATGGTGCGGTCAGTTGTATGAAGCCTTATAATTCCATCAATAAATAGGTTCTGGATATCTTCATCTACCTAATGGAGGCTTTGTCATTTATGATAACCACCTTTATGTTTCCATTACTATTTTTTGGAATAAATTCAACTTTTGTGAATTAAAATTGATGTATTTAATTTAAGATGAGTTAATAACCTCTAACTCATGTAACAATTGGTTTTAAGACTTAAATTAAATACACTTAATCAAGAGTAAAATTAAATACACTTAATGAAGACTTAAATTTAAAAAGTAAATCTTGAAACCAGTGTTGGAGGACGTATAGTCTCCAGACTATATTTCATGTTCCAATTCTATAAATGTGATAATAATTGTTGAGTTTAAATCTTGTAAATTAGATAGGATAATATTTTTTTATGATTTTTTGGAGATTTTTTTATCTACTTGTAATCTATATAACATGTATTACTCTGATGAGATAATATATCAAAATTTTCTTCTCATTTTTACATGGTATCAGAGCCAGAGGGTTTTCCCAATCGTTTTTTATTCCCTCGTCAATATTTATGCAAAAGCAACACCTCTCTTTACAGCCATGTCCACCGAGTCATCCACGACCGACGACTCCAACACCACCACAAAAACTCTGGTCGTCACCTCTATGTCCGGAGGTGACATCTTTCACTACAGATCAGGACCCACCGTCTCAATGGTCGTAATTACCTACAGTGGGCTCAATCTATTAAGATTGTGATTTGTGCTCGATGTAAACTATAGTTCGTCATTGGCAAGCTTTTCCCCAGCCAAGACAGAACCATCTTACAATTCGTGGCTAACCGACAATTCCATTTGTTCTTGCATGGTTGGTAAGCTCAATGGAACCTACCGTCAGCTGCTGCTAATTGTGGTTAACAACTGCGAAAGAAGTCTGGTATGTTGATCGAAAGATGTACTCTGATCTTGGGAATGCGTCTCAGGTGCTCAACGTTCGGTCAAAATTGAAAAACATGAAACAAGGCTCACGTTTTTTCACTCAACTCAATACTTCATTGACCTCCTAGATTTATGGCAAGATCTAGACTTATTCTTTGAAGATAATTACCGAGGTGCTGCTTTCAGTGTGAAACTCCGAAAGCATTTCGACAAAGAAAGTGTGTTCGACTTCCTAGCTGGTCTCAACCGAGAACTTGATGATGTCCAAGGGGGGATTGTTGCCCGAGATCCCTTTCCATCCCTTGATGATGCATTTGCTAAAGTCCGCCGGGAAGAAACGAGGTGCAAAGTGATGTTACAATGCTTGAAACTTGGTAGGGTTGCCAAATGGAAAAAGCACAATGAGATGGAAATGGATATTCACTGTAAATTATAGGGCAGATGGCTCAATAGAACGACACAAAACACGCTTGGTTGCCAAAGGCTTCACTCAAACTTATGATATTGATTACACTGAAACTTTTGGACCAGTTGCTAAGATCAATACTGTGAGAATTCTTTTGTCACTAGCTGCTAACCTTGATTGGCCTCAACAACAACTGAACATAAAAAATGCATTCCATAATGGTGATCTCGAGGAGGACATGAGACAACCACCCGGTTTCGAAGCCAAATTGGGAAAGCATATGGTATGCGAACTCAACAATCACTTTATGGACTGAAACAGTTTTCACGTGCATGGTTTGACAGATTTTCTAGGGTTATCAAGAAGTTTGGATACTGTCAAGGACAAACATATCATACATTGTTTGTCAAACATTCTGAGAAAGGAGAGAGAGCTATTATCATTGTATTTGTGGATGATATCATTTTAACTGGAGATGACAGTCTCGAGATGGAAGAAGTTAAGCGTATGATGGCAAGAGAGTTCGGGGTTAAAGAACTTGGAACTTTGGGATATTTCTTGGGAATGGAGATTGCCAATAGCAAAAAGGTCATTTCAATCTCTCAGACAATATACACTTTGGACCTGTTAGGAGAAATAAGCATGTTGGGGTGTAAGCCAAGTAGAGGATGATAAGCTACGACTTTTAGTGATTCTTATGCATCAGAAAATGAGTGGAACAACATAAATTGTTCCGACTAAGAATCACTTGAGAGAGAAATAGGATCGCTTCGAAAGAATTGCACGACTCAATTCTAGATCCCTTCATAGGACCAGGACCAGGACCAGGCATATGTTCATGGCCTAAACAAATACAAACATGAGAACAATAGTGTATCAAGGAGAATCATGTGTGAGGTATATAATAGTTTACACAAACAACATGATAGTTCAAGGATATGATGTCTATTGTCAGCCAGTAAAATAATATACTATCACAAAGGAAGGTTCAAATGGTGACTCTTACCCGTCACATGCAGGATTCAACTGTTGGACATAATCACATAATCTTCTTATATCGGTCAATTTTCATTGGATTGTTGGAATAAATTCACTTTTTCTGAATTAAAATTGATGTATTAATTGAAGATAAATTAAACATCTAATTCATGTAACATTGGTTTTAAGACTTAAATTGAATACATTTAATCAAGAGTAAAATTAAATATGTTTAATTAAGACTTAAATCTAATATGTAAATCTTGAAACCAGTGTTGGAGTGCACACAGTCTCTGGACTATGTATATACATGTTAAAAGTTAGACTTAACACTTCCCAAGAAGTTAAACAAAAGGTTTCTTTCTAGTATTCTGGTTTCTTATTTTTCTGTTTCAATGATGATTACGATCATGTATACTCTCTGTTCGTCGGAGCAACATTTTGTGCTTATTTACTGTTGGTATTGCCGTTATATTTTGGGTGATAGACGTCTATACTCTATACAATCCTCAAAACACCATCGGTGAGGATGAATCTGTTTTAAGGAAACCGTGTTCTTCACAGGTCTTGGTCATCTAATTGTTAATTTTGTCCTCTCCGTGACAAGTTTGTTTCTGCCGACAAGAGTTCAACACGTTGTATCCTACCACATTTCTTGTTCTTTTGATTGATATATATTCAATGTTATATTTCTATTAGATTTCTTCCTCCCAGTAATCGGCTAACACTATTTTCTTCGCGTTGAAACCTTCAGCATTTTGTGAATATGATTACCTTGAATTTCTTTTTCCCACAGTAGTTTCATTATCATAATCTTGTTATACAATCTCTATGCCTGCGTCTTTTACTTGCTTATATGCTGCTCCATTTTTCGCTATCCAAATTCCACTAAGATGTAGCTGGTGTAACAGCCTCGCCTCCTTCAACTTAATTGTAGCGTCCGGCGCACCAAGATTACACTGAAATCAAGTATTAAACGATTAATGGGAGTGTCATTATTTATTTGGGCAAGTTCTTGAGCAATAACCTAAATACTTACTCATATTGACTGCTTATCTTGTAGGGAAGCAAAGTCGACAAGTGCAGCTGTGCACAAAGGTTCCACCTTCTAGCAGAAAAAGAATCTTCGAAGGTATTTCTTCCCCTCGGTGAAGTTGATGAACTAATGCTTCTTTATATGGTTTTGAACTGCTTCAAACACAATACAGAGGATAATTCAAGTAATGTGTAATAAATCATTTATAGGTGGAAGCAGCATTAGCAATGCTAGGAGTGGTTTGATGAAGAAAGCAAAGCTAGAATTCCTCAACAGGTAACTTGCTGATAAAGTAGATTATTTGCATTCGGGTATAATATGATTTTATACTGGCTTACAAAATTTGGTGAATATTTTGCAATGGCATGGGTGCCATTTCAATTTACTTTTATGGTATCCTCTGAAATTCAAGTTGCATGTTTTCATTCCGTGGAGATTTGTAGTGTGACATCTTGACAAAAATCATTGCTGCAGTTTATACTCCTTTCTGATAATTTCTTCATCGAAGTAAATTATCTTCGGCCACATTATGACATCTATTTTTGTGCTTTTTCTTACTACAGTCGAGAGGTTAAGAACTTAGCAGCAATGAAGAATAAGGCGGTGCACAGGAACTACATGTAATACTCTCAATAATCACACACTTGGATCATTAATCTCTACTTTTTGGAGTTTATGATGATGTTTTGTATGCCGATGCCATTTTTTCAGTGTTCCGTCCGCGAAGAAACCAAGTTTGGGTTCTGGTTTAGCTGCTGCTTCTTTATCCAAATTGGCAAAGCCAAATAAAAAAAAATTTTAGGCGGCAATTGCGACTTGGGGAATCTCATTTGAAAAATGGTAATTTGTCCAAATCTATACCATTATTTGTAACTTTCACTAAATGGTAATTGGCAACCAAAGATGTTACTTTATACATTTGTAATTGAATCTATATTTTTAATATCCATATGTGTAAGTTCATGTTTGTTACATATAATGGTGCAAATGTGTGCCTGGGTGAATGAATTTCTACCGGCTCACTGACCTGCATATCAGCTTCTGAATACTCGTACTAACGTAGCAAACCTCATAAAATGCAATATATATTGGAATTCGAGTAGATTTCAAGTAGTAAATAATTCAAATTACAAAACGACATAATTGTAATCACGTTCCAATTACTTTAGCCTTGCTCCAATGTTTAACACGTCCATGTATCTAAAATTCACGTAGAAGCTTATGTAACAGTAACATGCAGATGATTGTTAAGTTCGTTATAAAAATGCTATGCGATTACAAACTCATGTGTATCTTATTCTGCATCTATAACACACAAATCGGCCAAAATCCCTTCTAACAACAAGATTATACCAAGCTGATGGTTTCAAAGACACCAAATTCTTGACACATTAAAAAGGGATAATCTAATGTATATGTGTAAAGAACCTAGGCTCCAGATCCAGCCAATCTAATGTATATGTGTAAAGAACCTAGGCTCCAGATCCAGCCAATCGCCTCTTTGTCGCATTTGAGACGGACACTTGACCAAGTTTATCAGTTTCTGTAGACGACATCCGTTCTTTTAGTGGCATGTAGTGCCGTAGCCATACGCCAGTGTACACCTTGAAGTACAAAACAAGGATCAATATCCGATGAGAAAAAGCAGATATCTTCTTAGTTTTTCCCTGTTTCCCTTGTGATATTTACAGGCATGAGGTACAAATAAAGCTTGAAAAATCATTTCTTTCTTTTTAATTGGCTTAAAATAATGACACAGGGACGTGCTAAAGGCTAATTTATGCTGAGAACAAAAAACATTGAAAAAATTGACTCGAAGAACTAAAAGAAAATGCAATATATAACCTGTGCCGGTCTCATTATCTTTGTGTCGGGATCATCCAGGGATTCTCTCCAGTGGGATAAATAACCGGCCATTCGAGGAATTGCAAACAAAACAGGAAAGAACTCTGTGGGAAAACCCATTGCCCTGACAGATGTAATGGATAAAATACATCAATGTATGATTAACTATGAAAACAATAGATTTTGCTCCTACAAACAAGAAAAGTTATAGAGACGGATAATTTCTGTGCGTACCTATAAATTAACCCAGAATAAAAGTCAACATTGGGATACAACTTCCGCTTCACAAAATATTCGTCTGATAGGGCAGCTTTCTCCAAAGCCATGGCCACCTGCAAAGTACATGAAATTGATAAACAAAAGCAGGAAAAGCTACCAAAAAAGAATCTGAATCAACCATGCAGAGACATGGTGTTTCATGATGCAAATATAATTTTTCCCAAATTAATAATCTGATCAATGCAAAATATACAACCACAGGCTGAAGACACCTCCATTATGTGATCTATGTGAATGTCTAAATTGTATACGTCAAGCTCATCTTTTTTGAAGTCAAGGTCAGGTCAGGTCAGGTCAAGTCAAGAATCCACAGGGTAATCACATTTATGACATGTACATGCATGAAAGAACAAGATGCAAGGGGTAATGAAGTCTCATTCCATTCACTAGTTAAACGTGTCCAACTAGGACCTGATTGGAATCCAGCCACCCCCTCATCCATGCTGATCGTAGTTTTGGTTTATAACCTCACAAAGTAGGCCATAGCACCATTTGGTCCTTGGTGTGATAATCAAGAGGGTGGTGAAGGTCCTCACACAGAAGGATAACACCTCAAACACTTTGTCATGTTATTTCCATGTAAAATCGACCAGCTCGAGTTTTTTTTCCATAAATAAAGAGAAGAAACATATCCTCCTAATTTTGATATGAAATGAGTTTTCATTTTATAACTCATTATAGAATGTCAAAATCCGATGCAAACAGGTTTATCATATATGCAGTTTTATAATGTAGCACTTCCCATTTGTTTAAATAAAACCTCTAAATTCACATTTGTAATTTACAGAACCCACCTCTATTAGAGGATCCCTACCAACAATTGAAAATACTTCTTCCGCAAGTTTCTTGATAACCTTTGCTCGGGGATCGTAGTTTTTGTAGACACGGTGCCCGAAACCAGACATCTTACGCTTCCTGGGTTTATTTTTACAAACATGTTATTTGTAGCACTTAGATCCTGCATAGGAAAATTTGTACTAGCACGAAAAGCTAACCACCATGGAAGGATACTAACCTATTTTTTACACCTTCAATGAACTCTGGTATGCTGTCAATACTTCCAATCTCGCCAAGCATCTTGAGCACAGCCTATAAAGTATACAAGAAAAGAGAAATCGTTTGAGAGTGGCAAGTACAAACAAGCATGCAACTCCTTACTACATATTTATTTACTTATAGACTTCCTTTCCAGTCCAACGAAAGGCCAAAGTTTCCAAAGAGTTGCTACAATGGCACTAAAATACTTAATACCTCGTTAGCTCCACCATGAAGGGGACCATACAAGGCTCCAACTGCTCCAGCAAGGGCTGTATACACATCAACACCACTAACCATGCAAGATAATGTAAGTTAAAAGTTGAAGGAATGATTTTCTCCATCTCAGGAAAACAAGGAGATACAACCTTGAAGCTAAGTGCCTAGCAGCAGCAGTGGAGCAATTCATTTCATGTTCTGCGTGCAGTACAAAAAGAATATCGAGAGCACGAGCAAGTCGAGGATTTGGTTTATAAGTTCTGTTACCCCTGTTCAATGCATGATGAAAACCGCAAGTCATAAAGCACCTTAAGTTTAAAAAATAAAGCGTAAATGCTAATATATTTTTGTGTTGAAGTGAATAATCCCTTGCCTTGAAAAAAAAGTGAAAACAGAAAGTAAATACAATATTATGAAATGATTTAATCTAATATACTGAAATGGATCGGAAAAAAAAGGTAGAAAATATGACATACAATGAATCAAGCATATATAAGAAATTCTCTGAGTATGAGAGGTTGCCAGATGGTAGAACCGGTGACCTACCGGCCATCCTCAAATAAGCGGCAGCAGCTATAGTTGGTGCCTGCATTATTAGAATGTCTATTAGCGTATTCATCACAAAAAGTCATGATAAATATGACAAAAGATGCAGAAACAATAGTCAAGAATGACAGTATCTAGTCATGAACTAGGAAACAGAGCTGTTGTTAGAAGTAAAGAATGAAGATGTAACCTTCCCAAGTATGCGCACTATTTGTTTGTCTCTCACTTGTTTAGAGTTGTATAGGTCTTGCCCCTAAACAAAATACGAAACGAATCATCCAAATTGCAGATTATTGATATACATTAAAAAGCCATAAAGGAAATAATATGTCCTAACAACAGGATGATGATGATCTACCAGACTCAAAGAGACACAAAAATGCCCACTTTTCTGAAGGATGCAAGCAGAGAAAAGGTTATTCTGTGCAATCTTGATTCTAATGACATTTCTAAAAGCCCAGAATGTCATAAAAACATTCTAAGAAACCAAAATGTTAGTATATGCTACGTGTCCATGGCATGGTATGGAAGCAGGGTCCTGAAATTCACGATAGAAATCCCATACATTTAGAAGTGAGATTGGTTTCTCTTAGAATGGCAGTAAGAAACTAGGATTGCCAAGGTAATGGCTTACTCTTAAAGCTGGATTAGCATCTGGATGAAAGACAGAAAGAGCACTCATTGCACTGACAAGGACACCCATTGGGTGTGCATCATGGGGTATCGACTGTATAATATCCTGCAAAACATGGTGAAAATACATTCAGCAAACTTACCATATCTTCCTAACAGGAACTAGATTGAGTAACGCAGGGAAAAAATATGAGTGGTTAAATGAAAAGAGAGATTTATAACAACTTATTTTCGGCCATAGATGAGCATGAAACAGAGGATTTCCATTAATTAGTTGTTCCTATTGAACACTTGTGGAGGGGGGAAAAGACAAGCATACCAATATCCCTTGTGGAACAGCTGAATGCTGTGAAACGGTAAACTCCCAATCTGCCAACTGACTTTCAGATGGTAAATTACCATACACTACCATAGAAAGGGTAAGAAAATAATTAAAAACAATAATGAGTACATGTTCAAAAGGTAATTAGTTCAGAAAAATCAGCTGCCAGTTATTGCAACCAATTACTGGTACTAGGAATTGGAAGGTCAAATTCTGAAATACTGTGACAAATGTATGCACGGATTGTTAATCAACAGGACACAGAAAATCAAGCAAGGCCACCTCAAAAGATAACTGAGCAGACGAATTCAAAGTTCTAAAGAATCATCCATACAAACAAATGGGTGGAGCACAAATGTATATCTTAAGTTGATTACCGGAGATACACACAACAAAAAGAAGGTTAACACTTACTCAGAAGATAAGCCACTTCCAGAAAGGAACTCCCCTCGGCCAATTCCTCAATAGGATAACCCCTGTATCTAAGAACCCCTTCATCACCATCAATGTAGCAAATTGACGATCGAACCGGAGCCGTGTTAAGATATCCAGGATCATAAAGCTTGAGCCCCTTATCATTCTTACCCGTCGTTATCTGTAATTTTCACTTAATCCATAAATTATTTAAAAGCACTTCGGTTTCATGTTTACTCAAAACAATAACCGTCACAAGTATCCATGAATGAACAACCTTGACAGAGTAAAATGAAAGAGTTCAAAATCCGGATACCGCACGAAATCCTTTCAGAGGTTAAGAAATGAAAAATTATCCACCAACAAGATCAAACACTAACTGCAGTTTAATCAATTGAATTTAATAAAAACACAAAATCTGACACCGTCGTACTCCAAATCTGTATTACCTTTTTCAAGTCGGTGGCTTTGAGAGTGCCCTCTTCAGATACCTGAACCTGGTACCTTTTGCCGGTACGCTGATCGATAATTGTCAGTGATCCACTGAGATCCACAGGAGGCTCCACGGCGGCGGAGCAGGTGGAAGATTCCAGGATCCCGGTGGAAACGGTGCCGGATTTATAGTTTGGAGCTGAGAGATGAGCTGATAGAACTGCTAAGCGGCCTCGAGCAACCGTAGAATGATCGACACTTCCCATTTGATTCGATGATTAGCTCTGAAATTGTCTTGCAAATGAGAAAAGCAAGCTTTTTTTTACGCAAATCATGTATTTATACAGTCATCGGGATTTGCAGCGAAATTGCTCAGCTTCCGTTTATTTTTTTAATTATTAATTATTAAAAGAATAAATCCTTTTAGTATTTTTGGATAAAATACAAATTTATATTTTTTATTTTTAAACCAAATTTTATTACTAAAATATATATTTATAAAATTTCAAAATAGTGGATTATTTAAATATTTTAAATATTATTATTGATATTTACTCTTTTAATAGTAGAGAAAATTTAAAAATAATTGAGATATTTTAGGTAAAAAATACTCCACCTTCCAGATGTCACGACCTATCAATATTTATATTATTGATTAAACTTAGGTATTGTATAATAACGGACTGGATCCGACCATATGATATCAAATTAAATTTACAATTATAACCCTCTTATTTTAACTAATATATTGCAAATATTAACAAAAAAATATGAGAAAAACTATCAACTCTGAAGAAGAGAAAAGACTAAGCAAAAACTTGTGTGAGATGGTCTTAGGTGTCATATTTTATGAGACGGATATCTTATTTGGTTCATCAATGAAAAATGTTATTTTTATATTAAAATTATTACTTTTTATTGTGAATATCGGTAGGATTAACCCGTCTCACATATAAAGATTCGTGAGATCGTCTCACAAGAGACTTACTCAAAAGATTAAGAGTGGTGAGATAAGGTATACCAAACATTTTCGCACATACTATATATGATACCGAAATTTTAGTTATAGAAAAAACTAGATCAATATACGAGATCTTATTATACCAAAATTTTAATATGTGATACATCAAATATTTTCGATATACCGAGATTTTGACACGATATCGATATTATATCATTCATACATAAAAAATGTTTATTGCCAAAAAAAGAAAAAAAATACCTTGTGATATAGTTATGTAAGCTTTAGACAAGATTGTATATAATATATTTTAAATATTGATCACTTTGACCCTCTGACCTTAGTGTTTCCATTTCAATATTTTATGCATTGCAATATGGTTATGTATTGAAATTTTCGGTAAACCGATAAAAGAGTCTCGATATTTTTTATCATGATAATTATAGTATACCAAAAACTTCAATATTTTCTTACCCTAGGAAAAACCTCTCCTTTCACTCATGTCGCTGGAAAACAATCCTCTAAAATCGTTTTTTTCCAAAAACAAAAAATTACATAAAGCACACATCACATGTGTCTGATCACTAGTATTAAATTAATTAAAAAGAGACTTTCAAAGCAACTGACTAAAAAGAAGGGTAATTCGTGAACTCGAGCTTATATTATTTTAAAATTTTAATAATAATTGGTGAATGATAGAAGATATGTTGGGATGCACAATGATAAAGTTTGATAAGGATAAGTGTACGACTGGCATGGCTTGGGATTTGGATTGGATTACTTCTAAAAACAAAACTTTGTTACGACACGCAAATGGTCCATGTTTTTTGAACAAGATGGTATACGTTAATTTATACAAACTTGGTAGGAAATGCATAAACTAAACATAAATCGTCTAATATTACGTATACTAATTTTTTTGTTATTGTTTGACACCTTTGAATTTGTAATGATTACGTTCTTATTAGAAGTATTTGTTATGATCCAATTTCCAACCTGAAATTTTGGTTCGCGTCAAACTTTGGATCTTAATATCAGATGGACTATAAGTAATCGTCGAATAAATAACGTTGCATTTTAAAATCATAGTAGGTCTCTTGTGAAACGATCTTACGAATCTTTATCTGTGAGACGGGTCAACTCTATCGATATTCACAATAAAAAGTAATACTTTTTCATGGATGAATCAAGTAAGAGATCTGTCTCACAAAAAACCACATGTGAGACCGTCTCACACAAGTTTTTACCTTAAAATCAAAACTTTTGTGTTTCTTCCACAAAAAAAAAAAAAAAAAAAATTGTCAACGTCATTGTTGCATCTATCATTTTATTTTATTTTATTTTATTTTAGCTCTCTTTTATTATAATTATTTTTTGCGAACCCAGTCCATCGGACCTAACTTCTTCTTCTTTTTATATCGGATCTAACTTCTACTTTGTCCCAAGGTATTGAACCTAAAGCCCAAATAAAGCCCATTAAAGTTTTACTTAGTCCGGTTTGCACATTTACTTTTAATAAATAAATAAATATGGGAGTTGACCAATCAAATTGAGGCCAATATGATTTATTTTTTGCATTATTCAGCTTCAATTTTTTCGAGTTTTTAATTTTTATAATAATCCCAACATCCGATATAAAAAATAAATTCTTCCGAAATTGCAATTACATTTCATAAAAGTATTACTTCACCAATATATAAGTTCCCCCATCGAAAAAAAATAAGTGAATAAACATAAAATGACATATGAATCATGATCTTTCCAAATACTGAATCATTTCCTTATCTTGCATTTAAACGGATCGATTTGAAAAGCTAAGAATTTCAAATCCATAATAATAAACTTATTGGTTTGTCTGGATCTTGACGGCAGAATTCAAATCACAACTAGTTATTTGTTGAATCGTTGTGATAGATTTCAAATAATTCATCTCAACATGAAGTCACTTCAAATATCCGTCGATGCAAACACAATATTTATTCGGGGTCGTAAATTTTTAAACATCATAAATTTGATTGATTCCGTATCTATAGACATTGATATAATAAAGCCATGTATTTTGATGGTGACAACCTATAATCCCATAATTTGGATGGCCCATGTGCCCACCTTTTCGTGAACCCTAATCACATGTTACATCCATTATTTATCCCTCAATATTCTTCAACTTTAAACAGTGACGTTACTATAGGATCAGTCTTTTTCTTGTGCATTAATCCCACTTTGATGATTGCAAACCAAACTACAACTAAAAACCCTTCATTTCATGTTGGTTTTGAGTTAGTTCTTCATATTCTTACCCTTTTTCTTCTTCTTCTTCTTCTTTTTCCGTTTCTGCGACTTTCTCTTCGAGATCTTGTGATGTGCTAGTTTTGTGTGTATGTCGTATAGGAAACGGGTTAAGTGTAAAGAAGCATCATCGTATTGTTTGTTAGTACATTTCGCGTTGGTGGATGATTAATATTGATTCTTAGGCTTCTTCCTAAAATAGTAGCCAATAAAAGAAGAATAATACATATTATATATATATATATAAATAAATCTATGAGTTATATTGTACTTTCCTAGGAAAAGAGAGAGTGGAAGCTCAAAAGTCGAGTCCATGAATCATTTTTTTCTTCTCACTATGATTTGTGAACCTAGTCGAACTTTGTAAGATTTTGGTTTCGGTTCACATCCATCTTTAATCAATTCTTTGTTGCAAATATATTGCACGATATACTATTTCGAAATTTCCTGAGTTCAAGTGTTAGACGAAATAAACCACTTTCTAAGGTTATGATATTTTATGAGTGACAGTGCATAAACATGAACTACGACTCATGTTAGATCAGTCTACGACCCATTATCGTTACACTCAAATTTGTGTGTACTTGAAATTCATAACAAATACTATTGAAATTGCATAACTTGATATTAAATAGATTTGAAATTCAGTTGAGTTTTCTCCACCAAAGAAATCGAGAAATTTGAAATTCATAATTTCAATCCACCAATCTAACCACAACATAAAATCTATGATTTATCCACATTGTACCATTGTATGCTCATGCTTATATTATGATGTATCTTCTTTGTCCAAATCCCACAACTTGATAAAAACTGGTACAAAAAAAAGTCCATGGAATTTCTTCTACGAATTCAAATTTAAGCACCAATTTTTGTTTTAAAAAAAATTTGGTGAATTGTACACAATTGGCGAGAGAGGGGGGGGGGGGGGGGGGGGACCATGAATGCAATGAGAACACATGAAGATGTAATGATGATCGGGGAAGGTGGCAATAGAATTGAATACAACAACATCATGCCCCCTTCCTGTCTCTGTCACACTTCCACAATCTTTCAGGGGAGGTGATTAATTTATTAATTAATAATAAATGTGTGTATTAATTGGTGATCTCTTTTTTCACAACATATAATACAGATATGAAACGACGATGGTCGTTTTCAAATAATGTGTCTTACATCAAATGTAATTTGCATGACTAATCTGGTTTACAGCCTATTAAGTTGGTCCGGATGTTTGCCCAATAAATATAGCGGCCGCGAGTTCTCATGTCATAAAAAAAATTTAAAACACATACATACATGTTATTTGATCGAAAATGTAATTTCAACATGTTGGTGAAATGAGATATGAAATATATGCATTAGGTTTAGGTGATATAATTGTTTGAAATGATAAAAAAAATATAAAGTTGGTATGAAAAATAACAAAAATACAAACACAAAATTTCAACAAGATCATGTCTGTCAGATTCGCCACTAAGATACGTGTATATTTCATGAACGTAACTTATAATTAGTTCAACTTCCAACGTCTCTTTCCAAAGAATTCACGTTTTACTTTAGGTGACTACACATTTTCTATAAAAATAAGTGTTATGTGAGTGAGGAAATTTATATATTTTTTTAGAAAATTGTGTAAATATAATTTTAAATATTGTTTTCATATAAGTGACCACTGAATTGTGACAATGCTTGTCACGCCTCGGGCTCAAACTTAGGAATAGAGGTAATAAAATCAGGATACGACCCACCAACCCGACACGGTTCAATTCGAAAAAAATCAGGTTTGGGTTTGGAGTTTTCGGGTTCGGGTCAGATCGGGTTGAACCCGATAGCTGATCCGAAAACAATGATCGGATTGGGTTGGGTTCAGGTTGATCCGAGTTGACCCGAAAATTTTAAATTTTTTTAAAAAAATATAATTAATAAATATTGCCTACATTTTTATATAGAGTAGGTCTCTTATGAGACAGGTCAATCCTACTGATATTCATAACAAAAAGTAATACTATTAGCATAAAAAGTAATATTTTTTCATTAATGACCCAAATAAGATATATGTCTCACAAAATATGACTTGTGAGACCGTCTCACACAATTTTTTGTCTTTTATATATTGTATGTCTGAAAAAATATTTATTGTATATTTATATCATAAATTTTCATAATTTAATATTTATTTTGAACATTTTTTTATTTTTTATATAATTGTTTATTTGATTTAGTAAATTTTTTTTATTTTTCTACAATTAGATTTTCAAATTAAATCATATATATGAGAAAGATTTTGTTAATATGTGTTTAAATTAAAAATTATTATTATTATTTTGAATTTTATTTAATTTTCTTTAAAAAAATTCAAAATCTGGTTGATCGGGTTGATTTGGGTTGAGAATTTTCGGGTTGGCTCGGGTTCGAGTTTGGGTTGGGTTTGGATTGAACAATTTTTGAATAGTACTATTGTTCAACCCGACCCATCCAACTCACCCGATTTGACACTTTTACTTAGGAATGTGCATGAGAGTTTTGTGCGACTGCACAATGTGTCATATAACAATTAGTCGAAATAAACATTCAATTTTTTCCCAAGTGGAATGGGCATTACAAATGCTCCCTTGCATCCGCTCTATTTGCGCAGTGGGTTAATTAAGGGCCCGTCGGCATTGACTTTACACTGAAAAATGAATTTTTTTTAATTAAAATGGCATTTTTTGGTACATTTGAAAGATAGGTTACTTCAAAATAGGCAGAAAAACAATCAATATGTTTCACAAACAACTCGTGAAACCATACTCCGTGAAGAAAACATTTTTGTCAAAAGATAAATTCATCACGTTTGAGTAACCTCATTTAGAATAAATTATAATCTATCTTAAATGTGTGTATATATATGTGTGTGTACATATACATATATATATATATATATACATACATATACATATATATATATTTATTTATTTGTATATATCTAGTTTTGAAATGTTGTTCACCTCCGTGCTCACAATAAAGTTAAGATATTGACTAGCTAGTACGGGGCTTGTTTCAAACGTCTCGTTACTTAAAAACAACAGTAAATGATTGATTAAAAACAATTCACATATAATAGAGTTCATATATAATATTTGTCTCAAGTTTGAGAATGTGTCGATTGAGGTCTTATCTATTTTTCGGATTTGGATCCTCTACTGCGTTGAAGAGTTGTGCATTTTTTACACGAGATTATCACATGATCATCTTGTGGACATCACACCATATGAGATAAATTTAAAAAATTATCAGATTAAACGAGATGATCACATGATCATCTCGTGTAAAAAGTGCACAGCACTTGGTGCTGTATTTTCAACATAGTAGAGAATCCAAATCCCTATTTCTCATATTCATTTTACTTAGTTGGATGAAATTTAATTTAGACGATATTTTCAAATTTATTTCTATAATTTAATAGACGCGAGACAGGGAAATTTTTATTTATTACTTAAAAATATTATGTTATCTAATATATTAGATTTCTGAAACAGAGATAATATTCCCTAGTAATTTTTTATACACAATAATTTATTTTTCTTGCAAATATTAATTAACTGACAGAATGTAATACTAACTGAAATTTTTTAATGCTAACGTGTCCATATAATTATAAATATATATTATCTCAAACAAAAAAAATCATAATTTATAAAAAAAAAATCTGACTTCTTTTAATCAAATTGATAAGAATACATTTGAAAGGAATTGCAAAATTTTGAGACTTTTAGGTTTCAAAACATAGAAAAATAATTTTTTGGAGGAAATAAGTATTTGTAGGATTTCATGATATGAGAATATTTTAAAAGCAAAATTTAAAAATTCATCATACTGACATTGTCGACATATCTAATATCACATTAACACTCCGACGAAAATGGATTAAAAATGAAAACAATGACTAAAATATTAAACGAAGATCAAACTTTGATGTCATACACGACAAAAAAAAATGAAAACATGCCAATTTATTGAACAAAATCATTAAAATTTCCTATTTTAAATTAAGTTTTCCAATATCTTTTCAAATATTTTTTGGTTGTGATCGAACCCGGATCGAGATATTGAAATAATGGAAGCATCCATATAATTATTGTCCACGCTCATTTAATTGAATAGCATAATTGACTAAATATCTGTGGGTCGAAACTATGCATGGGACATTAAATTTATGCAAGTAGATTACAGAATTCGTGTCATAACTCCAACTTATTAATACCTTTTCTCTTCAAAAGTATGTTTTTTTAATACAGTTTGTCTCCTCAAATATAATATATAAAAAAGATATCAGTAGTTTTTTTATGAGACGATTTCACATACTTTTCTTCATAAGACGGGTCAACCATGCTTATATTTATAATAATATCAATATTTTGCCATAAAAAGTAATAATTTCTCATGTGTGACATAAATAAGAGACTTGTCTCAAAAAATTGATTTGTGACACTGTCTCCTAACTTCTTCGACATCGACTCTTTGAAAAACTTATAAAATATATATTATTCAATTATTACATTGTTTTTGAAAAACACAATGAGTGATAATATTAATTTTGAAGAAAATTACTTACTCATCTAATCTCATCGAAGCTTAAATATCACTAGGGAATTGTATATCTTGGTAAAATATTTTTTGCAAAATATTAACTCGACCAAAAAAATCAGGCTTCGTTTGGAAACGTACTTATAAGACTTTTTTTATAAAAGTGTTTTTTACAAATAAAAAGTTTTTACAGTTAAAAATATCTGAACAACTTTGTCTATTATTCTAAAAAATCAAAAATATCTTTAAGTTATTCTTTAGATTTTATACTTAGAGAACAATTTTTAAAAAAACTTTTTTGTTGGAACATTTTAAGTTTTGGTGATTGAATAAAGTTGTTGATCCAATGGATAATTACATAACTTAATCGAACTGAATTCAATGAAGAAAAGTGAATTTTCATTAGAAGAAGTTTCCTAAGAAGTCTAAC
Source organism: Primulina tabacum (assembly GCF_025594145.1). NCBI lineage: Eukaryota > Viridiplantae > Streptophyta > Magnoliopsida > Lamiales > Gesneriaceae > Primulina > Primulina tabacum. The sequence goes on from NC_134551.1 coordinate 50,671,931, forward strand.
TTATTACAAAATCAAACTGACAAAAACATAAGAAGGATATTAATAGCTAAACAAATTGAAGGTTGACTGATGAAACTCAACTGACAGTCTATCTAGTTGATCAATCAGTCTGAATCCATGCATTCCCTGAAGAATCAGCATAATCAGTTGTAGATACAGATGTGAACACGATGAGTGGACACATATAAAAAAAATAGTATACATATCACATGCATAAGATATTGACTGGCTAGTACGAGGCTTGTTTCAAACGTCTCATTAATCAAAAACTGATTTTACCTACTTCCGTACAGTTTACTCTGATTGACTTACTGAAAACCCATCTGACAAGAACAAAATTTCAGTATTGTTAACCCAACAGAAATATTTTTGCGATAAATTTATTCACTCACCCTCTAAATTAATTTTCGATTATAACAATTTTCATAAACGTTTTTACAGAAATCTTGTGTAAACGTACATTTCAACTTTTTTCACTTATAAAAATACACTAAAAACGTTTTTAAAATACTTATCCAAATAGAAGGTTAAGAGGGTGAAACAGATATCATTTTGTAACATCCATAAATTCTTGGCTGTTATTTATTAATTAACAATATTGGTCGATCATCTTAAAATCTTTTCTTCGACTGATAGCTCTAGTGCATCGCAATATATGTTCATAATTATTAGTGGAATCGAAAGGATACGTAGAAAGAGTGAAATTAATAGTTCATTCTAAACATATGATTGACAAAAAGGAAAAGAAAATTTTGCTTGAGTGTAACCTAACCAAGGTCTCATTCAACACCATTAATAGTCACTTTCCAAAAGAACCACCTCTCTTCATCTCTCCTCCTTTTACCCATACTTGAGAGAAATGGATCTTTCAAATAAGTAGACAACAATGCCCTCTTCTCTCCTACCTCAATGATTTAGTTTTGAGGTTGATAAAATAAGTTTTTACTTTAAAATATATATATATATATATATATATATCTATCTTGAAAGATTAATTGATATTTTTAGTAATTTCACTACAAATTAAACTGCATGCAAATGGAGATTAGCTACAAATTTTTTAAGTGGAAATTCGTAAAATTTTGGTACAAAAAAGTTTTATCCATGTTTTAATATTGTTGGCCATTTAATTCCAGTTAAGATATGCTAGTGAAAATATCGATGTCTAAATTTAATTTTACGTGGAAATTAGTGACAAGAATATTATATCACGAAGGCGCATAGCATGTAGAAAGTTATCTTTATACACAATACCTCATGTTTCTTGATTGACTTTGGTAGCCGGGTATCCTTTCCCTTTTTGATTTGCTAATGAGTTTTGCGTCTGATGCAACCAATTTTTTAGAACAATTTCATCAACTTATTTAAGTACATTTTCTTGTTGAATTCAAGTGCGTTTCGATTTTTGAATTTTTACCAATAAAAATCGTAAAAAAAAACGACCTAACCAGCACGAGAAAACCATCACCATACCCCTCGAGTATCGATGGAAATCGTGTGTAAACCTCTCCCGATCATAGAACGCACATAGGTTCAAAATGATCCATGATCCCCTATAATTTCGATACGAAAAATCACTATTCAGAACGGGTTTAAACTCAAATTTAATCAATTTGTCTGAGTATTTATTATACATATATTGTATCGTGAAGATACACAATAAAGCAAAATAATATATATCATAGGTGGATTGTAGTTGGAGGGTCTAAATTTTAGCTATAAATATCTGCCTGCTGGAACAACTCAATTCCATTTTCTGCAACACTTCTGTTCACAGTTGTTGTATAGCATAGTGTAAAATTGACAACAATTTCATGCTCTCCCTTTTACCTTCCCTTCCATAGTTTCCTTACCAGGTTAGTGACTAAATTAATTCAAACCATTGACTAAAAAAATCTTGTTTAGCTTATTTTGGATGTTTCTAAATTTAAATTCCATTTTTTTTTTTTTTTGCTGTTTTGTAACCATTCCTTAAACCAGGCTATAATCTTGATGAACTTTCAAGAACAATCATTCAGTTTTGTTTTCCTTATTTCAGCTTTCGTTGGGATGGCGTTTCCTAATCCAGAATCCGAGTCATCGAATTTGTTGAGAAAAAATGGGAGAGGGAAGATTGAGATCAAGAGGATCGAAAACACGACGAATCGACAGGTCACCTTCTGCAAGCGTAGAAATGGGCTGCTTAAGAAGGCCTATGAGTTGTCTGTTTTGTGTGATGCTGAGGTTGCCCTTATTGTCTTCTCATCCCGTGGAAGGCTATATGAATATGCTAATAACAGGTTAAATATTCTTTTTATTTTTTTAAAATCCCATTTCGTTAATTCAAGGTTTTGTTTTTATAAGATTACGATCTTATGTTTTGATTTTTTTTTTTAAAGTTCCATTCTCATAAATCTAGGTCACCATCTAGTTTTCTTGAAATTTGAGAGAAGATCATGGTTTCCTGTATTTGTGTGGCATCAAGAAAATTTAAGGAAAGGTTTCAAACTGTTATTTCCTTCTCTTTTCTTTTTAGATATGTCTGTTTTGATTGTTCTTTGGAAAGCTAGATTTGATGATCACATGAATATAGCTTGAATCTAACCTTCTGTCATGTAAGTTTAATGAATTTTTTTGACATACATAAATTTTTATGCAGTTAAGATCGAGTCTTCCATCACCATTTCAGATTCACTAGTTTTTTCTTTGATTCTTTTTTGCTGGCTTTCCTTTATGAGTTCCACTGAGTTCTCCTTTCTTTTCTGTGCTATCTCTCAGTTCCCTGTTCGATATGATACCTCCAAGATCTGTTGTGATTAATTAAAAAAAAGAAGAAGAAGAAGAAGTGGTGTATGTAACAGTTCTAGATAACTTAAACAATCAAGAAATTATACATGAAACTTTCTCAAAAATCAGCTTCCTTGTGAATGTTTGTATGTATATATGTATGTAATGCTAATTATACTTGTTTCTTTCTCTTCCTCACATGTCATCTGTCAGCTCGTGAAACTCATCTGCAAAGCTGTCAAGTTCCCATTTGCCCATTCCCTTGTTCTTCTTGACCCTTAATCTCCCGTCATTTCAACAAATCAAAGTCTCATTTTTAAACCTAAAAATTAGCACTTTAGGGTTTCAAATTTCAAAAGGGCAGGACTAAATAACTTGTTAAGACACCATTTTAAGTTGGTCAAACAATGTAATATCTCATTTTCGGAAGATGGGCATCTTGGGCTTCGGCCGTTTTTACCGTTTTACCCCTAGTGGAGTAGGGATTAGGGCAAGGGGACTATAGTTAGGGTTTGAAACAAAGTAATTGTGCGCCTAAAGTGATGTGTTTTAACCATAGAATCTTTGGTCATGTCAGACATGATATTTCAGTTCTACACTTCAAGACAAGGGGAGAAGGGTTGTCATATTCCCCCTTTTTCTTTGGTTTTCTCCTCCATGCCCAAAGCCTTTTCTTTTCTTTTCTTTTCTTTTCTTTTTTTTTGATCTGTAAAGGTGAAAACATTACCCTTTCTGTATTGCGGTAGATTTGTTCTATTAAGATTTCTTTTCTTCTCCCTTCTCAAACTCTGACTTTTTGAAGCTCAAAAAGAACTTCTTTAACTCAGAAAAATGGGATGGGGAATCATGAAAAATGACACAGCTAAAGTGGCCGATCAGTTTCTTCAAAAAGACGTTAACGTTAAGGGTTTCTTGAAATAGAAAAGGGGTTGAAGTATAGAAAGGAAATAAAGCAAAACTACGACACTCCATTGCCACCAAAACTTTCAAGAAAAAGGGATATTAAAGAAGAAAGCTTAAATTAATTAGATGGGAAATATTTGAAGTACTGACTTTTGCGAAAAATGGCTGCTCTGATTCACTGATGCACTCAACGAAAGAAGAGATTACAGACAAACAAGACTTACTAAATGTATATGTAATTTCAGTAAACAGGCAAAGAAATGCACATTTTTTACGCCTTTAAAACCATGTAACAAAAATGCTGTAATAAAGTGAAGAAACTGAAGGGATATGGGAGCATTATCGGGATTTTGAATCAATCGAGGTGGGTAATAATCAACTAGGGTCTAGATCTTGATCAATGGGAGGTATTAACCTTGGGGTAAAAGGGTGTGGGACACGTGGCAAGATCATCCTGGAACAAAGATGCTAGAGCCAATCATATCGTGGGATCTTGAGCCAGCGTGGCAGAGGGCAGCCAATCGGTGTGTCGAGGAAATTAAGGTTTTCCCCCCAACTTGTCCTGACTGAAAGTGAATGTATGTGTTTTCACTGTGATGTTTCTGTGAGACTCGGATATTGATTATACATTTATGTCATGGTTTTAAGGAGAGGTGACCTTTTTAGGTTGGCAAGGAATCCTATACTACCTCATGTTTTCTTGATTAATAAGAAAAATTGTATCAAAAATCTTGGACAAAATTGCACATTGGTTTAAGAATTTTTTATATTTCAAAATGTACTGAATTGGTCTAAAAAAAATTTTATCCACAATTTGGCATCAAGATTAATATTGAACAAAATCCTAGCCTTGCTTGATTGTTGATTATTCATGTTATTTAAGGAACCTTATAACTATCAGCTCCCTAATATTCATTTGATATCTATGTTGCATCGAAGTTTTGATTTTTTCAATTTAAAATAATGAATGATATATGCTCACAAAATGTTAGCTTAATTTATGTATTTTCTTCGCAAATTTACACACTTTTATTTATTAATTAATTCAAAATTAACATTGATAGGGATATGCATGCTTTATTCATTTACTATTTAGTTCCAGCTACTAAGTTAAATTTTATTTCATCATAAATATGAATATTAATCCATCTTCATTGGTCTCGTAAAGTTTTGGCATTATCCTCTGATGTTTTAGCTGTTGATTTTGCATCTTATGATCTATCCTCGGAGCTGGGCTCCTATATGATGTCTCTCTTTTTATCAATAGAATAAATACAAGTCTTTACATCAATTGCATGATAAATTTATGGATCCCTCAACCTTGGATGGTTATGATCCTCCTGTTCTGACCACCGATCGAGACTCTATAAAATTTGGATGGCACTCTAGAGTGATTCGAATTCATGATCATTGATCACCAACGAGGTTGTTCTAAGAATTTAAGGTATCTGGCAACTTATTGTGGTTGAATTTGGATCGACATCTATTGGATGACCAAATCCCGAATTATTTGTTGTAATCCCTCGAATATCAAGGGATATTTGATAGGTATATGGTTTGAGGCTTGACTCACAGATCATCCAAGGATTATCATGATTAATTTGAAATTTATAAATAGTACACCAAATCAAGTTAGCATGACATTCCAGTTGATATATACTATGAATTATTAGAATAAAGTGTAAATCATGATTATTATGATGCCATATGTGTGTGAGTCGTTTCTCCGTCCACTCTACGTAATAAAATTCTTGGTGGGATGAAGAAATCTAGTAGAACTTTTCGATCGGAACAAGATTTTTTTTTTTTTGGCTTTTCGTAGTTGTTTTCATAATATGACTGATTTTTAGGGAAAATTGTAATTGTAGTCCTATAAGTTTTCATGTTTTTTTTTTGTTTTAATTATTTAACTCGTCAAAGTTTTGTTTTCATCTAGTAACTTGAATATTTTTTTTGTTGGTCATTTTTTGCTCGGAACTACTAGATCCACCGGATATTGTTTATTTGACATGCATGCATACACTCTTATGTGGCTCATGTGACAAAAAAAAAAAATTATATTACTTATATTAGATATACATAAACAAAAATAATGAGAAACGACAAATTTTTTCCTCTCATTTTGATTTATTAAGTAATTTTGCTTTTTTTATTTTTTATGAGATGGATTTTATTTGAGTAATATGTGCTTAATTCTCGCCACATATACCACGTAGCAGAAAATCAGTGTCAAATAAATCATATTCCATTGATTTAGTGGTTTGTAGGGAAAAATGACCAAAACTCAAACAAAGCCAATTTCTTATATGAAAACCAAAAGTTGACAAGTTACAAAATTAAAACCCAAAAGAGACCAACTCATAGGTCTAAAATCGTAAATTTTCACTAATTTTTATATTTGTTGGCATGTCACTTTATAACTGATTTCAAATTATAGTATCAAAATTTTTTTGTATTTGACTAACATTTTTTAGAAAATAACTTTGAAAAATTTATTAGGGAATAGAAACACCTTTCTTAAACAAAATTTTAAGGTTTTTCACGAAAAGCTTGACATCTTACACAACTAAAGAATGTATAGAAAGAAATAAAACTTTGATACAAATTGAAGTTTTTTGTGGATGCATGCAGTGTTAGGGCAACTATTGACAGGTACAAGAAAGCAAGCTCTGATCCCTCCAATTCTGTGTCAACATCTGAAGCTAACACTCAGGTTACCTATTTTTTATCTTGATTTCACTTTAAAGAAATGATTTTTTCTTCTTTTTTCGTAGTTGTTTAGAAATAAATATATAAAATAGATACCTATAATTAATTAAAATATTATCAAACAAAATTAACAGATATATACCCGTTTGGAATGGATGTAAAAGGATGCTTATTAATCATATATTCCAACTAAAGGAATGAAATGTACAGATTATTAATTTGATTACCTTCCTAAAGTGATATCCATTGGTTGTTGAATTACCAGTTTTACCAGCAAGAAGCCGCCAAACTGCGCAGACAAATAAGAGAGATACAGACTTCAAACAGGTGTAGTATGTGTGTGTATATGTATATTATATAGTTTGATCAAATGCCATTTATGCAAGATTATTACGGACATTTAACTATGTGTATATATAGGCAAATTCTTGGAGAGGGTGTTAGCTCCATGTCTTTGAAAGAACTGAAGAATACTGAAAGTAAAGTGGAGAAAGCAATCAGCAGAATCCGTTCCAAGAAGGTAAAAACTAATTACCAAGTCTCCAAAATTTTGTGGAATGCTATTCTGGTTTTGTTTCCGAACACCAGTTTTTCTATCTCCAAAAGTAAAAGTCGCGCTATAATATATAATTCCATTTTTGTTTCGTTTGTGACAACCACATCAAATATTTTTTTTTTATTAAAAAAAAACAAAACTTTTTATCTCATTCTCTAGTATACTTATCTGAGAAAACAACATTCGGGAATATGGAAACAAAATTAATATAAAATTTTAATTTTTTCCACACTACCACTGTCCCAGTAATGAAGTTTATTGTCACATTCTTCGAAATAAATGTGTTCTAATTTTATATCATATGGTCGAATTTTCGCAGAATGAACTGCTATTCGCTGAGATAGAGCTTATGCAGAAGAGGGTATGTGTCTGTATTTCTGTTCATTAAACTACATGATCAGAAAACTACTTCACGCTAAATGTTCAACTTTTCCGGAATACTTTTTTTTATTGAAGTCGAGATTTAGTTTAGGTTTGAGACCATAATGCACATGAATATTGTACCAATTAATCATGAATTTGATCATATTGTAACAGGAGCTGGAGCTGCACAATGCTAACATGTATCTGCGAGCAAAGGTCATATGCTAATCCTCTTTGCGTTCGTGACGCACCGGCAGATATAGTTTCTCAAACCGGAAATTAGAAATGATAAGAAAATATATATTTGTGTATGCTTGAAAATAATTTGAAGGTGCAGATAGCTGAGAATGAGAGAGCACAGCAGCAACTGAACTTAATCAATCCTGCAGCAGCCGGGGGATCAGAGTATCTGCCCATGTCGTCTCAGACATACGATGTTCACAACTTCCTCCCAGTAGTCAACCTTCTTGAACCCAGTCACCCCTACTCTCGCCAGGACCAAACACCTCTCCAACTAGTGTATGATATCCATTTCTTGTTATTCGTTATTATCATTACTTAGTTTTGTGGACCAAACGTGCCCATGATTTCCATTTAACAAGAATTAATGCGGTGTCCTAAGTTAATGCTTCTATATGGTTTAGTTCACTTGTCGTTCCCGACACTTACGACGCCTAAACCTTGTGTTGCAGTTGACAGTGGTTGGAAAGGACCTAGTAATTAATGGGAAATATTTTATATCCTGCTTCTATTGAGTGTGCTTGGATCATGGCATGTAAGGAGATGTTGAAGATTATCAGTATCTTGTTTGCGGACATTTATGCAATGTAAAATAACTAAACTACCTTGCAACTAGGCAACTCTTGCTCCATGAAGATTGTATCATTGAAATACACAAATTCTTTGCTATTATCACAAAGCAATCTTGTTAAATGTTCCCCCAGTCTAAACAGGCTGTGCTACACTTTTGTGTGTGCGTGTGTTTGTGTGTGTGACTGTGTGTGTGTGTGTCTGGGAGATTAGTAAATCACAAGTGTATTATTATTGTGGGTTATTTCAGTGGTATTCAAGATGATTGATTTCAGTAGTATTACCTTATTGTGAATTCATGAGATAAAGACTGAATGTGAAACTTTTTTGCTTTCATTTCAGTTGATTCGAGCAAAAATAACGGCAGTAGAAAATGGATTATCATTGGATCTAGCACTAGAGCTAGGGCCATATTTAGACTACTTTACCTGCTTACAATAGCAAGATCAATGCGTTAAAAATACGTCTCTATTACTACAAATGAGACTTTTTGAACGCCAAATAAGCACGAGGGCTTATTTTCCACTACAAATATAGGAAAAAAATGGCGCAAAATATTAAACAATTTAATCAATTAGGAGGTATACACCTTGGTCAAGTAAAATCCTTTCCAGGGGACAAATCCAAAAATTAAATAGATTTATGTCCCTCCAGCAGCAAGGAGGATATGAATCATCAGTATACAAAAGGAGAGAGCAGTCAGGAATCGTTCTCTTGCACCCTGCTATTTATATCTGCCGTAATGTTTTGCTAAATCATAATATCATTTCAAAGATGACTTTTGGGTACCACATCCCATTTGATCTTGATCAGAATTCTGCCCCGCATTGGGATGATCTTTCTCTATGATATGGCATGAAAGCATTCTTGGATGAGGGAGTAATGCTGCAGAAATGTCACCCCACCAGTCAAAATTACTTGCATACCACTCCATAGTTTTCCTCAGACCGTTTTCCCATTTAGTTTGCTCTGACCATCCCAATTTTCTAAGCTTTTGAGTGTCCAAGACGTACCTTTGATCATTAAAAGGCCTATTCTCCATTAACTTTATAATTTTGGAAGGATTTAACGAAAACAGTCAACAAACATCTGTTGCCACATCAAAAACTCTCTTTTCCTCAGCCGTTCCAACATTATAAACATGTCCCACTTCACCCCTGTGAAGAACTATCTCAAAAGCCTCAGCAACATCTTCACAATAAAGATAACTTCTAACATTGGATCCATCCCCGTAAATTGGAAGGGCTGTCCTGTCATAGCTAAGAAAATAAATTTTGGGACCAACTTCTCAAGAAATTGGTGAGGACCATATACATTGTTTCGTCTCGTGATAATAACTGCGAAACCATATGACCGTCCATACGCCACAACGAGCATTTCAGCCCCGGCTTTAGATGCAGAGTAAGGGTTTGTTGGAAGGAGCTGTGAAGCCTCATGGTTACCCACTGCGGCGTTTTCATCCGTCTCCCCATAGACCTCATCAGTACTCAAATGGACAAGTCTCTTGATTTGCCCGAAAACTTTTCAAGCTTCAAGAAGTACACAAGTACCATAAACATTGTTCTTGATAAACTCAAAACTATTGCCAAATGAGTTATCTACATGTTTGTGCGGCAAAGTGCATAATTGTGTCGATTTTCTCTGTGTCGAGCATATAGTTCACAAGGTCAGCACTACAAACATCTCCCTCTACGAATTTAAAGTTGGGAAAAGATCGGGAAGGGTCAAGGTTTTTTAAATTTGAACAGTAATCTAGCTTGTCGAGAACAATTATTCGGTACTCCGAGTGATTCTGAATCAGCCTACTTGCAACATGTGACGCTATAAATCCAGCAGCTCCAGTGATCATGATATTCTTTGGTTTATATTTCGCCATGAAGAAACTAAATCCAAAATGCCCCTTCAATCTTTTAAAAACGAAAGGCAAAATTCTTAGATACACAGAGAAATACAGTGATCACCGGCAAAATTCAGTGATGGAAAAAAATTAAAATAACAAGAACTGGTTATCCACATTCAATCAATAAAAAGCTACATCATACACAAGGGATGTCGATTTATATATACTCCAAAAAACCCGCATATAAAATCATAATTTGCCAAAATCACAAGAAGCCCATCCCAAATGAACAAAAATAAAATAGAAAGAAACACCATCTAATCAGAAGGAACGTTCGATCCTACCTGTGGGGCACTGTCCCCACAGGATTTAGATGGTCAGATATAGCCACATTTGTGATTTTAAAAAAAATAGTGGATCCCATGTACTTGTGGCTAAATCTGGACCCCACATATACGGTGAATGAGAATCTGACGATTGTGAATCAATTCAAATATACAGAATAAAACAAAATAAAGACTCGAACTTTCTGCAATATTTCCAAATGGGCCATGGATCCACACCCAATTACAACAAAAAAAAATCACCGATCGCACTTACCAGGAAAAATAAGATCGTTGAATAGAGGCGATCAAAATAAGATCGTTAAATAAGATCAAAACAACAATTTATGAAACGTAACATCACCATTATCTCTTCCAAAGCTTTCTTTTTAAGCCATCAACTGTCGTATCTGAGTTGCTTTGATTCTTTTATCATTTTTATATCCAAAGTTCATTCAAAGTTTTTTATGTTCATTCCTGTAAAAGTTGGAAATTATTAAATAGATAGAAGAACAAGTCAATCAATAAAAAAACATATCATAACTCTAAGAGAATGCAAAAAGACATATAATAGAAATATATAAAAGATGACACAAATTTCACATTCAAATAAGAAAACTTAAGCAACACTTTTTGAAAAAATAAACTCAAAACATCAAATACAAATTATTCTTCAATTATGAGACATAACAAAACCGCAAAAAATAGTTATACCAAACTGTGAGTGATGACATCCAAAGTCACGGGTAATATAGATAATTGTAACTGCAAAGTTGTTACACATGGATTATCGTAGAATTCAATTCGGAAATACAATCTATATATATACGTCATATTTGTACCATGATTTTATATTTTCAGTTGAACCTTCTTGATGATGCCAATGATATATGTGCATAATAACATTATTTGATTAAAAATATACGTGTAAATATCACAATAAATAAAATGAAAACTTACTTTGATCACTAGTGTTGTTTGGATTATTTGCCAAAGTATCAAATTCTATGGAAAGAAAATCAAGTCTGCCTAAATTTGACGTTTCTTGCAATTTGGTGACTAAAGTTTCTTTTGTATTATCAACTCAATACTTAGGTTTACATTTGGATAACTGGAACTTATTTGCTTCACGGTCGGATTTTATATAAAATAACTTTTGTTAGACTTTAAAAGTTGTTTAAATTGTTGAATAACATTGACAAAAATCAATCCATGCACCATAGTTTCCTACATTGTCAATAAATAATTTGTGGTCCGAAAAACATTCTATTATTTGTTCTTAAATAAATATAGTATTTGAAAATTAGTCATTTGTGCATCCATGAAAGTTAACTTTCGAATAGTAGCTATCTTTCTCTTTAGCTACCTCAATTTTTATTTTCATTAGACTAATTATGTGATTTATAATTAAATATGTAATAGTTGTTTATTAATTATATGTTACAAAACTGATGATAATTGAATAGGTTTTAATTTTTTTATGAATATTTAGATATAGTGATATCTTTATAATAATTCATTTAGTATCAAGGATATTTATATGTGGTAATTTAAAGCAGTTGGTGTAATCTTAAGATGAAAAACGATTTTATCTGTTAAATTTCGTTGTTGTTATTTTTAAAAATAATTCTATTAGATTGATTTTTTTTAAGTGACTGGTTAAATTATTTCAGGAAATAATCGAGTATACAATTGTTTGGAATATATTTTTCTTAAATTTATTTGAAAAAAAACTTATATGATATAGTGATTAAATTATCGAATGCAATAATTAAATGCAATAAAATAAAATTTACTGTAATATATAATGTAATATATTAGTTAGAAAATAATACACAACGCGATATTAAAGTCAGAAAAAACTAATACACAACTAATAGATGGAAGGACAATTCCAAAAATACAAAAATCAACTTAGAATTTTAACGAAATACCTTATTAGGGTAGGGATGTCAAAATGCGATACGACCCGTCAACCCGACACGACTCAACACGAAAAAAATCAGGTTCGGGTTGGGGTTTTTCGGGTTCGGGTTGGGTTCGGGTTGGGTGGATTCGGGTTAGTGCCATGTTAGGCGGGTTTCGGGTTGGGTCGCGGGTTGACCCGCTGAACTTTTTTTAAAAAAATATTACCTATATTTTTATATATGGTATGTTTGAACAAAATTTATTGTATATTTATATGATAAATTTTTATCATTTAATATTTATTTTGCATATTTTTATTTTTTTTACAATTTTTTATTTGATTTGGTAAATATACTTTTAATTTTCTATGATTAAAATTTCAAATTTAAATAAAAAATTTTGTTATTATGTGTTTAAATTAAAATATTATTATTATTTTTATTTTTTTGAATTTTTTTCATTAATTTTTTAAAAAAATTTAAAAAAAATAAATAAAATTCGGGTTAGGCGGGTTAAACGGGTTGAGTCGGGTTATACGGGTTCGTGTTCGGGTTGGGGATTTTCGGGTTGCTTCGGGTTCGGGTTGAGTTCGGGTTGAAAAATAAAATAAAATAATTTCGCGAGTTGACCCGAAACCTGACCCAACCTACCCGATTGAGACCCCTACATTAGGGTACCTGTGTAAAATAATGAGGTGAGAACAAGCTAAATATAAGCTGAAATTGGAAAGAAAAAATGAAAAACATATTTCATTCAAATAACATCCAAAGCTAATATTTGGACGGACAATTTATTATTCTTTTACATTCTAATTCGATAGGTCTAAATTAAATATTGTTTGACTTACTTTTAATTATAATGCACGTCACTAATCACCGATCATTTACTCCAATACATAGAATATATATATATATATATATATATATATATATATATATTGATATACATATAAATAATAAACGTAACAACATTCATGTAATTTATATTTATATATATATTTATATTGATTTAGATTTAGATATACTCGACCGTAATGGATCCGGTGCAGTGCATGAGAGCGTTAATCAATCAAATATTACTCGTGTTTTGATTTGTGGTTTCTCAGCCATGTTGGGACGAAAATCTGAGGGCTTTCGCAATGATGAAATAATCAAAGGGCTGTTCATGCTGGATATTATTTGAAGTGAACATTACAAGAAACGGCAAGATGACTTTTTCTGCACATCGTTTGTTAAAATAGCAACATGCAACGTCTGTTTAGCAAACGGATGTCGTTTTTTTTAAAAAAAAAAATTAACTTTGAATTGCAATTTTTTCTGATTGAGCTATTGATATTGTGCTTGTGAAGTTAGGCAAGTTCAAATTTTTTCCAGAACTTATAAATTTTCTTTAAATTTCACTCTGTGTTGAACTTTTATATTTTACATAGATATCCCACATCACCTGCCTGTTTGTGGTTAGGACAAGTGTGCGTGTATCATGAGTGATTTCTGGTAATTGAGAAGTACTGTAATGTCATACCCACCACATGAAAAGAAGAGTTGCAACATTGTGAATTCGAACCGCTCCTCCGTAGTGTCATATTCCGGTGACCACGATGGTTTGCTGGATCAACTCGTCCTATACTGATTGCGAGTGTTGGGAGATGTGAGAGTGATGAAATCATCTTTTGGAGCTATAAATATCGAAATAGAGTGATTAAGGTAGTGACAGAAAAAAGGATTAGGTTGATATCCGTCTTGACTTGGTTACAATAATAAGGGAAACGGAACTTAAAGAACATAAAACGTCAATCTAGCTAAGGACAGGATAACGCAGGCGATATTTGTGAGTTTAGAATACAGCGAGAACAGAACTGAATGTCAGACAACGCAGATCCTTAACATAAATAAATCACTAATTTTCAGGCTCTTTTCTTGGTTTTACCCTCGTTAGCCAGCTTGAAGAGCCGTGCCTGAGTTGCTGCAGCCTTGTTGGAGCTAAGCGCGGCAACAAAACTATTCCTGACCTGTGTGGTTGTGTAAGGGAACCTGGAGTCAGCTGCGGAGTTTAGCAAAGCAGCTGTCCCTTGCCTGTAAAGCTCTCCAAAGCCATCGCTACGAGTGTTTGAAAGAGCCTGTAGCAAGTTCATATTGGCACCAATTCCTGGTAAACTGGTCACTCCGAATGTGCTGCCAATTGTTCCAATCCAACCAAACAAACCCCATATCAATCCAGGGTTAGTGCTCCAGTAGCTGCAATTCACAGGTAAGAAAAGATTATCAAGTTTTACTTTTTTAGTTTTGATATTTGAAGCCATGATCTGTATATATATATATATTATATATGGTTTTCATACATGAAAAGCAGCAATGGTAACTGTGTGAAAGAAGGAGAAGGGATGCTAAAATCTTAAATCAGTGCCGAGATTTGGAAATGTGATGTGAAATTTAATTGTGGAGAAATTGAAGAAGTGGACATTTGAAGAATGAATCAAGCTTTTGATACCTTTCATATTCTGAAAATAAAATTATAAAAAGATGATACAGACTTACATGCAAGTAAAAGGTGGAGAGACTGGCGTGAACGAAAATGGAGGTGATGGAACGGTGATGCCTGGAGTGGTCGGACCTCCGGGGCCGATAATGGGGATGGTGGGAGGGCTTCCAATGGGTAGCGTTGGAGTAGTCGGAGTAGTTGGGCCAGGGATTGACGTTGGAGGGGGGTTGTAATATCCGCCACCAGTACCACCCCCAGTCGGAGGAGTTGGGGTGGTCGGAGTAGTTGGGGTAGGGATTGAAGTTGAAGGGCCACCAGCACCCCCGGTTGGAGGAGTTGGAGTGGTCGGAGTAGTTGGGGTTGGGATTGAAGTTGGAGGGGGGTTGTGATATCCGCCACCAGTACCACCCCCTGTTGGAGGAGATGGAGTGGTGGGGAGAGGTCCACCGCCTGGGGGATTACCGCAGTTGACCGGTGGTGTGCCTCCATAGCTGCCACCTCCATGAGAAGGTGTTGGTGTTGCATGTCCACCTCTTGAACCATGTGCTTGAGGGGTGAATGAGACTGTAACCAAAAAGAAAAAGAAAAGACAAGAATTGATCAGCTCGCATGTTTGAGGGGTTGTTCGCCAACTCAGTACTATTCCACATTTGCATGCTTAAAACAATGTATCCTTTTTTATTCACACAGAACGAGAAACAATAAAGCTTAAGCTCATGTCCTTGTTATGTTTTCTTGAGAAAAACAAGTGGATGATAAAATCCATGCCTTTGCATGTTTCCAAAAAAAAAAACATATATATGCCTTTGCAAACATAAACCTAGAAACGCCAATATATGTGCATGAATGAGCGTGTACGTACACACAGAGAAAAAAGAAAAGCGCATTGCCTGTTGGAGGAGTTGGAGCATAGTAGTTTTTCTGATCCTCAAAAGACATGACAGGAATAACCAAGTTTTGGGAAAGCAGCAAAGCAACAACAACAACCCACAGAGGCAGCGGTGCCGGCTTAATTTCCATTCTTGAATCCATCTTCCAGGAATGGGAAGAATGATAGGAGGAAGGTAAAGTTGTTCAGAGACATGCACTGGGGATGAATCCAAGAGGAAGCGGTGTATATATAACTGAAGTGCATATAATATACACACACACACAGGTAAATAAGTATGTGTGGTTAGTTGGTATGTGTTGCAGGTGCATTTAAACCATCATTTAAACTCTCACACAACAATGTATTGTAGGGGTAGATTTTATCAACGAGGGATCGAGAACTTGACTGGATTCATGAAAAATTTTATAATTTGAATCTTCACTTTAATTTCTTCCCACTCAGTTTTCTTGATATTCTCCACCTGTCACAATTTACAACAGGCTCTAATCTAATCTATGCATTTAAAATTGTTGGTTTTTGATGAGGGTTTCTGTGAAAAGTAAACATAGGTTGCAGTGCTTCCCTCCTCCTAAATGCCAAGTATCTTGTTTGGTACTATGATACCGACCCACTCTTTTGAGTTCGACCGAGAAATGCCACTTTTTTTAATAGAAATCATGTTTTGGCTACTGAGAATTAAATCTAAATTGATCATATTAGAATGTAACTATATTGAGGTTGGGAAGTAAACAAAAATAAAATTGAACATATAAAATAAGGATAGAAATCAATCAAATCGAGCCAAATAACGTCAAATTTTAAGATATCTTTCATTTCATTGTGCCTATTTAGATGACGCAGAAATGACAAAACAACGAATCATGTTCATTGTTTGAGGAGATATATTTGAAATTTATTATTAACAATGAAACAATACATGAAATATTAAATATATAGACTATTTATTTACATATTAGTTACATAAAGTAGAATGAATTTTAAATGTTTCGATTATTGTGTGAGGTTGATATAAATCATAATTAGCATGAAACGTTATATAAATATACAATAGATAGATTTGAAATTTATGATCTTGTTTTTATAAAACTAAATTTATGGATTTGAAATATGTGGATCCATATAAATTATTTTAACTTTCTTTGGGACAAAAACTAGAGTGAGACGGTCTCACGGGTCGTATTTTGTGAGACAGATATCTTATTTGGGTCATCCATGTAAAGTTTTACTTTTTATGCTAAAGGTATTAATTTTATTGTAAATATCGGTATGATTGACCGTCTCACAAATAAAGATTCGTGAAATTATCTCACAAGAGACATGTTCTTTTCGTGGGAACCCCTGAACTTCAGTCGCCTTCATTTAATGGGGCAGGACTGAAATGTTGGTAAACATAAAAATTAAAAATGATTACTGATGCATTTAATTCTTGAATTAAATGAGAAACGTCCCTGAATCCGCTTTAAGCTTTTTATTAATTTTTTGTGCTTAGAAAACAGAGCCTCTTTTCTTTTTCTTTTTCTTTTTTTATTTTGACAAGTAATCTGATGAGTGAATTTTAAATAACTCCATAAATTAAAGTTTCGAATATATTATTCTTTGAAAAAATCACTCGAAATCGAAGCTAAAAAATTTGAAATTCATTCAACGTGTTTTGATATTGGATTTAAAATCCATAAATGAAAATTTTATTAGAAAATAATTTTAAGCTTTATATTTAAAAAATTAAATTTGATGGAACTTATAAAACTAGTGCAGAATTCAAGATTTAATTATTTTATTATATTAAATTACCATATATCTTTAAGTTAAGGGTTGGGCCGACTGAGGAAGGGCGAAAAATCCCGGTCCAGATAATCATGGGTTACGATTTCTTGGGCCAGACTGGGTTTCCAAGTGGCCTAAATTAACAATGTGGCAATCTTTCCGCATATATATTTGGAGAATTTAATTCTCATAAGGAAAATAACAGCCTACTTTTTAAATATATTCCACATTTATTTTTTAATACGTCTCGTGTGAGATGATTTCACGAATCTTTATCTATGAGATGGGTCAACCCTACTGATATTCACATTAAAAAAAATACTCTTAGCATAAAAAGTAATAATTTTTCATGGATGACTCAAATAAGATATATGTCTCACAAAATACGACTCGTGAGACCGTCTAATAGAAGTTTTTGTCTTTATTTTTATCATAGAAACTATAATTTCACAACTTAATTACTAAAATAAGTTGCATTTGATTGCCTTTAAAATTATAGTTAAGTTTTTTAATATCCTTAAATGTCGAAAAATACACAAGTCAAAATTTTAAAAATGATTGTTCATTAAACTAGTTGTTACTTTTAATTTATCTTGACTAATGTTTTTTGGAATCAATTGTTCAAATCATGTTATGTTTTCTTCTTATGTTTCCAATGTCTTTCTTATCTTTTTATTGTAACTCAAAAATCGAAAAGAAAAAAATTTGATATTTTTACCTTACAAAAGAATCAGAATACTAATAGAATTGTTATTTTAAAGTAAAATATAATTTATCAATATTTTTCGACGAATCTCAAACTTAATAAAAAAAAATATTATTTTTGCATCAAAAGTATCATATTTCATAGTAAATTAAAATGATCAAATCCGACTCACCCGTATAAATTTTTGATACCGTCTCACAACAGTGACTTGCTTCGTATTTATTGGTCCCAAGCGAAGAAGCTTCGTGTGACAAACAACCTGATAGCTGTGATGTATTTGAAATCAGCCTTTTTGAGAATCTGAAAATCCATCGGTGGCTTAACGCGTTAACTCCAGCTCAATTTCACAGGATAACTCGCACTTTTTCCCTTTTTCTGCAAACTCAACCACAGCTGTAACCAATCCCTCTGTATAAATCTTGATTTTCATTCATAATAGGGGCACTTTCACTTCTCAGCTTGAATGAGATTTTCGAATCCTTCAAGTTCATCAATGCTTCTTCTGTTCACCGTTTTCGTGGCCTGTTTCCTGGCCACTTCAGCTGATTTCAACCGAGACGCTGAAATCACATGGGGCCAAGGCCGTGGCAAGGTTCTTGAAGGTGGCCGGGCCTCGACTCTTTCGCTCGATCAGTATTCGGGTTCCGGGTTCCAGTCCAGGAATGAGTACATCTATGGAAGATTTGACACCCAACTCAAGCTTGTCCCTGGAAATTCCGCCGGGACAGTCACAACTTTTTTCGTAAGTCATACATGATTCTTGAAACCAATCCTGTTTAAAACCTTGTCAAAAACTAGTGAGTTACAGATTTTAAATTTTGAGGTGCAGTTGTCATCCCAAGGGCAAGGACATGACGAAATCGATTTCGAGTTCCTGGGAAATTCTTCCGGGGATCCATACACAGTCCACACCAATGTTTACGCGCAGGGGAAAGGAGACAAGGAGCAACAGTTTCGTCTCTGGTTCGATCCAACCGCAGCATTCCACACTTACTCAATCGTCTGGAATCCTCAACGCATCATGTATGTATAAATGCTATCATGCAACCATTCCGCAATAATATATATCCATCACTTGCACGAATTTGAACGATCCCAATTCTTGTTATTGCGTAATTTTCAGATTTTTGGTGGACAATATCCCGATCAGAGTATTCAACAACCACGAAGCAATCGGAACTCCTTTCCCCAAACGCCAGCCCATGAGAGTGTACGCCAGCCTGTGGAATGCTGACGACTGGGCGACGCAAGGCGGGCGAGTGAAGACGGATTGGACCAAAGCTCCATTTGTGGCCACTTACCGGAATTTCAACATCTATTCTTCGAAACCCAGCGATTCGTTGAATGGGAATCAGGCATGGCAGACTCAGGAACTGGACAGCAACGGCAGAAACAGGTTGCGATGGGTTCAACAGAAGTATATGATCTACAATTACTGCACTGATTTTAAGAGGTTCCCCCAGGGAATCCCCGCTGAATGCAAGCGCTCGAGATTTTGAATGACTCGGTTTTCTTTAAAGTTGTGTAATTTTTACACCTGTTGATACGATTCTTTCATTCTTTTGGATTTTTTTGTTCAATTGTAGCCATGTATTCTTGGAAATATGTTCGAATAAAGCGATGATAGTTCTTTATTTCTTCTTTCTTTTTTCTTTTTCCGGTTAATGATATTAATAATATCATTTTAATCACAGCAACGATTGTACAAATTTGTACCACAATTTTTACAATAAAAAAATCAATACAAAATTTTCATTTATCAAAATCTCAAAAAAAATTTAATATAAAAAGTTACGTAGTATTGAACTCTTGTAAGGAATATGCTACATTTAAGAAAACTTTAACGTGCGCCATCGCCTGTTCATTAATTGAGTTAAAGGTTCTACTCAATAAATATGAGAAAACTTGCCGAGTTTATTCAATCCGCACCAAAAGATGAATAAAAAAATATGGGAAAACTATTGCGGATTTCATCCTCGTATAAAAAAAATATGAGAAAACTAAACATATTAAAAGATGGAGAGAGACAATAAGCGGGATTGTGAGTTTAATATGTGTTCTCTTTATGATCAATAGAACAGAAGGAAATGACAATAGAAATATTTTCACCCCAAACGATAATCCTGGCTACCTTAACTGGATGAAAATAGTCATCTTGCATACCTTGTACTGATATAACCAAAACAAGACTTGATGGATACTAAACTTTAAGCAACTGAAGATGCACAACAAATGAAATCGCAGAAAATCTACAATGCCTCAAAAATAAAACTGCACCTTCGTATCAAACTGTCAATATGTTACAGTAGTTCATGTGCTTTGCGGACCAATGGCTTCATTCCCTAAGACTGGCGAACGTCATTCACAAATGAGCCTGCCTACTCATATGTGAACGTCAAACGGCTCCAAAACCTGAAGTAAGCATTCCAGCGATATCGGGACCTACAAAAGGAGGTTCACAAAGAAGTATGCAACCTTTGTTACAAAGATCATTATTATATTGGCATGCAAGAATCAAACTTAGCAAGGAAGCCTAAACAAGGACATCGTGCAGATATTGATCGAGTTGTTTTAACTCGCATGCTTCCCACTTCTCTGTGTAATTCTATAGCATGACATCACCGTAGGTAGACACCATGTGCATGGCAACCAAAATTTTTCAAATAGAAATCAAGATAATAAAACGAGCGTGCAAATGCCTGTGATACAAATTAAGCAAAGAATCTGATACGAAAGAAAGAAACTACAGTGTAGTTCCACAAGAATACTCTTAAGAATACAGCAATAATGCTTACAGTTTTTTCAATTCTTATGGCAGCCAAACAAATACTTTTAATTGATAATTCTCTCAATCCGAGTTTCGTTTCTCAACAAATTTCATCCTTGTCATCCAAAATCAAATACATAATGAGATTCATATCTAACTCTTGAAGAACAAAAATGTACTACTGATAAAATGAAGGCAATAGTAAATGATTCCCCTAGGCTACATAACTCAATTGATCCCCCATCTATCAGATTCTAATAACAAACAGTTATTGTTAAAGAACGGCATGTAGTATCTGTTTTTCCCCTGAGACAGTAGCATTTTCGATTAGCATTTTGAGTTAGTTTGAGGTTCTTTAGGACTAATGCAATATATTAAAACAAACACCATGCTTTAAAACATAAATAAAAGAGCAAAACCACAGAGAGTGAATTCAAGCGGATGTTATATAAAGCAGCCTCTTTGAACTCGAGGAGACTACCATGGATAACGTATTAAGACAGCATTTGTAACTTCCAAGCACTTGTGACTTCAACCACATCTGATGTTAATAGAATGTCAAAATCTGTTTCCTGACTTTTGCAATATGTGCATATATACTGAAAACCAGGACCATTCTCAACTATTCAAATAACTGCTTGAGCTTATAAAGAAACCAGAACAAAAGCTAAGAATTATACAAATGGAAAAACGCATCCTCCAAGGTTTGACCAAAAAGAAAATGGCAAGAAGGATCCCTTGCCTCGACCCTCGTCGTATGACTTGTATCAAAAAGATGAAAAAGAAATTGGCAAGATAATTTTTCCAGGTTTGAAGCTACAATTTTAAATCCATCTCCCACTAAAGAAACTCTGACAAAGAAAACACAAAACACAGATGGCAAAAATATAACAAATTTTCATCAATATGAATGCTCTATGAACGTGCGACGGAACACTGCTTCTAACGTCTGGAAATAAGAGAAAAACTAGCTGAACAAGAAAAGACATGAAAGGAAGGCCCGGTAAAGAAATCATTTACTATGTACCCAGCTATGCAAATAATTTTTTTGAAGAAACGTCAAGAATATGAACTAAATCACAAAAAAAAATCATGAAAAAAAATGCCGAACCTTAGTTTTACCTTTGGGGATGAAAACCCATGTTCCAAGACAAAAAGCACAATCTAATGCTAAGGCCATGAGCTGAAATCTTTGTAAATGGCAAGCTCAAAAAACTGCAAATAGCCAAACGCGCGTTTGTTTGACTTCCACAGAGAAAAAAGCAAGAAAGGTAAAAAATTTGCAGCGGCAGAAGCATTAAGTAGGAATAGTATCGGTTCCTAAGGATTTTGTTGGCGAGACAGTGTCATTATATTTCCTTTTTCCCCACCACGGATACAGAGACCAAGCCAAACAGTGCTCACACATTCGATACTCGCTCCTATCTGTAATGCAACTGGTATATGTGTTGTGTCATTTTGTGTATAGTTTTTTTCGGATGACACGAATCGCGAGGAGGAAGAGAAGGCGAGGGTTCAAAATGTGAACAAAGGTAAAGGTTAAAACTGCAGTAAAAAGGGTTTAAATTTTGTCTTAAATAGTGGGCAATGGCATCCCCACTATTTTCTTGTTTTGAACTGTCTTTTTCTTTGCACTTTTTGACTCTTAGATGTCATCATCAAATCTGAAAGTCTAACTTTTATTTTAAAAAAATTTTGTTGGATTCCATTAGTTTGTGAAAATATGTGATATATAGATTTAATATTTCATATATTATTTTTATTTTTAACAACAAAACTATCGATTAATTTCAAATCTATGGATCCAAATGCAAGTTCAGAGAATTTGATTTAATTTATGGAGATAAAATCATCATCATCATCATTGATTACATGGACTAAACATGCATTTTGTAGCCCCACAGGCAGGTTTGTCCATTTATCTCTTTCATCGTACAACTCAAGGTCTGAATTTGGGATTTGGCTGATTTCAAGAATCAGTTTTTTGAAACATTTTAACGTCCATGTTGTGGTGGGAAGTGTCAGATTCCACGACCTCATATGCCTTTGATTTTGTACTTGAAAATTAAAAATGATGGCGATTACACAGATATCATGTCCAGTAATATTCCTTCTTGTGGGGCAATTGATGCTCCTCTCCTTCAGATTTTTACAGAAGATTATCACATGCTGCCTCTGCAAATTCTTGATTTTGCAGAACTTGTAGGGGTCAAACAAAATACCTGGAATCAAATTTAAAACCTTTGTCCTCTTTTCTAACAAAAACTAGAACATTATATACTAAATCATGGATAGGATTTCGAAGGTTTTCTATCGACAAGAAGAGGTCAGCAGATAAGTTTTATATGATGGCTTTGACTATAGTTTAAAGTCTCCAAGGTAACCAAGTAATATGCTTAATTTCTATAGCATTCAAAATGTAAACTAACATAATGATTGTGTTTCTTTCTGTTAAAAATCGAATCTTAAACTTAAGAGTTTGTCAAGTCAGTAAGATATTTTCTACTCACTTCAGTTAGATATAAGCAATGTATTATACCACCATCTATGAGAATATCCCATCGCCACACAGCCAGAATAAAAAAAACTCACAGGTTCTCCAAGTTGAACAGCTTCCCCGGCCCTTCTGTAACTAGACCCATTAAATTGATTGCCCTCCATGCTCCTGAAAACTAAATATCTCCCAAAACTGGACAAAGACACACTCGGCGATTGGCTCATGGGATGACATAATAAATTGAAGCATAAGAATATTATATTTAATTATAACTTTAATTATCGTAGAACTTGAACCAAATACAAGATGATACAAGAATGACTGAGTCTCATCTTTCGCACCAAACGGTTCATAAAAGACAGTAAATATCACTAGTATAGCTGAAAATTAAATTCTGATCAAATCTCACATGTACTTCACTTTCTTAGATGCCCATTATGCTTAGACAAATTTATTAAAGTTGTAATTTGATCGATGGATTAGAAATTAATTTCTTGAGTTCTTTGGATTGACAAAATTCGTTTAATTTTAAATTCATTCTATATCAAGTCAAAAAATTTCAAAAAAATTGGGCTATCGTTCGAAATTTATTCATCAAATCTTCCTCCAAATCAAATACATCAATCTAAAGGGAAACTAAAGTAATTGTAAAGAAAACAGACGCAGCCATCAGATTTACCTAGGTAGTTTGTCTCATAAAAATTAAACATGAATGTATTGATTCACTTGAGCAGAAAAGCAGACTCTCAGCGAAGAAAAGAGATGCGAAAGATCTAAACTGATTGTTAGAATCATAGCACGCACAATGCTTTTTTAAGTATCTATGGTTTCAAGTTATGATTATCTTCAACTGCCAGGCAAAAAAAAAAAAGCAAAAAAGACAATAGTAAAAGTCCTACTCCAAAGTAAAAGCAGTAGCAGAAAATATATCCTCAAAGATTTGCATCGAGTTCGGCAGCCAAAAGTGAGAAATTGAAGATCAACACAACACATTAAAAAATATATATATTTCTTCGGCGAGTAAAAACACATTTTTTGCAAGTAATACTCCATCGGAGTAAGAATACTTACAGATGACAGTATTGTTGTATCACAGCATTTCGTCCCTTTTCGATGTTATCCAGTTTTGAGTTTGATCGCAAGAAAGATGTTAGAAGTCCCAATAGTTTTTTCTCAACTGATCAGCCCTTTCACAAAAATCATTCTCAGTAAGATCATGTTCATTAAAGAGAAACCAGGAATATATAAATGAAATGTGTTGTAAATATAAGAAAGGAAACAGTGCTTCATTAATATCAACCAAGCAAGATCCCCTTCACAAAATGTTCTTCTCACCTGGCATTGCACCATCACTGGGAGATAATTCTTTCTATTTCATTTATTGTCCTCTTATCTTATAATTCATACAGAAAAAAACGCCTTTATGGAGAGACACAAAGTAAGAAGGGCTTTTCTAGAATATGAATTGTGGGTTAGTTTGATCCAAAAGATTGGAATAACAATTTACTGGGGCCTACAAACAAGTTATTAAAGATTACTTGTCTGCCTGAAGCTCTTTGGTCTTGCTTTCAAGCATTCTCCACATAGCCTGATGCGTAAGAGAGTATGGTTGTACAAATTCTCTTCTACAACAACCAAAGATTAAGTCCACACTCCACAGTTATAGTTCCCAGGTCCAACCTGAATTTGAGAACCACTACAACAGAAACCCATTCTTCTGTATGACTTAATTTATCCACATTACTGACAACCATTTGACTCTGTGAAACTTAGATATTAAGAACTCACACATGATTGTCAATTTAGCACTTAAATACGAATAGCAAGGAAAAGGAAAACATATTAACGGTTTAATTGAACATTTTATCAAGCAATCCATCGCAAGTTCTGTAGAATCTATTTAAAAAAAACCTAAGTAATACTAAATTATGGCGGAGAACTTGAGATTGTAAAATTGCTCCAATCTGAAATATATGCCCCAGAACGGTTTGCTTTCCCCCCTGTACAAGTGTAATCTATCATGCAAAAGAATGGAAGCATATATATTAGTATGTGTTAACAAAAAGGGCATATCCAATACATAGCCAGCCAAAACCAGAAACTAAATTCAAGTATCAAACTCCCACTGACACCCAGTATAAATTTTGGTTTTCATCAGACCAAAAACTCAAGAGTACATGAAATCATAATTCTAATAACAAAATACTTCGAGAAAAGAAACAAAATATTAGTGCCGACTTTGTTGCAAAATTTATGACCCAGCAACCAAGTTCCAAAGTGACTCAAAATTCCTCAGCAGTGGATCCTCAACCATTCAGCATCCCATAAAATGGCCTACGCAAATTCTGCATCTAAGTTGATCATTCTGTTGAGGAACCTTTCTTTGGTTTCATCCTTCACCTTTGCAGTCCTTTCACTTGTTTTTTCCATAATGCTCCCTGTTTTTCTTTCCTTTCTCTCTACCGGACTTCTCTAAAACTATTAACCTATCTTCCTTTGACTTCCTACCCTCCACCTTCTCTGCTTCAGTCTTTTTCTTGACCCGGTTTTCCCCATTCATCTCATCCAAAATCCCTCCCTTCAAAGTTCAACTCTTGTTCCTTTTATTCCCTATTTTCTCGAATTGTTGAACGATCATCCTCAATAGCATTTGTCTCTTCATTACCATCAGCACACTTTCGAGTTTCGCCCATCAAAATTCCTTCCCTTTTCTTCTGTCCTACAAATGCATCATTATCCACAGTCCCCACCGGTTCATTCTCATCCATATCACTCTCCATAACATCATCAACATCCATATACTTCAACTCATGAATTCTCCCAGTCTTCTTCTTCTTCCCACTATTACCACCCTTGATCCCACTCATTTCCTTGGACAGCCTCATTGTCACTCGATTTCACTAGCTCGGCTCCCTTCTCACTTTTCGCACCCTATATTTTCAACTTCACGTCTGGCAAAGCTTGATAAATCGGCAGCGCCACAGAGTCATAGAACTTCAGGTGCAGACTCCTCGCACCATTCCACTTCTTTGGCACCTTCTCAATATCCCCCACAATCGCATCAAACACAGTATCCACAACTTCATCCTTTTCCATCGACACTTTTACGACCTTCACCACACGTGTCCCGGTCCTCATGTACAGTATTGCACTTCCCAAAGCCCTCTCCACTTGAAACTTCAAATTTTTCTTCCTCAAATCCACCCCCAACGGCAGCTTCTTTTTCTTAAAAAGCTCCTTTACCTATCAACTTGGGCAGCAAGTGAACAACCCTTTTCTCCACCAAGAACAAGTCATAGCTATCACAAAGCTTCCTTTTTGCTTCGAAAGGCTTGTAATTTGTCTTCAGTTTGGAAATCTCAAGAACTTTTGAGATGGGATTATTCTGTGATTTCACGAGTTTTTTAATGCCTTCAGAAGTAGGAATCTGTGATTGAGCCCTTTCGTCTGTGATCCAGCAAATCTGCGACAAAGGGTCCAAGTGGGGGTCAGGAAGCGAGATTTTAAACGGGTTGGCAAACGATTTTGACGGGATCGGAAAAGCTGCGGCTTTTGGCTGGCAGATTGCTTGGCTTGGCTTTGTGTTATTTGTTCATGTGAGAGAGAAAATTTTCGACAAAATTAATTTTATAAGTTGAGTCAAGTCAAGTATTAATTTTAATATGTCAAGACTACGTTTGATTGGAATGATTAAATAAACTAATGATTAATATATAAATGATAAAAAAAATGATTGTGATAGAAATATAATATATGATGTAAAATATTATTATGTTTGGTATGATTTTAAAGTATGGGATAATTTTGAATTTTTTGATAAAATGACGAAATTACCCTTTTCTTTTTTTTTCTTTACTCCGGCGACGGCAGATTCGTGGTCGGTCGGAAGCGGCGGCTGGCGGTGGTCGGCCGGAATCGGCTGGCGATGGTCGGACGGAATCGGCAGCGGCGGCCGGCCGGAACAAGCGGCGACGGCGGAAGCGGCGGAGGTCGGCGGTCGGCGGTTGCCGGAGGTTGGCGGTTTCCGGCGGCGGGCGGCGGTCGGTGGAAGGAAGTGGTAGGGAGTTTGGATTTAGGAGAATGGTAAAATTGGAAAAATAGAATGGATTAAGAGTGGAATAAATAATCCTAGGGGATGAGGAGGTATTATTTTAAACTACTTAATATAATATAATCATTCATAGGAGGGATTGACCTGGTTAAATAAAAAACGTACCAAACGAGTGATTAGGTAGATTTAAAAAAAATAAATATACCCAATCCCATCAACCAAACGCTCCCTAATAGACTCAGGTTCATTAAACATTGGATTGTCTATAGTCTTATTTAATTTGTTCTTATCGAGTATTGTTAAATTTCATGTAGTAAAATGTATTTATAAAAAATTGATCGATATTAACAAGTATTTTTGTATAATAATAATATAATTTTTAAAAATAATTATTATATATATAATTTTGATATGTTACACGTACATTGATTACTATTCCTTGGCTTCGCTCGTACACAATTTCAAGCAAGTATACTACAAATCTTTCTTTATACCAACATTAATTACTTCTTGTTGGTAATTACAACTTTTCTAAAAGCTCCACACAGCATCTTCCAGTTCAGTTTAACAAAGAAGCGGCCCGAGAATATGGCGGACTCTGAGAAAAATGGAAGTGTGGATCAATGTGAAGAAGCAGGGGCAGAGGATCCGGTTCGGGATGCGGAGTCCGGGTCTCCGAAGGATTCGATCGTGAAGTATTTGGAGGAGGAATTCAGTGAAGCAGCAAGATCAATGGTAGACAAGCTGGCAGAGTCTTCTTTTGTTCAAGAAGTTGAAAAGTTGGTCAATGTGTTGGATCAACGGGCTGCTCTCAAGAATTTAGGGAGTGATCACAAAGATGAATAGAACCAGCCGGCACTGGAGGAGAGCACGTTGCCAGCTTCAGAAGAAAACATCAGAGAATCCTCGGAGGCCGCTAAAACGTCGGATGAAACTCAGGTTGTGGCGTCGAAAGAACGAGAAATAAGCCCTTTGAGAAAGGAGAGGACACAACCATAACTTTCACTAAAGACAGTGAATCACAACCTCAAATATTCAAGCACAACTCAGCCAGAAACTATATCATCGACAGCCTAATGAAACTGCCACGAGCAATGTAACATCCACGACACGAAGCCAAAATTCTCAAGGATGGTCGAAAAACAGATCATAAATTGGTGGAATTCCCTATGGCATTTCACCTGGGTCACTAATGTTACAGATAAATGAAGCTGGAGATCATAAAAGCATATAGAAAGATCCAGATGAAATTATTAAAGAAGCACACATACTCATATCTTAAAGCATAAAATTGAGAAGCTCACATAATACACATAACATCAAAGATTCTAAGTACTCATACCCTCAGAACCTGCACAGACATAATTGGTTGAATCATTAAAAAACAGAATACAAGCTAATAAACATATACAAGGGTCTACAAAAACTATATGATCATGCATCGATCAAGGTAAGCTTCGAATTTGGCTCGAAGAGAGTTAAAAATTTACAAAGTTTTTCCATATAAATTATAATATTCAATACCAGCAGTTTTCTGAGAAAAAAACATAATTTTTCAGCAGTAATCCACAATAACCGACCATCAAGCTGAGATCACCAAACTTCACATTAAAGAAATCGAAGTCGCAACCGTGAAAAAAAAAGGGCACTAATCAAAACTGATATTTTGTCTTACGAACAAAATATTCTTCAACCACTACTATTATGCAAAGTTACGCATGCAAGCCGTTATTTTCTTGAAGCGTGAATGTAGCAAGCAACCCCCACCACAACGATGGCGGAAAAGGTTGAGCCTGCCACCAGCAACCAATATTTTTGGCTTGAATCACCAAAAAATCCATTCTTTCCACCCTGAACTGCACCATCGCCTTCAATACCACCATCAACACCATCTACAGATGTTCTTTCCTTCACTTGATAAGCACTAATCGTCTTCTCTTTCTCATCCAAAAAACTCTCAAGAACACTGATTTCCACTTTCATTTTCTCAACGGTCTTCTCCAGATCATTCTTCAACTTCTCCAAATTCTTGCTACTTCCCCCCATTGTCTCCAACTCCTCAGCCCTCTTCTTCAAATCACGTATTTCCCTTTCTTTCCCCTCCAACTCATTCCTTACACTACTCTCCACTTCCTCCAAATTCTCAACTTTATATACCAGCAAATTTATTTCCATCTCGATTGCTTCCAACTTAACATCCTTTTCCTCCTCCCTCTGTTTAATCCCCGCCATTTCACTCTTCATAGTCTGACAACTCGGCAGTCGTCTCCTGCAAATCGCTCATGGTGGATACCAAATCATGCTGCAGCCTTGACACATCAGTTTCCAACTCTGCAGCTCTAGCAACCACGGCTCCTAAAGCGTTATTTTCTGTTTCGAGTTTGTTGACCTGTTTTTTGAACTCGTCATTCTCATTGCGTAACACCTTGACGGAGTCCTCCAACTCCTCAATCTGCCGCTTATACTCCTTTTTGCTGCTTGATTTTATCATTTTCTTGTTCAAGATCACTGAACTTTAGAGCAAGTCCTGAAATTTCAGCGGAATTATCACCAGCGATTTCCACTTCACTATGACCAGATAATCCTCCACTGACGGTCGTCTTATCTGCCATTTCTTACCCTACAAAAGAACAGAAAACGTCGATCGAATTAATAAATAAGAAAACCATTTCTAATTCGAGAAAAAGGCCAAAAAGAAACTAAGTTCCACAAATTCATAGTCCCCTACAATTATAAGCACAAAGTGACCAAAACCGGGGCTTCTTCAACTGAGTTTGCACAACCAGTGAACCTCCACTCCTTCTCCCCTCGCAGCCAAACCTATTGTCCCAGACCCCATAAATTGAAAACTCAAAGTGGAACAAAAAGTTTTTTCAAATGATAATTACTAGGTATATATTGTGGGCTCAAAATCAAATGGGACTCACCGTCGTGGGCGTAGAGGATTGACGCGATTTAGGGTTGAATTTTCTTCTAAAAATAACTGCAAGTCGTGTGCTTTTAGAAAATGCGTAAAAATTTAGATGAGATGGTATTGCGGATCGAATTTTATGAGATCGCATTTTTATTTGGGTCATCAATGAAAAAATACTATTTTTTATGTTAAGAGTATTACTTTTTAATGTGAATATCTGAAAGGTTGACCGTCTCTCAGATCTACTCTAGAAATGTGATGTACCAAGTGTGGAGCCCACATTTTTTATTTTAGGAAAATTGGCCTTCAGTCCCCAGCCGTCGATTTTTTTTGTGTTCAGTCTCTGGGTACTTTTTTAGTACCACATTCCCACATGAAATGTATCACATTTTCACATGAAGTGTATCACATTTTGTATTACATAGTACCACAATTTGGTGGGTAGGGAGTGAACCCAAAAAAATGTTTTGATTGAAAATTTTTCACCAACTTCCCGTTTTATTTTTAATTTTTACAAATAAGGAAAGATCGGAGTTCTAATACAAGGCACTAGCGATTTCCAAAAAATAAAAATAATAAGGCACTTGCAGATGCAATCTCATTTTGGTATACTTTTGGGAAAGACTGTTAAATTTAAATTTGATCACATATTTCGAATCCATCTGAGTAATTCTCTCCGTATCTCATTATTATTTTTATATATTTCGTATACTGATGATCTAAGAAAGAAGAAAATTCATTTTTTATTGCAACATGAGTGAATCTCGAATACTTTATTTCAGATTTCCGCTTATTGCTGTCCAAGAATGATCCTCATGTGTGTGTAATACGGTCGCATTATAAATTTTCTTTATTCTTTTTTTAGTACAACAATTTTGAATGCTTATAATTGTCATGTTTTTTGAAGGGAATTCGCTCGTAGTTTACACAAAACATCGTTAAAGAAATTTTCTTCCTCCCCAGAAAGGCAAAAATAAAATAAAATAAAATGCAAGAAGAAAAACAAATCGAAAAAACATCTTATCTATGATAAATCAATACCACTAGGATAAAAATACGAAGGAAACAAAAGTTATGGAATCACAAGAACATAACATCAAACTGGGCAAAAAATAAATTTGAGGCTGTAATTGTTGCTATCTGATTAACTCTAGAAATCATAATTATCACAACTCCATCCATAACTAAAGAGCAAGAGGAAACTAAGTAGTATTTCTGTACATCATGCACAACTAACAATCACAATGTACACAAACCATCCTCTAAAAACAGAGGAGATCCATCCTAAGAGAAAGTTCTTCCTGACGACAAATACCCAGTCTGCTCAAATGACAACGAGCCTTTCATGAGTACATCCTTGCCGTACCATGCTGAATCCCACCAACTTTTCTGTGGGCAGACATATTTGTAGCTGCTGCTGCTGCACCGAGCAAACTGTATTGACCTTTCGACTGTAGCAGATTTGTGTCGATCATGACAGCTCTATCCTCAACATGGTCCACCTTAGTCACCCCTGCTCGAGCAATATAATATGGATTGCTATCTATGTTTAAAGCTATATCGGCAGCTAACTTGGAGGCCATACTGCAGTTTGGTATTTGTTTGTTGTGTGCCGATGGTAGTTCTCTCTCTGTCTTGGCTGCCGATCTTTCTGGCATTCCTGTACCGTGTCTATGGTAATAGTAAGTTAACGGAGGAGGTTGGGTGGGAAGGATTGTACTTCTAACTAGATTTCTAGGATCGTAGGTATCTTTGATGGCACTCCCTTTCTCGCAGGGCAAAACAGGAACGGTAACTTTCACAGGTTTAGCTAAGAACCGAAAAATTTCAGAAGCAGCAGTTAATACTTGATACTACTGATAAAACAAGAATGACTCAATCAGAACAAAACAATCGGTGCATTTACAAACCGAAAATACCTTGTATGATTCTTTGTTGTGGTTGTAAGGATCTTGATGAACCACTATGAAGCCCGTCAAGCTCTCTAGAGTTCCAGCTACATAACTCTTCACCATTTCGTCTATCTACTGCATTTGCTATGATCAATGGCTCTTTAGGAGGTATTGTATTCGAATGTACAATAGTAGACCTGCATCACCAAAGAATTGATCAGCACAACCTTACAAAAGGTCACTTAAAAGACCAAATATGATTCCAAATAGATACTGTGATACAATAGGCACTAGTTGGTTCTATGGAAGTAAAATGAGCTGTAGAGATTTACTCATGTTATGTTGGTGACACTTTGACACACAAGAGGGTCTAACTGGTCAGAGAATTGCACCAAGTTCCATGATGTGGGAGAAAACTATACTTGTGCTCGATCCAGTGGATTCATTCAGTTCAAGAATCCCAAGTCCGGTTATATAATCATGTCTAAAACATATGGAAAGCACCAGAAGAGATCCCACCATAAAACAAATTAAAGGACTACAATAAATATAACTATATAAGCAACATATTAAGGATTGTTTACAGATAATTATTTGAGATGAAACTTATTCCTCTCTGGATGAAAGCTCAAGAATTAGTAAAATCAACAGCAATCAATAAAAGAAACCAGTTTAGAAAAAATTCTGAATAGAAGGCAACCAGCAGCAAATTACCAGGATACGTACATGAAGGACCCTTTTCAATGATTTTATCTCAACACAAAAAACCAGTGCCAAAAAGGCCAAGTTCTGCATATACCTAGGAAGAGAAACATGCTTTCTGTCAAGTGGAATCACCTGTCCACTTTTACCACCATTTTCTTCCAGATGAGCAAATTGCTTTTTAAATTGGTCGACAGCACTGCATAAAAGGTTAATGTTCCAGGATCAGTAATATCTACAGCAAAGAGAGATGCAATATAGAGGAGAGTTACCACCTAGGATAGAGAAAATGAGTTCTCTCGATTCCGTTAATGTAATCCTTCAGCAGCTGAGGATGGTACTCTAGTATCTCACGGAAAATTAACTCTCGCACATCCTCCTTTGTCACCCTTCGCCTCTCAAATTCAAATTCCATCTTTGAAATTGGCGGGCAAGACGGTTCTCTCTCAACTTTGGCCAACCCCTGAAAATAAGGATCACCTAGTGCCTGAAAATGGGAAAAAAACAAACAAACCATTAAATAAATGTAAAAACACAAATATCAATAAAACGATATCATATATCAAAAGAGAGATCGTAATAATATCTCAAAACCCTGATAGAAAGCATTAGTATCATTGTAGATAGAGGAATGGCCAAGAATGAAGGCCGGGTATGATCAAATGAAACTCCAAGGTACTGGTTTGACAAGGTTTTTCTATAACTATTCCATATAAGGTCCACCACCCACCCAACCCAGCCTAGATATGATTTACAAAGCCACTAATTCTCTCATCGGTTATTTCTGCACAGAACTTATCATCCCCTCCCTTATCTGTACTCACATTTCTTTTTCTTTGTACTTTCGATACTCTTTATTTCAGCAGGGCAGCAAAAAGCATTCCCCAGAAGTTGAATTATACAAAGATAGAATCAAGTAATTGACAGAGCACCTCAATGAAGCTAGCAACCAAATTCTAAATTCTCTCTTCGAAATTGTCTAAAGGAATGAAAACAAGGTCCATCATTTCTTCTAGCTTCATATACACTAGATGATGCCTTACACCCTTTTGTCTCAAGAAAATCACTACTCATTATACAGTAAAATTTAACAGAAAATTTGTAGCACCCATATGTTTTTATCTTCTCATGTTCTATAATTTCATAAGTTGAAGAAAAACAGTGGTAGTTAGTGTTTTTGAGACACTAAAACACTTTAGTTTTCAAAATAAACGAATTTAGATAACAGGTCGATGACTGAATAATACTCTTGTCGGATAGTCAATTCAATTGTTTCTTGGCCAATTATCAAACTTCTACTAAATTTAAATATTGCGGTCACTGAAATTCCATGGTTTCAAAAGCATACAAAACAAAGAGCACCGAGCACGGAAGGTCAAGAATTTAAAAGTATCCATGATGATTGAAGATTATAAAGAAAATTACCGTGTAAAATATATTTCTTTTTAACTGGATTCACGGGAAGTGGTCTAGAACAAGTGTACTTTTGTTTTTGAAGTTACCAAACAGGGCTCCTAAATTTCAAAGGACTTCAAAAAAAATAATCCTTAAGAAAGAACCAAGGCCATATCAAACCTCTTCAGCAGTTGGACGGTCCTTGGGATCAAAAGCAAGCAGCCTCTCCAATAGTCGAATGGCCAAAGGATCAGCATTTGGAAATTTCTGCGCAAAGGAAACAGGTTGCTTCTTCCTCATGCTTGTAAGATATCTCCTAGCCTTTTCATTACGCACCTTAAACAGGAAACAAGACTTTAAAACAATGAACAGGTTGGATCATTGATGCTTACTCAAACACCTGTAATACGAATGATACTGTACAGGTTTCACTATTGCATACTCGAGAAATGGTATCCATTGAAGGTGTGCCGAGAAGATCAGTTATCAGATCAAGTTGGTGAACAACATTCTTTCCAGGAAAAAGGGGCTTCCCAGTCAAAACTTCAGCAAAAATGCAGCCAATACTCCATATGTCAATAGCAGGAGTATACTGATACAAACAGAAACCTTGATATATCAGCACTCGTTAATGTGGAAATGCAAATGCCATTAAGCATCAATAAATAACAATACCGAGCATATAAATGTGCAACATGTATGAGAACTAACTACTGAATTGAGGGTGTAGCTAAAATAGAATACAAAAAAAAACCACTAAAAATTCATATTTACATATTCGTTCAGTTGTTCCCATCTATCTGACTACTGTCAGTCAACTGTATGTGAACATAGGACCCTCGATTTTGAACTATACAATACTATGAAAAGGTCACAACTTGGTAAATAATTATCAACACATCAACCTAGCCTTTTTCATGAACTCAAAACATGTTTTTATGGGCTACCAAAACGAGGCAAATTCAATTTTATCAGAGAAAACTAAAATAGGTTGACATGGAAAACCAAGAACACACACTTAGCGAGTGTTTGATATGTAGATAGGATAAGTAAAGGAAATCTTATATAAGTGATAAATAGATGATAAATAAATAGTGTAAACGAAACGCACCCTTAATGAAAAATAACAGTATGAGAAAAATAAGTCAAATCCCGAAAAAGTATGCACAGGATTTTGACTAAAATATTACCACCAGGTAGCAGGAAAAAGCGTAGAATTATACCTTAGAGAAAAATGACCCGCACAACTCTGGAGCCCTATACCATCTTGTAGCAACATAATCCTGTTATTAATGCCATCAAACTTTTGAATAAAAGAAGCAAGTAAACTGAATTGAGGGTAATGAACAAGAAAGGTAAAGACTTTATTTGCATACCGTCCAAAATATCGTCGTAGGAGTGTCACTAAATGCAACTCTTGCCAGTCCAAAATCGCATATTTTGAGTTTACAATTTGCGTTTGCCAGAATATTTTTCGGTTTTAAATCTCGATGATAAACACTGGCTGCAGGCAAAAACCTTGAACATCAAGTATCTTCACAAACTCGTATACACAAATAGTCAGCCTTAATCACAGATTGTATAACAAGACTTCCAAACGGTATCAACATCAGTCTTAACTTACAGGCATCATCTCTCTATAGAAAACCAATTTTTTACGCACAATTACCCTGGTCATGGTAGAAGCTCATGACTATGCAGAACTGGCGGATGAGAACTGACATGGAATCAGGCTGCCTTGCCATCTCCCATAATTTTCAACAAGAGAACACATGGAATAAGGAAAAGTAGCAGAAGTAATTACCAGTATGGATGTATTTAAGGGCACGATGCAATTGGTAAAGGAAAAACTGATAATGTTCCCTTGTCAAATCATCATTAGCCTTAATGACTTGATGTAGATCAGATTCCATTAGCTCAAAAACAACATATATATCTTTGAATTCTCTTCTGGAAGGTGGAAGCATAATGTGTTTAATTTCAACAATGTCAGGGTGTTGAAGAAGCCTTAAAAGCTTTATCTCTCGAAGAATCCGGGCAGCATCAGAAATGTGTTCAAAAATGTCACGTATTTTCTTTATTGCCACTTTTTCACCAGTATGAGTGTCGAATGCAGAGCAAACAACGCCATAGCTTCCTTTCCCTATGACCTCCTGAATTTTGTACCTGCTTGCATCACCATATTCTGAAAAGAAATCCATTTCTGTTGAACTCTGTTACATAGAACAAGAACATTTTCAGTTTTAAGTATTGAAATTAGCAGTTTATGTTGAAAATCACAGAAAAAGGAACAAATGCTATTTTATATGCAATGCAAATAACAGATTCGTTACATATGCTCCTTCTATTTGCAGAGCAATGCGCTACATAAGCACATATGATAGTTGACAAGTAACAGACAT
Organism: Primulina tabacum; assembly: GCF_025594145.1. Classification (NCBI taxonomy): domain Eukaryota; kingdom Viridiplantae; phylum Streptophyta; class Magnoliopsida; order Lamiales; family Gesneriaceae; genus Primulina; species Primulina tabacum. The sequence continues at coordinate 50,708,569 of NC_134551.1, forward strand.
TTTTCCAAAAAATGCAACATGATTAAAAACTGGTCAGGAATCACAAAGTAACACTTACAATATTAGTCAAAATTAATGTTTCACCCCTTATTCTCTGAAACTTGAAAAATAATATGTAAGTGGCTTGTGTGCCATGGAATCCTGCGAAGAGGTTGGCTAGAACAAAAAAGTCCATTTATAAATTTACCAGTAGAAATGCATACAAAAGTGACAAAAACTAACTACAATAGCACATCAACCAATTTGATTCCATGAAAGGGATTAAAAATTCTTGTGTGAATTACCCCAATCAAGTTTAAGTCAAAAAAGAGCATTAGAAGTCTCCAATTTACAGCAAACCTGGCTACCAAATCAGATTAATAAAAGTATAATAATCCGAGTGGATCCAAAAACATCTCTTTCCTAATCTTCAATAGGCATTGCACAAAAACTCTAGCTGAAAAAATTATAGATAAAAATTACTGGTTTTCTCCGTTTTGAAGGTTAAAACTAAGGTAAGACCAACATATAAAGTTGCAAAAAATAAGCCCTCTCACAGGAAACAGCTACAAACAAGATTTATGAGATCAAACTAGTATACTCAAATCGTCAAAAACATAATATGCAGCATGAAACTCAAAGATTTACACCTCGGTAAACACTACAGATTTCAACCAGAAGATTTTAATCAACCAAAGTAATTAAATAACTTGGATCCAAAGAAGAAACAGAAGGAAAAAGCGACGAGTGAAATTTAACCACCCACTTTACGCCAAAAAACATGTATTTATGATGAGGTGTAAAGTACATAAAAAACATACCGGAAGATATAAATAGGAAGAGAATAGATGCATTGAGTTATTGATTTTCTTAAGAATTTCCAATGCAATACATTAATTTGAAATATAGTTGCAAATATCTGAAGAACAAAATATCATATACATCACTTCTCCATCATAATCCTAACCTATAAAGTGTTAACTAAAACAACCAATTATCCAGCCAACATTTACTATATTACACGGTACTTTTCCACCTAATTCACTTTAAACATCACGCCTGTAATAGCTCAATTATAGCTACGCAGCAATATGTAAAATTTCCTGCAATCAAACTCAATTTTGTAATTTAACTGTAGAATAAAATGAAAACAGTCTAAACAAACAAGAACAGTCAAATCTCGAACTCAAGAACGCGCACAAATTACATGCACATAAAACCCGAAATCCAAAACACAAAATCAATTTTTTTTTCAGATTCACGATTTCTGTCGAAGTTGAATAGAAAATTTCAGAATAACCCGCTCACTTTCTTTCGGTGTTCCGGCTGCATTCTGAAAGAATTTCAAAACCCACAAAAGATATTCGCGGACACCCTTTTCTACAACGATATCCAGAAGAAAACCAATCGCCTTCCCCGAAAGATCTCAAAAAGAACTCAGCCACATTTCCCCCACCGACCGCGGCTCCGAACGGCAAACGAAAAGTCCCATCTCGTACGCTTCGAATTATTGGTAGAGCCGAGAAGAAAGCGATCCTTCATACAACGCAATCCTACCACTCCTCCTTTCTCACCCACAATCATAGAACAACAATACCAACCATCAAAAAGACCCAACAGATTAACAGAGAGGAAAAAAATAACCCATAAAAATCCGCAAACCCTTGCTCGCGAATTTATGTATCTAGAGGCAGAACTATTTTTCTGGTGCGGGTAGATGGAGGGTGTTGTTGAGATCTGTCACCGACAGCATATAGAGAAAGAGACGGAGACGTGGAGAGGTTTTGAAAAGGCAGACAGCTACGGTGCAACTGATAGGAAAATTCAGTTGCTTGTACGTATCGATTTGTACGGTGTACGTTTTCCTCTAACGCAGCAAATCGAATGCTTTTTAAGTAAAATTTTGTCAAAATATATCAATGCTTCTGTACTGTATTATTAAATATGACCATATCATAATAATTATCTAAAAAATACGCAAACTTTTTTTTCCCAATTTTACCCTTATGAATTACAAATTATCGACAATTATTATTTTATTCAAAATTCATAAAATATTAAATTATTTTTAATATTTAAATCAAATAAGTCATGTAAAGATTATAATTTATATTAAAAAATAAAAGCTAGTAAAATAATTTTTTTACAAAATTAAATAAACAAAAATATATAGTCTAGAATTGTGGTTTTGGAATTATTTTTTTGTGAAAGTTGGTTGTAAGTAGGTACATCAAATTATTTCGACGACTTTCATTTCTGATAAGATAATTTGGTATCTGGATTTAAGAAAGTATTTTGAAAAAAGGGATTTTATTGATTTGATACAACTTGGATTTGAATTTTATATGTATAGATATATAATCAATTTTGATACGTTTTCATTCATCGTGTCCATATATAGACGTTATTGAACAACTGAATTAAATTCAGATATACGTCGTTACAATTAATAAATAAATATCATTTTATTGTAAACACGAAAGTAAACATATAATGTTTTTCCAGAAGTATTGAGCCCATCGAACTATTAAAAAAGTTGCAATCTAGTAACAGATAATACATTATCTTTTACGATTGCTATTATTCAAAAAAAATATTGCACCAAAAATAAAAATTAATTGATTCTTTTATCATATCAGTTTAAATTTTTTTAGTGTGAATGAAAGTAGTCGATTTCAAATCTATTTAATATCAAAATCAAGTAAAGTTTAGATGATATTAAATTATTCTTGAAGTACACTAGCAGTAGCATCTATCGAAATAGGTAGTTATATTATTTTTGTTTTTTTTTTAAAAAAAAAGCATTATTTTTGTCGTGGGGAGTTAATTTTTAAAATTTTTTGGTACAATACAAAAGAAAATATATAATTATTGGATCAATAAGAAAAAAACTATAATTATTTTTTATTTTCTAAAAATAAAGCAAAATGGACCCTCATGGGACATCCACTTATAATTGTTAAATCAATCATCGATCAAGTAGACAAACTTGACAACGAAAGAATTAGACAAGAATAGTAATATCTAAGGTCTTAGACCAATGTTTAAATTTTTTTTTCATCACGTGATATATGACCACTAACAATGGCTGTCATCTCATGACCTATAAGAAGGATGCGAAATCGCTCTTATAAAGATAGGGATAATATAGACAAAGAACCGTCTCTCGAATCAAGATATGAGCTACCCAATTAGTTGTGTGTCAGCACTTTGAATTTGGAAGCTGGAAAGTGTTGCATCGAGTCGATAGATAAAAGATATGATAGTTTCGTTTTCAGCAAAATGTGATGAATCAGCTGTAGATTTAGAGACATTACTCTCGTAAATCTCGATGATGACCTTGTTCCATTAACGTTGTTGAGATGCCAACTTTACGCCTTCCCTGACTGCCAAAAGCTCTGCTGAATGGGTTGAGAGAATGCCTTGCAAAATCTTGGTCTAAGAAAGTAGCACAAGTCCATGATCATCCCTTGCAACCACTCCTATGAAAACGTGAACATTTATGTTTTTTATTGTGCGAGAATTGTTATAATTAGATCTCAAATTTGATATTTTATTTTAAATTTGAGATTTTAATGTCTTTCGAGTTATAAATTACCGAAGAAAATTAATAATTTCAAACAAATACATATTATGCTACATACACTCACTACATATATGTTCACATTAAATTTAATGCATGTCATTCACTTAGAATAATTAAAGTTCTTGTATGTATCTTTAGTATTATTTTACCAGATAATTGCTATATAAACTTAAACTTGATTTCTACTGGGTATGAGTCAAATTTTTTTTATAGGGAAATACGAGTCATATTTTGAACTTGAATATATACCACAAATCACAATTTTTTGTGTCCATACGCATCTTAATTTGTCGTAGAAAGCCAGATGGAGATTAGGGGTGTGTACCGTATCGTATCATATCGGAAAACACATATTGTATGTCGTACCGAAAATTATGATATCTGAAATATTTAATCGATATCGTACTGAAATTTTCGATATGTATAATTAGCTTACCAATTATATTAAAATATTACTGTATATCGAGATTTCGATACGGTATTGTTATATACTGTTTATACCGAAAAATACCATATAATTTTTGAAAATTTTAATTTTTTTATTTAAAAATTATATATTATTTCGTTATATAAAAAAATTCAAATTACATATCGTTATCATACTAAAAAAATATTTGTATCGATATCACATCGCGCGCGAAAATTTCGATAAATTTGATATTTTTATGTACGATAATCTTGATCTATAAAAAATTGTGTATTTTTCCAACACTGGTGGAGACATTGCCTCTTGAAAAGGCAATGTTATTTCACAAGTACAAACCTAAAACCAAGTTAAAAATCTTGAGAAGATAACCCAAAAGGCCAAAAGTGGCTCTTAACTTTACTCGATGAAACAATAATGAATGACGAAAACCTGTGTGAGACAGTCTTACATGTCATATTTTGTGAGACGGATCTCTTATTTGGGTCATCCATGAAAAAGTATTATTGTTTTTTGACTTAAAAACAAGTTTTATGTGTTTTGTGAAACCATATTTTGTGTAGATTTATAATTAATCGAATTAAAAACCAAAAGCTGGTCGAATGCTCGTTCAGCTTCTGCAAAATTGAAATTCGATTTAAAAAAATAGTATTATAATCACTTGATTATTAAACACCACAACTTACACTTTTCAGATTTTTAAAAATTATTCACTTCTGATTTATCATAGTTAATCACAACCCGTAAATTTAATCACTTATTTAAGTTTGCTAACAATCCTCGTATCAAGTTTGAATTAAGCGTCAATCAAGTGGGTTGGACTTCTTTTAAAAAATATGTTGGGCCAAACCAGCCTGATGGTCCAGTTGAGTTATTTGGGCCGGGATTAATAAGGCCCGCTTAATTCATATATATATATATATGGATTAACCGTCCATATATTATTTGTAATTGATTATCGCATCTCATGAACCGAACGATGTATATAAAAGTTTAGATGTAGGATTTCGATACGTTGTCCATGTGTTTGTCGACATCCAATGAACCCGAAGAAAACATATCGTGAAACGTCACAGCGGTCGTCTCCTCACACACCATTCTGTATCTTGAAAAACATGATATTTTATTTAATTATATTATTTTCGGGAAGCATACGGACCGATGAATTTGATATGGAGTTTTTTTTTTTTTTTTAGAAGTTGAATTGAAATATAAGCTATCATCATAAATGTTTTGTCTCTAATAAAGGAATAAATAATAATAGGAGCACCTTTCTTCCAAAAGCTGAGAATGACGTGATTTCCGGTCAACATCTTAGAAAGGGACCTCACCCCGCGTACAACATTTTATTGCTCTTAATTTGTTCCTCTCACACGTAAAACAAAATGAATTTCATAAAATATAGGTGGAATCTTTATTTTAATAGTAATAATAATAATAATAATAATAATAATAATTCTTTTCTCACAATATATAAATAATATTCATACCAGTAATAACAATAGTATCATTGAATTTTTAAAATTCACCACAAATCTATAATTGAGCATCATACCAATATTAATATTATTAAACGTGAGACCTTTAGAATAATTATTTTAGAGAATACCAAAATATTTAATTATATAATGATACTCTCATTAGAGCTCGGGTCATGGATGGCTCGGGATATTATTTGGATAGCTCAGATCAAGGTAAATATGTAGGAAGAGTTAATCAGGAGCCGGGCATGTGAATGTCCGGAACATCTTCTCCCCGAGTTATCAAAAGTCCGGGCTTTCATACAAAACTCTTGAATGATTTCTACCCGGGCTACATCGATAATAGTATTGTACTCGAGTGTTGGAGTATGTAAGATCTTGTCTCGATAATCGTTCCTGACAAAATCCTACTGATGTGCCACGATGGAAGAGTAGGGAGACATGATAGGAAGTCAATATCCAATTCTACAAGTGGTAAGTAGACACTGAAAACAAGAAAAAATCATGTTCTTCCTTCCTACAAATAACAGGTTCTTCTCGCACACATATATTTACATCAATAGCACTTGTTTCTCTACCAAGCTACACTGGTTATCTTCACCTGCTGACTTAACCTATCGGAGTGGCTACGCCGGACACCCCTTTTGGCGCTCATTCTTGAGTTCATTTCTTTATTTGCATATTACAATTGAAACCATGTTAGAGATATATATATCTTCTCCACATGATATATCCTCTTACTCATTTTTCCTAAACAGAAACTTTTATCAGATCCGTTGGATTGCCTCGACTCCGCTCATCCCAATTCACCTGGATCGCATCATATAATAATAACATATGAAACACGTGTACATCTTTTATTAATATATGATTAAGATTAAATGCGTGTTACGCGACATTATCCGGTTAATTTGTGCAGCCACGTGGGCTAGATAAACGTTGTTGTCAGTTCAAAACAATAACGACTCTTATATTACTGGATAATTGATGGCAATATATAAAAACAGACTATCCGGATGATAATATTTAACAATTGCTATAAAGTCGTGACAATTGGTCAACAACTTTTAAAACGTATGTGCGGCGGGTAACGATTTTAATAAATCCGTCCAAATCTGTATAACAACAACATCGTACTTATATTTTGTAGCAATATGAAATTAGTTTTTATTTTAAGAATGATATGAACATTTTTGGGGTGTAAATTATAATAATTATATTATTCTAATTTAGTGTTAAAATGTTATGATCGCGATGTAACTTTGAATGTAACCAATTGACTTTTTTATATTAACTAAAACGTATATATATCATAAAATGTATCAATCTATCTTTTTTCTCAACATGCACGATTGCAACAAATGTGGATCTAACCTGGATTGGTTTGATGCGTTTTAGAGAGATCGGTCTGAATCCAAATTTTTTTTATGGAGCGAGTTCGTTCTGAATAGAGCAAACTCAACCTACATCAGTATGTCGCTATCCTTAAATGCTAGCAATAATAATATAATGAACCAAATATTTATCTCAAATCGATCAATATCTAATTTAGATTTGATTATTTCATTTCAGTTATAACCTAATTTTTTAAAAAGCTTTTTTTTGTGTCGTTCCTTTGTCATGTAATTTATATATTTTTTTAAATATGACCAATGTTACATGTCTCTAAATATTAAAAGTGATTTTTTTTGGAAGGCAAAGTACTTTCCACTCCAATCATGTAATAAGTCCATTTCGAGAGCTGATCTTCACAATTAGAGATGATAATCTTTCGAATTCAAGCGAATTCGAAATTACATCCGAATAGAAGAGGATATGAAAAATATTTTTTTATCCGATTAAATAAATGTATAATTAGATATGGAGATGGAAGCGGGTCTTGAAGAATCATACGCATACTCGACACAAATACCTTATTAAATTAATATATATGTGTGTGTGTGTGATTTTACGGCTACGATGCTAATTTTAATATATTTTTGTTAAATTATATTAGTGGGATGAAATGAAAAAAAAATGTATTAGTATAAAGCTATTGTTGTTTTTGTTGGATAACGATGTTATGATAAATTGTTTATAATATTTTGTCATTTTTCTATAATTTTTAATTTATTAATTCTAATATTTTTTGCTCATTGTTCTCGAAAATTTAATAATATATATTGTTTACTCAAAATAATTCAAATTCAAGAAAATACAAATATATGTTGTAATAATACATTTGGGTTGGGTATACATATTCAATCATTCGATAAGAACGAGAACGAGGATGATAATTAAATTGAATACCTAATGAAGATGATGATAGAGGAGTATATGAATACAACATATAAAGATGGAAACATAAGATATAGAATTCTAACCAAACAAACACATTGTCATCTCTATTAACAATGATAAAAACTTGTGCGAGACGATCTCACGGGTCGTATTTTGTGAGACATATATTTTATTTGAGTTATCAATGAAAAAATATTTTTTTTATGCTAATAGTATTACTTTTTATTGTGAATATCGATAATATTGACTCGTCTCACAGATAAAGATTCGTGAGATCATCTAACAAGTGACCTACTCATTAACAATTACCAAACAACAGCATCCGTTGTAATTTATTAGTAAATCGAGCATAGTTTTATATCCCTAAATAGAATACCATGTACATTACGAAAGATAGTCTCAATGGACCCCGACTCGAGTTTCAAATGCAAACGATAAAATATAATAAATGCATGTACGTATTAGACTATTGAAAACATTTGCGAGGAGAACATTTACCATTTTTAAAAATTATTTCAAACAAGATATGCTTTTATTATATAACTCAACGATCGAGACATTTGCGAGGAGAACATTTACCATTTTTAAAAATTATTTCAAACAAGATATGCTTTTATTATATAACTCAACGATCGACTTTCGAACTTGAAACTTCATACAAAACTCGAGAAAACTCGATGTTAAACCGAGCATAAGTCTTGGAAAAACAATTATTGCGCAATTTATCGATATAAAATGTACTATTTTATTAAAGAAAATTAGAAAATTTTATGCTTTCAGAGAAAAAATTAAAATAAATTTGACATAATAAGATCAATAGTAGTTCTTTTGTGAGACAGTATCATGAATCTTTATATGTGAGACATGTCAACTCTATTGATTATTTACAATAAAAAGTAATACTTTTTCATGGATGACCCATATAAGAGTCTCGTCTCATAAAATACGATCTGTGAGGTCGTCTCACACAAGTTTTTACCTAATACGAAAGAGCACGTAGTGTTAAAACAGTAAAGATTTTTCCTTCCGATCTGCAATTAATAAAAAGATTTGCTAAGCAATAATGATAAGGAAAACAATAAATTATGGACTCTGAAGTTAATCATATACATCCTTTCCCTCCAATCATTCTCCACCGTGTTTCTTTTGCTTCGTGGGCTTCTCTCTCTTGAATTTATATATTTATTATATAAATATAAATAAATAAATTCGTGGGAAATTTCTCATTCTTGGAAACATTTTCTCGGGTTCCGGCGGGAGAGAATGAAGTGAAGGAGTGCAAGAAAGTGATTTTTCTGCTTCTACGAAACTGTCTTTTTCCCGTTTGTTTTGGGTTTGGATTTGTAATTCTGTTCTTATACTAGCCTGTGATTTTATTTCTCCAATTATTTTGTCCCCTTATTTCACTTGTTTTTTTTAAGCTTTCGTGTTCCTTTTTGTCAGTTATCGGTATCTTCATCAAGGTTATTAGGTCCTCTTTCCCTCGTGTTCTGTCGGTGTTTGTGGTTTTGGAGTGTTTGTAATCCATTTTTTTTAATTGAGGTGGGCTTTGGTTTTGTTCATTGATTATTGTTTTTGTTGGGTTTTCTAGTTGTGGGTTTGTGTTCGAAACATCAAATTGGATGTTTTGATGTTAAAGTTGCATCCTTTTATGGGTAATACAGTTCCTTTATCGAGAATTTTTGTTGGGGTTTTGTCTTTTTGTTTTGCATGTGTTGGAGTATAAATGTTTTAACTTCGATTGGGATATATGAATGCTTATTTGAGTGATTTGGGGGAATTTACAATTTTTTTGTTGATTTATTATTGTAGAAGTTTGTTCGTGGGTTGACCGAAATTAAGTTGAGTTAAATCACTAACCAAGTTGATCTTTAAATATTGTTTAGATTGCACTAATTCTTGGTGCAGATTTCACATGAATTGAGATGTTTTTTGTGATCAAGCAGCGAGGGTTTTTTGTAATAGAGAATTAACAAATTGGGACTGAGAAAGTGCTTATTTTATTGTGATTTCTGCTTTAAAATCTATTTTTTCCCGTGTATTTTATTTTGTTCTTAAATCGATCAAGTGTATAGTCCATTTTTTCCATTCATCATTCTGATATGCATGTGGGCTGTTAGCCTCCTTGTGTAGTATTAAAGTCAGAAATTATATTTGCTTTTTCATGTGTTCTCTTCTTTATTTTTCTTTGTGCTTATTGACGTTGCTTGTAAAAGTTGATATATCGAATGCCAAAAAGTCAAATCAGTGAACCTATTATTTGTTTTACTTTTGAAATAGTTCGCATAATCTAGCATATTGCTGAACTTGGTCAAAATGTTTACGTTTATTTCTTGCTTCTCTTTCATTACATTGTACTTGGTTGGATCAACCAGATTTAGTTCTCCTGCCGCTGGTCACAGTGTCACACCAGTTTATGCAAGTGGTATCATCCTAGGATCAATGTTTTCGCTGTATTCAATGCATCTCTTAATCATTACTTTTACTTCTACTTAACAAATTTACGCATTTATTTTGTTTATGGACTTGGCACTTTTAATCATTACTTCTACTTCTACTTAAAAAATTTACGCATTTATTTTGTTTATGGAGTTGGCAATTCGATACTATCATGATAATTTGTTTACCATGTATACACTTTTGCAGAAGTGAGCGAGGGCAATGGAACAACCTTCGCCAAATTTCATTTATGGTAAGTTAAAATGGTTAATTTTGTTCTTGTTAACAAGTTATCAATTGATTGATGCAGCACTAGTATGTGCCAATGTTTTTAAGAGACATATTTATATATTGCTACATATTTTTTTTAGGTTCTTCCAAAATTCCATTTACAACCTCTTTTGGAAAAGAAAAAAGTGCATGGGGATTTCTTAATGGAACTGATGCATACAATGCGTCAAGCGATGCTAGCTTGTTTTCTACCTCGCTGCCTGTCCTACGACATGGGAATCGTAAGCACCAGCAATTGAGCTGTTGGATAATTTGTTATGGATGGTGAATTTTTCATTTTTTAAATCTTAAAAAATCATTTACAATAAGTTCTTTCATTCACAGTTAATTTTAGTAAATCCGAACAAAGTGGCCAATTGATTCATGATGTCTTCCCTAATCTTGGTAATATTCAACTAGAAGATGAAGTCAAGGATCCACTTGATGATGTTGAACCAAGAACAATTGGAAGCTTTCTTCCAGGCGATGAAGATGAACTTTTTGCTGGTCTTATGGATGATTTTGATCTTAGTGGGTTGCCGACTCAACTTGAGGATTTGGATGATGATTTCTTTGAAAGTGGAGGGGGGTTGGAGATAGAATCCGAATGTCCGGAGAATATAGTCAATGATGTATCGAGAGCGGCAACATCTGATGGCGCTGTTGGCATTTCTCATTATGGTTTGGTGAATGGTGTTGGAACTGTTAGTGGTGAACACCCATATGGAGAGCACCCTTCAAGGACATTGTTTGTTCGGAATATCAACAGCAATGTGGAGGACTCTGAGCTTAAGACTCTTTTTGAGGTATGTTGAATAAAGATTTGAATTTCTTGAATATGCGATAGTCTTTCACTTTTTGTTTTTGCAAATTATGTATTTTCAGCATTTCAGTATTTTCTATTGCTAGCTTCCTAGCAGATGTATTACGCAGAATAAGAAAGAAGTCTTATCTTGGAAAAACTACTTTGATTGATTAAGATTATGTGATGTATCGTGCACCTACTGTTAAACTCATTCTTCCATTTCCAAACAATATTGTGTTCGGTCATTTGTGGAAGTAAGCATTGCCTTTGGCACTTGTATAATATTTACACCTGGGATATCATTTCTTGAAAATGTATCTTTATGAAAAGTGGATCTTTCAAATGATGATAACATATTTAGTGTAGATGCTTATGGGTTTGAGTGATTTTAGATTGTAGTGGTGACGTATCAGTTGCTTCTTTATTGTTATATTTTCTATTTGCAAAATGCAATTAAAAAAATACCAGTTTGTTACTCTTACTTTTCTCGTTCTCTCTCTATAGCAATTTGGAGATATCAGAACTCTTTATACTGCATGTAAGCACAGGGGATTTGTGATGATATCTTACTATGATATAAGAGCTGCTCGATCTGCAATGCGTGGATTACAGAACAAGCCTTTAAGACGTAGGAAGCTTGATATTCATTTTTCAATCCCAAAGGTGCTGGCCAAGATACCTTTTCTTTTAAAATCTTGTCTCTAAAACACGACCTTCAGTTATCAAATTTTCTTTGTTCATGCAGGATAACCCATCAGAAAAGGATGTTAACCAGGGAACTTTGGTGGTGTTCAATTTGGATGCATCTGTTTCTAATGATGACCTTCGCCAAATATTTGGAGCTTATGGGGAAGTGAAGGAGGTGGAATTGAACTTGGCCAACTTGTCTAAAATTGTTCGTCTTTTAAATAATTTATTTGCTTCCGATGGGTAAAATGTAACTGTCTGATGCACTTAATGCAGATAAGGGAAACACCTCACAAGCGGCATCATAAGTTTATCGAGTTTTATGATGTTAGATCTGCGGAGGCAGCTCTGAAGGCTTTAAATAGAAGTGACATAGCTGGGAAGCGCATAAAGCTCGAACCTAGCCGACCTGGCGGTGCCCGTCGGAGGTACATTCAAATTTTCATTTTTGGGTGCCCAAGTTTGTTGTGGTTGTAACAGTATGTTCATTTTTCTTCTTTCATTGGCAATAAATTAACATATTTTTCTGGTGTTTAGAATTGGAGATGCACAACATTTAAATACTTGTGTATGTTGCTTTGATGTTAAGTTGGTACATAGCCAAAAAGCAATGTTTAAAAAGGTCCTCTTGTCCCTTCCTCATAATGATAATAATATACTAGCATTTACTAGAATTTGTTAGAAATGTGCATTTTTTTGAAATAGAACTCCCTTCTGAGGCATTTTTCTGTTGAATTTTATTTATTTTCTAATGCATCTCAACTCTTAGATTGAGTTTTAATTTTGTCAACTTATACTAATGTTGACTCGTGAAATAATATACATGGACTCTTTATTACCCTGTTGGTAATACCTCCACATTAATCAGTATGTCTAATTTATCTTTTGGCGTGCCTGGTCTTTTCTGTTCTGTGGTCATCTTGCTCTATCTGTATAAATTATGTTTGCTGTACAATGAAGAGGTTTGACTTCAGATGCTTGCGGCCTAAGTTGATTTTGCCCTTAAAATCTGCAACATTCCAATGTATTGTTAGTTTTCTCCACTGTTACTGCTCCTGTCGGTTTATATTTTCGTTCGTTAGGGATTACATATTTGTTGGTGCTCTTATATTTATTTATATGCATGTTGAGTCAAAAGGATGTTTAATGTGCTTTCCATGCACAGTTTAATGCAGCAATTGGGTCAAGATCAGGAGCAAGATGAGTCTCTAAGTTTTCGGCATCAAGTTGGTTCACCCATAGCCAACTCTCCTCCAGGCATGTTGATGGATGATCTAAATTTGTTTAACAAACTCTTGTATGAAATATAACTGGCGGAATGTTGTTTGCAGGTAACTGGCCTAATCTTGGCAGTCCAGTTGAGCACGACTCATTGCATGGCGGCGTTAGTCCTAAGCCCAGTATGGGAAGTCTCAGCCCTGTGGCAGGCAACCACTTACCTGGTTTGGCCTCTATACTCCCATCGCAAGCATCAGCTCCTGTGAAGATTGCTCCCATCGGTAAAGATCCAAGACGGATTAACCAAGTTATAACCAAGGCTAATACCACACAAGGAACAGGTTATCGACATCATTACTCGGTCTATGATCCTAAGATAAGTTCAAGTTGCGAACCAATTTCTCCATTCGGTGATTCCCAGTCCTCTAGTGTAGGGACCCTCTCTGGTCCTCAGTTTCTCTGGGGAAGTCCCACTTTTCATTCGGAGTTCACCGTTTCCTCACCCTCACCCTGGTCATCGTCACTGAAAGGACGTCCATTCTCATCGAGTGGACAGGGTATCGGTTTCCCTTACACAAGTCAGCATGGATTGTTTCTTGGTTCACATCATCACGTGGGATCTGCTCCATCTGGAATTCAGATCGAAAGGAATTTTGGTCTCTTCCCTGAGTCCCCAGAAACATCATATGTAAGCCAGGTATATGGAATAAATAATTTTGGTTACAGCAATGGGAATCATGCGATGAATATTGGTGGTCCTGGCAACATGAACACGGGAATTGCTTTTGCTAGAAACTTCACCGAAAGTGGTTCTCCTCACTCCAGAATGATCCCGATGGCAAGAAATGGTCCTTTATATTTTGGTAATGGCTCTTTTGGAGGCATCGGAGGAATTATTAATGATGGATTGATTGATCGTACTCGAAGTAGAAGGACTGAAATTGGAGGCCAGATCGACAACAAAAGACAGTATCAACTTGATCTGGAAAAGATAGTAAATGGTGAAGATAGTAGAACTACTTTGATGATTAAAAACATACCGAACAAGTGAGGACTTTGAACATTTTCTTTGTATAGGGAATTGTACTTTGAATGTCTTATCACTTATGGATTTTCTTTGTTTCTCCTCTGAAGGTACACTTCAAAGATGCTACTTGCAGCTATTGATGAAACCCACAAGGGCACATATGACTTTCTCTATTTACCTATAGATTTCAAGGTAACTTTGTGCATGTTTTCCCTGCCTTTTAGTGAATTTGAAACTACAATTTTGTAATATTTGTTTTGGTCCAGAATAAGTGCAATGTTGGGTATGCCTTCATCAATATGGTGTCTCCTTCACACATTGTTACCTTCTTCGAGGTTTGTATTTTGTTTCTGTGATATACTTTATATGTAATTGCTCTTTGATAACCCCGGCAATCCACGTAATCACTAGATTTTTCCCTAAAACATTCGAATCTGTTTGGTGACGAATCAACTTGTCACACTTCTCTTCATAGGCGTTTAATGGGAAGAAATGGGAAAAGTTCAATAGTGAGAAGGTTGCTTCATTGGCATATGCAAGAATTCAAGGAAAAACAGGCCTTATTTCGCACTTCCAGAATTCGAGTTTGATGAATGAAGATAAACGTTGCAGGCCAATCATTTTCCAGTCAGAGGGCCAAGGAACCAGTGATCTAGTATGTAATGTTTTCTTTCATAATGGTTATTTTCATAGGAGTCTTCGAGTATGTCACTCGTAATGCAAACTTGGTAAAGATATGTGATAACCTTTTCTTTTCTTCATGCATCACTTAGGTATCTGTCTCGTCAGGCAATTTAAACATCTTTATCCGTCAGCCAGACGGGTCTTATGCTGGAGATTCACTTGACAGCCCAGAGGGCGATCCAGATGAAAAGTTGTAGCCACTAAAATGTTATCGTGACTTCGTTGAACCTCGGTGAAAATTGTAGGGGAATATGTGCCAACTTTTGTATAGTTTGTTTCTCTTTTAGCGTGCATAAACCAGTAAGGTAGAAGGGATGGTCGGATGGATAATTATATCGCTGGGCAGTACTAGACACGACGTTTTTACTTCGGCAACTGACCGTTATCAATGGGAGACTAGGACCATGGCGTGGCACATTTCATTTTTGGATGGTCCCATTTTGACGAGTTTATTCTAGTAATTGTACAGTGGTTTATAAAGCCATGTCGAAGGTCGGAAATATGTATGAACTGTGTGCTGTCTCAGTTGTGGTAATGAACACACTTTTTCTGGTCTTTATTTATATATATACATATATGTATTTATGCCAGACAAATATTGAATTCGAGTGTCAGGTTCCAAGTTTATGCATAATACAATTTCTTTTGCAAATACTCCTTGCTGACTTGGTCGATGAATTTTTTCATTTTCTCAATGTTTCTTAAACCAAAGTTTATTGACAAAAACTTGCGTGAGACGGTCTCACGTATCGTATTTTGTGAGACGAAATTTTTATTTGGGTCATTAATGAAAAATATTATTTTTTATGTTGTAGGATTGATTCGTTTCATATATAAAAATTTACGAGATCGTTTCATAGAGATCATCTCAATTTTATTTATTATTGGTTGAGAAAACAAAATTGGGCCCATTTGACGAAAATCAATTTTATTGGGCCGAGGATCAATATCCTCAAATACATTGGACACAAACAGGGAAAAGCTGAAGTATCGCAGCGATGGCGGATTACCACTATGTTTACAAAGATGTGGAAGGAGCGTCCACACAGTGGGATGATATTCAAAGAAAACTGGGAAATCTTCCCCCCAAATCGCCTCCATTCAAACCGCCGGCTTTTGCCCCAGCTGAGGATGAAGATTCGAAGCCCAAAGACAAGGCCTGGATCGATGAGAAAACAGAGGAAGAGCTTGAAGACCTCGAAGATGATCTAGATGACGATCGTTTCCTCCAAGAATACAGGTCTTGTTGGCTATACCTATTTGAAAACATATTAGCTTCTACGATCTCTATCTGAGGACCGCTTTCTTATTCTATTGATAAATTGGTGGAATTTATTTTGGGGTGAATTGGGTCTTTCTCGTGATCGATCTCCTCCAAACCAAATGAGATTAGTTCCTTAGATTTCTGATTGCAAGAATCTATTTTGATTGGTGCGTTGATGGTGTTTTATCGTAATACTTTCTTTTTGTTCCTGTGTACTTTATTTCTTTTGTTTAAATCTGATTTGGAACTCCTCCACTGCATTTCTGAAGTACTGCTTTAAAATTTGTTCTGATTGTTGTAGGAAGAAGAGGTTGTCTGAGATGAGAGAATCAGCCAAGATTGTGAGGTTTGGATCAGTGCTTCCTATCTCGGGATCGGATTTTGTTCGTGAAGTTTCCCAAGCCCCGCCAGAAGTTTGGGTTGTTGTAATGCTATTCAAAGATGGGTAAATTGAACTCATACAAAAATGTTGTTGCTCTTGGTTGCATTCTGAGGAATTGCCTATTGCTAGCTTCAACATATTTCATTTGTAATTCATCTGTTATTTCTTTTGCAGATATCCAGAATGTCGGCTGCTTTTGCAATGTTTAGAAATATTGGCGACGAGATATCCTGAAACAAAATTTGTCAAAATTATATCTACAGAGTGCATTCCCAACTATCCTGATTGTAACCTTCCCACTCTGCTTGTCTATAATAATGGTGCTGTTAAGGCAACTCATGTGGGAGTGCGCAGCTTTGGTCGGAGATCAACCCCTGAAAGTATGTCATGTATCTCTTTCCATTTCTCTACTTCTTCATGAATTCTTGAATGTCTTTTTATTCTCCGTAGGACCGTCCTTTTCTACATATCAAGCATTTGTGGTTATCTAGAAGGTTTAATCTCTTGCATATGGGTGATTGTGGTATGACACTTCACTTTAAACTCAAAATAAGTTGAGGTCCAAAGGATGAAAGCTGTAGACTAAGGAAAAATAGGTGATGGGTGGACGTGGAACGAAGTTAGACCAACCAGTAGGAAAATTCCTTTTGTAGTTTGGAAGATGTCTATCATAGATGTCATGAAGAATGAGAAATGGACAATAGTTCTCCAATCCATTTGAAGTTTGTTGATATTTGTGATTATGGATGTTGTGATTGCTAGAGCAATTGCTGCAAAATAAGCTATTCTAATTCTTGAGGGTTAAACATATCAAAAGGTGGAACACAGAAGGGTAGGAAGGCGCACCACACCTTAAATTAATAGAAGATCGAGAACCGAAGTTTAACTCCTGGACTTTCTATTCTATTTCACCTCATACTCTCTGTTGTGCAACGTTGAAAGTGATCTCTACTTTCATTGAAGGTGATTGAATCTTCATGCATATGTCTACTTGTAGGTGTTGCCTTAGTTCTATGTCAGCGGGATCCTGTACTAAATGATGGGCATGGTGGTGAGCAATCCAGGGAAGCCGTTCTTGATGAAGTGCGGAAGAAGCTTGTAGAGAGGGTTGTTAGAGACCATGTAGATGATGTCGATGATGGATCGTCAAGTGAATGATACCTTTTATATCCTGGGATTAAGTTTCAATGTACCCTTATCATTATTTATTTTTATTTCTTTTCCGGGGTTTTCTGGTGTCTTTAACTTCGTTACAACGTGAGGTTCATATAACACTGTATCTTGGCTCCTCGGATATTTAATGTAGTATTTTGTTGTATTTTGGTTCATATAACACTGTATCTTGGCTCCTCGGATATTTAATGTAGTATTTTGTTGTATTTTGCTTCAAAATAACAGTTACCAAGTTGTAGACATAAATGTGAACCCCTGTCAAACATCAGGATGGGAAGCCCCATTTTACCAGAACGGAGTAATTTAGAGACAATCAGCTGACAGCAGAATCAATTCCACCAATTAAACAAAAAGTAAGAAACATAACTCCTGAGAATGAAACAACTGTTTTAAGTTCCAAAAAAACCCTGAAATTTCTGTTGAAAAGGGTTTTGTGGATTTTTTGATCTACCGAAATTAAATTTAAAATTCAACCCTTTTTTTCTCACAGAATTTCCACTTGAAAATTTTGGAAATTTCACGACCAAAAACATTTGGATAAAGTTTCTGTGATTTCATTATCACGTTAGGATTGAAACAAGTGGGATATCTTTGTAAAAAAGAGAAAAAAAAGAAGCAAGTGGGACATTAAATCTCATAATTGATAAAGAAAAATGGAAACACGGGAAACCATGGATCATACATAGCTTTAATCTCTACCTTTCGATTTGAATTGGTGAAGCTGCACAACATGTTCAACATGTTCTTCATCCAATAATTGTTTGAATTTTCCCAACTGGCAACGAGGGTGACAATTTTGTTTTTGTTTTTTGTTTTGTTTTTTTCCTTAATTACAATCAAGAGGCGGGTGACAATTTTCACGTGTCGACAAAAGAATTCCCATGCTGAGGAACTCGTACTAGAAGCTGGAGAAGTTGTACCTTAATGACTCAAAGCTTGTACACAGGTCTTGAACTGGCAATCCTAATGCAACACCAAACATGTCATCATGCCAAACATATTTCATACCTCGATTCAATCTTGCAATAAATCCCGGCTGGTGGCGTTCACAGTGCTTCAAGAACTCCGCCACCGCTCTAGGGTCTTGGCTCTTCCAACATGCGGCGGAGCTGAATCCCTTCTGCAGCGGCGCAGCCTCTTCCAAGCTTGGTGGAAGCCTCCCAAATCCATCCAAGTTGTTTGTGATATATTCCACAATGCCGTTTATCAGATACTTTGGTGATTGACCTTGACCATCCCATAGCCAAACTCGTGCAACACCTTGTTGGACTGCAAGAAACATGCCACGCTTGAAATCTGTACCTTCCAGGATCGATGGACTTATGTTCAGTACAAATTCATGGACCCTCTCGGAGTCAACAACGACTTCATCGCTCGAATTCGAGCCTTTGAGCTTGAAGATTACCCGGGCGACTTCTTTCTTGGAGTCCATATCGTTATCGGTGTAAAGAAAAGTTTCTACTGCTTTGCTAGCTTTGATCAGAATGCGGGTGGCTTCATCGTTTGACACGTAGAAGAGATGGAAACGTTTCCCGGCAATTGTTTCACCAGCTTCATTGATTACGGTCACTGGAAAACCCTCTATAGGCTTCGTGATTTGCCCACAAGGACACCAAGGCAAGCAGAGCGATGAAAGATATTCGAAACGTGATGCTAAAACTTGACCGTGAATCATGGTCGGAGTCTTCATCTCGTGGTGTGGTTGCAAAGTCGATAACCGTCACCGAGTAGGAGGGCGCAGTTGCATTGGATGGTTGTACAAGGGGTTGGTGGAGGTGGTGGTGCTCCTCCATGATATGGTGGACTTATGGATATGAAGAGTTATTTAGACAGTTAGATTAGATTATATAAATCACACACGAATATATACATAAAACAGGATTGCCAGTTGAACTTCTTGGAGTGCCAGTTGTACAACTTGCCGACATGGGAATGAATGGTTGCTCTAGTGCTCAGAGGGTCCGGTCCCTTTGCCAACTTCATGTGAAAAAGACTAATTGCTATAGGTGAGAAATATAATTGGTGTTGACATTTATTTTTAAACAAAAATATACGTGAGATGGTATCACGAGTAGTATTTTGTGAAACAGATATTTTATTTGGGTCATCCACTGAAAAATATTACTTTTTATGCTAAGAGTATTACTTTTTATTGTGAATATTGGTCCGTCTCACAGATGAAGATTCGTGAGACAGTCTCACAAGAGATCTACTCTTATTTTTATATAAGTTTTTTACTAACGAGATTCTGTATCTAGACAAGTCGACTCAGCTCAAATGTGCAGTTAAAAATAATATTTTTTTACTAAAATAAAAATAATTACATAATATATTCATGACATAAAAAGTAATACTTTAAATTCAAATCAGCATATACTGACATTATAAAAACGATTTTTATTTTTTGCGATGAAAAATAATATTTTTAATCGATCAGATCGGATCAGAAATTCGTGAGACAAAGCTTAACCACTAAGAGGATATCACATGGATTTTCGTATTATTTTTATAGTCTATAATTAATTTTCATTATCTAATATAGTTAGCTGATGTAATAACATATCATGGGTTGTGATACCCCAGGGATGAACCCATCCAGATCCGGTCCAAACTCCCGGCCCATATTTAAGGCCCGCAGGTGAATAGCCCATAACAAGCCCATGTATTCTCCTATAAATACCAGGTTTCAGCGTATGATTATGAATTCACTATTTTTTTCAGCAGCACCCTTAGCTGCTCCCTTCATATATCCTCAGTCACTGACTTGAGCGTCGGAGGGGCTACGCCAGGACACCCTCCTGGCCCCCTCCTAACGATCTTATTGTGATTTCAGGCTCAGGGTAATTTCAAAACCTGCGTCTGGACTAGTGACACTCGGTGGAATCAGGACCCTAAATTTTCCGTGAGTATCACTTGGCGCCGTCTGTGGGAACATTTGAGTTGAGACGTAGAGATGGTAGGGAAGAGAGGGAGTTGAAGAGCTACCTCAGCATCATCGCGTCCTCAGAGGGGACTCGAACAGTCTCATGCTGAGGCAAGGCAGGTCGTACCCGTAATTTTCGCAGCGGTGAACATCGTTCATTAATGGCAAACGAAGTAGATTTTTCTAGTACGGTACGTCCTCATCGTCGATAAACCAAAGACAACACAATTAATCGAACTTTGAACCTACGATTCAGTTCGACTCGGGAGGGGGAGACTGGTGATACCCCAGGGATGAACCCATCAAGATCCGGCCCAAACTCCCGGCCCATATCTAAGGCCCGCAAGTGAATGGCCCAAAACAAGCCCAGGTATTCTCCTATAAATACCAGGTTTCAGCGTATGATTATGGATTCACTATTTTTTTTCAGCAGCACCCTTAGCTGCTCCCCCATATATCCTCAGTCACTGACTTGAGCGTCGGAGGGGCTACGCCAGGACACCCTCCTGGCCCCCTCCTAACGATCTTATTTGTGATTTCAGGCTCAGGGTAATTTCAAAACCTGCGTCTAGACTAGTGACACTCGCTGGAATCGGACCTTAAATTTTCCGTGAGTATCAGGTTGGGTTCATCCTTGCTGCAATATTCGGAAAAGGTCATCTCACCTGCTGGACTTGATTATGAATCTCAATTAACTGCCATCTACTTTTTAATTAAAAGGGACTAATCCGTTTGCCATCTACAATATTTGGAGAAGGGTTGGGTAACGTCTCGAAATGAATAATTGAGAGAGCAAAGTAATAAACCGACAAGAATTTCATGGGCCAATGTTGAAATTTACCCTTCGCACATCTCTCAAAAAACCAGAAAAAGAAAACAATCCCACAAGGAAAATCCAACAAGCTGAACATTTTCTTCTTCATCTATACATTACTTAATTCCGTCAAGAAAAATATCACTGACAACGGAAGCGATTCAAAAACGAGCATCAATCCGATTGCCTAGACCCTTTGTAGTATATATTCCTACAATCTTTGGACTAAAAGCTTTGATTTCCACACGCCCTTATATCAAGTGATCTTCTCTGCATTTGCAGACAGAGAGCCATAGGCCGAATCAAATCCTTCAACAATTCACCGGCTATATCTTTGGATGAGCTAATATAAGGATGTGAATGACCAAGATCATGTGTTGGAAACAAGAAATGATACTTGGTATGGCAGCTGGTGAAGTTGAAGGGGTGATTGGTCTTGCTCCAAAAACTCTTGATCCGCTTGAATTAATATTTAACACCGACGTGCTCGTGCTGCAAAAGTTAGCCAAAGGTCAGAAATTTCCCTCTATCTGATAATGCTAAGGGACAGATCATTGTTGCGGAAATTCACCTCGTTGATGCATATTGACATGTACCATAACCTGCACAAATGTAACGAACGACATATGACTGTCGAATGAAAAAAATTCGAACTTTATCAAAAGAACAATCTACAGTTAAAAGCTTTCATCTTACTAGGATCAGTGTTGGTAGTAACTGCAGTGCCACCAAAATTGCAGCTACCAGGGATCGGGTTTTTCTGATAGTAACTATTGAAAGCATACGAAGCGTGCCCATGAAGAGTATCCGGGGCAAAGCAGCTTCCACTCGGCTGAATAGTCGAGCAATCAGCACCTCCATGTCCACAGGCATAGTCCAATGCCACTTGCAAGTCAGTTTTCGACACAGATTGGCTGGCTACACACCAGCTCCTGGATGACGATCCCGGAGAATTCGTTGTCGTTGGAGCTATAACTGGATTGGCAGGATTTGTGATTATACTTGGTGAATCAGGATTTGAGTTGGTTGGATTGAATACAGGTTCCGTCGTTGTGGGATTCAGTGGATTAGTGGTTGGAACTGTTGTTATTGGGGTCGTGATATCCATTTGTTTGGTCGAAATTTTGGCAAAATCTTGAATTTTTTCATCTTCAACATCAGAAAATTTTCTGTGTAGTAGTACTGCCTCTGTTGTTACTTTGGCAATTGGACCTGAAATGGAAGCAAAATTCAAGAAACCACACTGCATATTTCTCGTCGAAGAAAAATTCAAGAAATCGAACTTCCACACTTGCTTTGAATTGAAGACGTGGTTATTAATTTGTAGAATTATTATTATTTTTTTTTAAAAAAGTGAACGTTAAAAAGGAAATCAAAATGCTGAGGAACACCCTCTTTTCTTTCGAGCAGGCGATCCAAAGGATATCTTACGAACATTTCTTGAAAAAACCACATTCGAATACTATGAAATACAAAACTATTTCAAATCCCATGTTAAATTATTCCAAAATCACAGTCCTATTTTTTTCCTAATATAATTAGAACCTTTCTCTTTATCAAATTCCTCATCCATTCAATACTCAACCATGCATCGTAATCAGTAACATGTCGCAGAATCTTGAGCATGAAAACAAACTACATGCACCGTTCAACAGAGAAAGAGTGACTAAGATTTTTTTTAAAAAATTTAAAAAAAGCAACAATATATAAAGTTTTATTTCAAGAAATAAAGGGAAAAAATCTACGTAGTACAATAAATTTGAAATCACCTGGACAGAGTAAAAGAGCAGCCAGATGTATTATGATCAATGAAACAAACCCAAAAATCCTTGTACCCATTATTTCTTCCTGATCTTCGCTATCTTTGTTTCGCTGATCTCTTTTTCTTGAAAACCAAATCCTTGCTTTTGAACATGGGGCGAACCATTTAAACCCACAGGGGAATGATTACTCTTTGAAAAAGAAACAACTTTGTGTCTTTCATTATATATATTTAATTATGAGTATAATCATGATAGGGAGACATCGCCTAGGCATGATTAAAGTACAGATATATTCTATTTAATTTATTTTACAAGTTTTGAATAAAACTTTACTTATAGTTTATATGTATTATGTAAAAAAAAGAATTGTGCATATTTAAAAACAATTGATCAGAGGTAGGAAAGCAAAGTGTGGGTTAAATGTGGTGGTGGTGGTGGTGGTGGTTGCATGCTCAAATTTTAATCAAATTCAAATGCTTGACAATTGGATATTGTTTGTTGCAAATTGACGAGGTACAATATTTTGTCTGTTCAAGTTTTACAATAATTGAAGTTAAAAATAGTTATTTTATCCTTATCTTTTAATTTATCATCCCATATCCCATAATTTCGTCATGCGAAAGAAGCGGTGTGGACTCACAAATACAATTTTCACTCGATTCCAATATGATATGGAGTAGGCATGAGTTGGGGAGAGAAAGAAAGTTAAAGAGGGAATTGTTAATTTGGAATGTAAGGTGGGGTGGAAGTAGTGATGATGGTGGCCTAGTGATATTAATTTGCCTCCATTTTACTTTTGTTATAGACATAAAAAAGAAAAGAAAAGAAGAGACTTTTACTTCAACATAGGACTCATTCTAGTATCCAGGAGCCAATTTCAATGAAATAGGAACCCAAGATTATGCTCTCTTTTTTTAACCTAAAATTTGGAATTTATATAGACTTGTGGCTCATGAAATTTGACTCTTTTTTTTTAACTCTACGTCGTAAAAGGGTATTATTAGAATATTTTGATTTATTTTATTGACAAAAGTGTGAATAATTTAAGGTTGTATTTTCGATTGATGAAGTTAAAATACATGGATTGCAAATATATTTTTACTCGATAATATAAACATTTGCAATTCATTATATTTTGTGCAACTAACGCGTGAATAATTGATTTAATATTTCATTTATATATTATTTCATTTTTAACACTAAACTATGATCGAAATATGTGTATTTTTAAATCCATCAACCAAACACAACCTAAGATTCATGAGTACGATGTGCTAACAAGTTTTGATAATCGATGTACACATTTGAAATTCATTCTATTTTATAATTTGCATTTTTTTTCATTTTTGTTCATGTTCCGAAGCTTAAATTTACTTTTAATCATTTCTATAAAAAGTTATTTTATTTTTTACTAAATTTTAGCACCATACGATTGGATATTAAATTTTGATTCTGAGATTCTCGTTCATAAACTTTTAATAGAAGTGATGTTGAAACTATTTCATAATGAAGTTTATATCTAGAACTTCAAAATTCATTTTTTTGAGATACTCTTCCTTGAAAAAATAATATATATAGAGACATAATTCCCAAAATTGAAATTATTGGCATTCTTTTTTCTTAATTTTAGGTCAATATTTTTAATTGGAGTATATTTAGATGCAAATTATTGTATAATAAATACAATTAGTTACCCAAAAAAAAAGAACAACAAAGGTGATATTATATATCTTTCAAAAGCAAAGATGCTACATAGATTGTCATAATTGCCGCTAGGCTTTGTAGCCATTATGTAAATAGAGGTCAAGTTTTTCCAGTTTACGGCAGTTAGCAAATAAAAAAAACTAAATTTTAAAAATAGAAAAAACTTGTGTTAGACGGTCTCACGGATCGTATTTTGTGAAATGGATCTCTTATTTGGATCATCCATGAAAAATATTACTTTTTATGCTAAGAGTATTACTTTTTATTGTGAATATCGATAGAGTTGACTCGTTTCACAGATAAAAATTTGTGAGATCATCTCACACGACTACTCTTAAAAGTAACATTGGATCTCGTCGAATCTAATCCACAATATGTACTTTTGACCGATTGATTCCGAAGTTTTAGGTTACCAACTATCATTTCCATATTTTATATTATATTTTATTTCATTGCGACTTTCAAAGCAAAATAAAGTCATTTCTTGACTTTTGTTACAAGTGAATAATATTTGAAAATAAAGTGTAAAATTACTTTAAAATAAACTATAGTATGTTTTAATGCTAAATTAGATTAATATTGATATAGGAGATAATTAAGATAACCAAAATAAGTAATGCGAAGAAATACTAATTAAAAGGATTAAATTAAAGGGAGTTGAGATAAATAAGTCTCTTAAATTTTGATGTCTCCAACTTAGTATAAATGCTTGATGCGCTAGGATGTTTCGAGTTCGAGACTTAATAAAAAAATTTGCTTGATACGCTTCAAAATTTAATTGGTGGTTTTTTACGAGATTACAAAATTTGGTTCTAAGTTTCAAAATAGAGCATAATATTTTAAGATATAAACAAACAAATGGATATCAACGTAATTCTTGGATCATGAAAACTTGATCGGACGTTTGTCTTAAAAATTTACCGAAAACCAAAAACTCCAAGACTTTTCCACAAACAAATGGCTATCACAAGTCAGTAAATGCTTATTACTCTTATAAGTAATGTATATGAAATTTAAAAAAAAAAATTCATGAGCCCATAAATTATATCAAAGAGAACTCAGAAATCTTGTAGAGATATGGAGCAAAAGAACTCCTATAGACAACCTTTAGGGATCTGTTTCCCGTATGAAGAACCAAACACATGTGAGCACAAAGCCATAGCTTGTCCTCCGGTTCCATTGTAGGTCAAGTTTATGTCTATGAGCTTCACATTCTTGCAAGGCCGGTCTTCACTGCATTGTATGTTCACCGCAACTTGTGTGCTCGATACGCCCCGTATGTTCTTGAAGGTCACGTCTTGTATCTGAACCCTCGAGCTCGATTTACCCTACGTTCAAGAAACACGAGAATCATCAGACTATCACTTTTATAGAGTGGTTAGATGTAAGAAAAGTGTATTGTATAAGATGTAAGATGTGAATAGTAATTACCTTGGTTTGGCAACCAGAGAATGGACAGTATTGTTGATCGATGAGAATAGGATTGGCGGTATTTTGCATGACGATATCTTCGAAAGTTATATTGGAAGCCACGCTATACAACGAGGGAGACCACGTCTTGATCCTCAGGCCGTTATCTGCCCCCTTAAAAGTGCAGTTTCTTATACTGATACCTTCCACGTAATCGCCTACATGGCTTCTCCCCAGACTTCCAACACTGATACCGTGCCCAGGCCCGCAAGAAACATCGTTTATCTCTATGTTTCGACTACCAGAGACCATGGATATGCAGTCATCTCCTGTCTGAATAACGGATCGCGAAATCTTTATGTTGTTTGAGAGTCCGATGTGAATTCCATCTGTGTTAGGGCTGCTTTCTGGTGCTGTCATTCTAATTTTGCTGATGTTAAGGTTTCGGCACGCGAATAGGTTGATATGTGTGTTTTTGCTGTTAATGGATCTTAGGTGATTCACCTTTGAATTTGTAACGAAATCGAACCTCAAAGTCTGCATGCAATCAATATTGTTAAGATTTAATTAACAGAAGAACATTTCTTTTTCAATAATTAAATCGGCTGCTTTTTCTAATCCAAGTTAAGACAATCACTATATCCGGTTGTTTAATTTACTGAAAAAAAAAGAAGCAATCAAGGACCGAGCCAGAAAAAAATATTAAAAAATTTAGAGAAGGGCAAGAACAAATTTTAGAGAGGAAAATGAAAATAATATAATTATTTATAGCCCTTTACCCTTTAAAAAAATTTGAGGGGACGTGAAATATCAAAAACGATGAAAATATTAAGCTATATATCATACAAAAATTTGATATTGAATTACAACCTACGGTAAATTAAATCGTGTCTAAATGGGGTGTATTCGATCAAGAAATTTAATGAATTTTTTTAAGGATAGATTTTGTGGATTTGACAAGTGATAATACCTTATGTCGGAAACTTTATTTAGCTCTATTAACGGTAAAGTTAAAAAATATTCACAAAATCATTTTAAAAGATTCACAAAATATTATGTTTCACCGAAACAGATCACTTGATTTCGGGTAATTATTGATACAAATCTTTTTTTAAAAAAAATTTCACTTAAGGAATGATAAATGGGAAGATGAACATCCTATATATTGACATTTTATGAACGGCGAAAGCTAATTTCAAGATTTATGTAAAATCACGGTTATAATACAATGAATAATAATAAAAATACAACGATATTTATTACAATTATATCGATAGATTTTGTATTGAGTTTATTATGAGATTTTGATAAATGAGTTGTAAAAATTATCAGTGCAAACATGTAGTAATTATATAATTTTGAAAATGCTCCTAAAAATAGTATTATATATATATATATATATTTTTTTTTTCTTTCTTCTTTTAAAGGAAAAGAAATTTAAATATGAGATTTAGTTAAGAATCTGTATTAGTACTTAGAGAGAAACTTACAGCAGGAAGATGCTTGCAATTGGGGTTCCTATAACAGTCATTATAAGGCCAAGCCGCCTGGCCTTGGCCGTCCAAATACCCGCTGCCTTTCACCGTCAAGTCGTCGATGTATTTGAAACCGATCCAAGTCTCCGTAAAGAAATTCCGAGGGTCCGTTGAAGCCTTGAGCGTCCCTTTAATCAGAAACGCCATCGAACCATTGCATGGCCCTTCAAAATTTACTGAATTCAACATAAATGTTCGTCTTGGAATCCAAACTCTACTCCTCCCATGATATTCACATGCATCGCTCCATGCTTTAAGAAATGCCTAACACAAAAAAAGATAATATATATATATGTGTGTGTGTGTGTGTGTATACACAAACACACAGGCAAACAGTAAGTCATCGAAATTGCTGAAACAAATTCACATTTTATTTACCATTTTCATTTTTGTACCAGAAACTTACCTGACTGTCGTCTGTTTTTCCATCGGCAACTGCACCGTAGTTCATAACATCGAAGAATTTTCTTGGTGACGAGACACCATTGACAAAAAACACAAAGGATGACAAAAAGAAGAGAAGCGGCACAATCATTACACAAAAAGATTTCATTATCATATATTTTCTTTTTTCTTTATGTTATCTTTTGTGGCAAATTTATGATAGATATGGGTTTTGCTCTATTTAGTGCAGTATTATATATGAGTGTAAATAGTTATTTATAGAATATTATGAATGCGCCTTTTTAATTTCCATTGATGGATCACATATTGCGTGCCATTTTCCAAGAATAAATACCGATAATTCAGCAGCATATTAGTAATGAATTTATTTTATTCAAATTTCAAAAAATGTGATAACAAATAAATAAAATTGCTCATGTTATTATCTTGGCAAAAAGTAAAGGTAAAAACTTGTGTGAGATGGTCTCACGGGTCGTATTTTGTGAGACATATCTCTTATTTGGGTCATCCAT
Source organism: Primulina tabacum (assembly GCF_025594145.1). Classification (NCBI taxonomy): domain Eukaryota; kingdom Viridiplantae; phylum Streptophyta; class Magnoliopsida; order Lamiales; family Gesneriaceae; genus Primulina; species Primulina tabacum. The sequence continues at coordinate 50,737,334 of NC_134551.1, forward strand.
AAAAAAATATTATTTTTTGTGCTAAGAGTATTACTTTTTATCGTGAATATCGGTAATATTGACTCGTCTCACAGATAAAGATTCGTGAGACGTCTTAGAATAAATATCATATATATGATTAATTTGAAAAATATATTATTAAGATTATTAGGCGCACAGTCAAAATTATGTTTCCTTATCATTTCAATAACTGAGGAATTCTGTGTACTTTGGCCATAAATCTGTTAAAGTCAGTAATCCGAATAAATAAAATATTTCAAATCATATATATATATATATGATACAAAATCTTATTATGTTGATATAATTATTTTATGAAAAAACAACATATATAAATATCTAGGTGTAAACATGCGTATGATATTTTTTTACTTCCATTCTCGTATGTCTTTGATTAATTGTCTCAAAAATTTTAAGAACACCATACTTCTCAAACATCGTGTAAACAACTAACTTACGCACCCTTATATTAATACTTGATTTTTATTCCCTATTCATCGTTAAAGCGGGACGGGACATAGGCAGAACCCCAGAGGTTAAAAATAGCAATCGAGTAACATACCTTCTCCGTCTCAAATATAAACACTACAATTATTTTTAATAAGTCCAAAATATATAGTCAAATTTCTACGTTTAGTTTTATGAGTAGTCTCTTATGAAACGGTCTCACGAATCTTTATCTGTAAAATGAATCAACCCTACCGATATTTACAATAAAAATTAATACTCTTAGTATAAAAAGTAATACTTTTTCATGGATGACTCAAATAAGATATCTGTCTCACAAAATACGACATGTGAAATCATCTCACACAAATTTTTGTCTAGTTTTATTCTCTCTATTTTTTAATCACTCTTCCGCTATCCTTAAATACATTAACTAATTCCAACATTTTTTTAATTTTTAAAACATTCATTAAATAAAGTTAAAATGAGAAATTTAATTGTAAAACTTATTTTTTAAATAATTTTCTCAATCTGTGTGAAAACATGTATAAGCCTAAATATATGGGACATGAAAATATAATACCGATACAATACAAGAAAAGAGAATGAATATACTCTTTGTTATACACTAGACTAGTTTCACCTGCAGAAACAAGTTGTAGCTTTTCTCCAACCATCATGTCATTCTCTCAAGGGTTCGCTTGAACTCGTTTTTAATTGAATGATCAAAGCAATCCTGCAAATATAACAACGCTAGGCAATCAACTGTCAACGTAAGTAAGAACGCGATGGAAATATACTTATAGGTTAGTGTTCGAATATTATTTACCTTTCTCTAGTGTTACGCACACATTCAAGAATACCAGTTGCATGCTGCACCTTCGAGTATTCTGGCTTCTTCTTGCTTTCTAAAAGTAAGGAAGAAACACTTATAAATATTTCGAGTTGTTCCTCAGTTTCGTGCAGCTTTTGATCTATGTGTTTCATGAAGTCTTCGAATGAAGAGATTTCTCTCAAATGCTGCATTGTATTTGAATTGTTCCCGCCTATTGGACTGAAAGATGATGTGTCGTTGAAATCTCCCCCACTCGACTCACTCTCTGTAACAACTAGTACTTCCTGATGCTCACCAAATTTCAGCTGATCCAACTCAGAGAGTTGATTTTCATATGAATTGTTAAGATTTGCCTCCTTAGGGATTATAATCCGAATAGGACTAGATGGCTCTGTTTCATTAACTTCGATATCCAAAGCAATGTTTCCAATCAGTAGACTTTCTTTCACAGAAATTGCCTGAAAAAACAGTTGTTTCTCCCGCAACCAAGATATCAGAATTCAGCATTTTTCTAAAACCTTCTTGACTAGAACTGTTATAAAGGAAAGAAGGGATACGCGTCTATCTTGGTTTATTTTTATTCGGAAAATAAATTGTTGAAGGTTCAAGGAAAAAAAATTATCCTAAAACGTCAAGCTTTAGAAGTAACAATCCTAAAAGCTTCCACGGATCAATGAAAATAAATGTTTTGTTCTTTCTTGTAAGTAACTGAAGTAAATACTATTGGGCCAAACCTTTTTCCAACTCTTACACTTGGTGACTCAAACCAAATCTATCAAGAACTAATTAGTTGGCCACAAAGATGTAAAACTTACATACCTTCTTGGCAACCATCACCGACCATTTCCTTTCAGATTATATATAAGTTCAACTTTTCATAACATATATTCCATGATAAATTAATTTTTCTCCAATTGTAAAAATATAGAATGAAAAAAAAGCAAGTTTTATCGGTAAATATACCATGATCACATCACTGCAAACAGTTAAAAGAAATGGAAACGTATTTATCTTGAAATAAACACATTACCATTGTAGCCCAAGCTTTTGGTACCCATGGTCATTTTCTTGGAATATTTTATTTTTTTCATTACTAATGAATGGATTGAGATGAAGTTCTATACGTGATCAATGAGTAAAGGCTGTTGTATCATCTCTATCATATCATCGTGCCTGTTACAATGATCTAGAGGGATGTTGCGATTGCACGGTATGGGAAAATTAATAGTTGCAATGATTACATCTAGATTTTAGGTAAATAATTCTATTCAGTCCATTTATCTTTTTTTTACAGTTCGATTAGTTGTAAACAGTTCAAAATGCATGCTAGTTCATCGATTTGAAAGCAGAACATAAGTTAAGCAGTTCCAGCTTCAGAAAAAACCCACAGTTGAATATATGAAAGTGGCTATACCTCATTCAGTTTCGACGAAAGCTCATCAAGTAACTCAATGCGACTCTTCAACTTCTCCATAGCCTGCATGACTTGCTTTTTTTGAAATAACAGCTTCCTAGCATCATCTTCCTTTCCAGTTTGGACACTAATAGCTGCTTGCCGTCTGAATTTCTCTGCCGCTTCACTCAACCGCATGAGTCTCGTCCTGGCATTACTTGCTGAAAACATCAACCAGTAAGTACTTTCAGCCAAGTTGGAAGCTTCTTCATAAATATATTAATAATGCCATGAAATGCAAATCGCTCATTATCGAAACAATTTCATGGAATAAATTAAGTTTAAACTGCAAGCACTCCCCCAACCCCCCTTACAACTCACTCCACTGAATATCTCAGTGATCAGAATCCATTAACTTCTTGATACCTTCCGACCAGAAGAAAATGATTTTGACTATAAAATGTAAAACTAGAGGAAGATACACTCTTGCAAATTACATTATATGGATAACTCGTGGTCATCCTTATTAAATATAATCATATACACCTAAGATTTAGAAAAACTTTAGCCATATCCGTTTCATCAGGTGCAAAAATTTAAAGAATACATGATGGTCAATTCGGAGCAACAACAGCACAGAAGCCTCCTTTATCCCACTAAGTGGCGTCATTGTTATCTATATCCTATTATATCCTGTTATATCCCATTCTATATTTAGATAACACATATCATGTTAATCGTTTGTATCCAAATCTTTTTTGTTCTCCCTCTTGTCTATTAACATGGGTTGGGTACTAATCATAGTCGATTCGGATGCCACAAATTCAATAATCCCAGGGCGGGGCAGAAATAATTGTAAGTTTCACATGTAAATTACACTAACTCGCACTCAGCTAAACTTCTGGCTTCAATTCTCCCAACAAAGCTACGAGCTTGGTGAACTTACATAAATCAAAATTCACCTAACATTAGAAACCTGAATGTCAAAACAACAATTCCTAATTCATTAAGTAAAATCCAATTACCAAATACATAAAATAATCCACCAAAGAAAAGAGATGACAAATGGTTGAAATAATTAAGAAAGATAAAGACCTTTTGTTCTTGTAGCGTCAGCCTCCATGTGAAGATTATCAAGTTGTTGCCGAAGCTTCTCTGGAGAAACTAAGCACACAGTCCCAGCTCGCGAAGCAGGTCGCCATCGACATCGAGCAAACGCGCCGCCACAATGCAGTATCATTTCTTACGCAAAACTACCGTTTCAACATAAGAACTAAGTATTAAAATCTAAAATTTATACTTAAAAATCGATTTATTGTTTAAACATATCGTACCGAAAAATTCGGTATTATTAACACACCGTATCGAAATCTTCGGTATACCGAAAATTCGACATTTTTTCGGTACGATAATCTCGATATACAGTACAATTCAGTATTCTTTCTCATCCCTAATTATCATACTGGAACTATTTAAATTTCATTTTAAACTTTTTTTATAAATTTATTTAATATTAATAGTATATATTTAAATTTTAGGGTCGACATAAGTCAGGTTATACGGGTTTCAAGTTTTATATTTTATATCATATCTAAAATAATCGAATTATTTGGCTCTTTAAAAAAAATTAAAAAAATTTACTAAACTAACTTTATACTTTGCTGTTAATTGAAATATACTTAAACTAAAAAAATACAAAAATATTAGTGTATTAGCATCATCAACTAAAATATATAACCAAAGTAACACAAATTTATTTAATTAAATTATAATACCCGAACACAACAAAATACCCAAACTACCCGACTTTTTCTATCCGATCGGATTCGGGTGGTCGGGATCTTAATTACTTGACCCGAAAGTCCAACTATCTATAATGAATATTTTTAAATTAAATTTTAGTATTTTATATTCAATAGTTTAGTTATAAGATACAATCATATTGGGGATATTTTTTCCACAATTAAATATTCTAGTTTTTTTTGAGAATGCGAAGCTATGTTTCATTGATACGCAGTCTGCTTGTATTATCCTCGTGGCAGCACCAGTAACCATATGGCGGCGCCTTCAGTAATTCTTAATACATTTGAGCCCTAACAGAAACTACTAAAATGCTTAAATGTGGTTTAAGGTATACAAAAAATTTCATGAGATCGTCTTACGAAGTAATTTTGTTAGACGAATATTCAACTCGACTTGACTCATGAGAAATGTTATTTTTTATGTCAAATATATTTTTTTTTTGTGAATATGGACTTTGTCAACATGTCTAACATATATAACGTGAGACCGTCTAATAAAAGTTTTATTTTTCAGTAGGGATGATATAGTCGTATCGTACCAAAAAATACATATTGTATATTATATCGAAAATTTTAATATACAGAAAATTACGGAGTAGGTCTCTTGTGAGACGGTCTCACGAATCTTTATCTGTGAGACGGGTCAACTCTATTGATATTCACAATAAAAAGTAATACTCTTTAACATAAAAATAATAATTTTTAATGAATGTCCCAAATAAGATATCCGTCTCACAAAATACAACTCATAAGACCGCCTCACACAAGTTTTGCTAAAATTACGATACCGAATATCGATATTTTTTATATGTATAATTAACATACAGATTATATCGAAATGATGCGATATACTGAGATTTTGGTTTTATACCAAAAATACTTTATATTTTTTAAAAATTAACTTTATTATTTAATATATATTATAATTTATATATACATTTCAATATATACCAAAAATTTCAGTATCGATATATCATATCATACCAAAATTTTTTGATAAATTCCATATTTTTTTCTATCATACCACTCAGAACATTATCCTAAATATAGCACATTTATCTTATTTTTTAAAATAAAAGCTGATACGTTGACGTGGCTAAACATGCTCCAACTTATGCGACCGTACAAGTTAAAATAAATTTAACCAATAATTCATGGGCCTTCGACTTTTATCCACATGCAATGTTCTTCCTTTTCTCCAAAAAAAAAGATGTTCTTTTCTGTTCTTTTCTTTTTTTGCAATGTTCTGCAGTAATTACTATTGTAGTGGTGGTTGGTCTTAAGAACGATGAATTTATCACATTTGTTTCCGTAAACAGCCTAAATATCATACAGATACAGAGTACAACTGCTCCGTTAAATTACACAAGGGATCCTGCATTGCCTAAAAAACCTCCAAGTATCAAAGAAAGTGGTGGAAGTCTCCCTACTTTCCTGTAGAAGATCGAGCAGAGTACATGAGATGAACAAAAATGATGATTGTTAAGTTATCAATGACACCCAATTGGTCCAAAAACAGCGGCACATATAAATGTGAAAAAGTTTCCAATGACACGCGAGGCAATAGTTTGTTGTTCACATCACGGCTCTCTGTGATTCAAGATTATTTCAAAAATCAAACTTTGAAAATGTTATTCGTGTAAGGACGGGTTGGTGACTAAAGTATCTACACATCTAAGGGATGAAAATCAATTCTTTTACCCCCAAACTAGTGGTTGAGCAGAGAATATCAGTTGTTTGTCTCCGAAGAATGGCTCTGTGATTGACAAACCTTGACTTCCATCTCAACAGAATTGGAACTTTCCTTCATGGATTCGATTTCCATGCTTGTTGTTCTGGTTTTTCTGCTCCTTCGATCCTGCAAGAAAGGAAACTTTAGTCGTTTACTAGTCGATTAATTGACATTGGGTTTGCATCTTACTAGTTTAGCACACTCAGACTCACCATATCAATCAAATATTTTACGCACTTCGAGCTTAAAGAGATACAGCTTGAACAAATAAAAAGACAAAAGTCCTACTAGCATAACAAGTTTGAAAGAGGTGGGGATTGAATCTCACCTCACGATAAGGGAACTCCTCAGTTTCAAGCATTTGAACCACCTGACTCATTTTGGGGCGTTTCTCCGAATCAGGGTCGACACACCTAAGAGCAACCAAAAGGGCACGTTTCAAAGAACGGGTTGTGGGCCTAACTTCGAGAACAGGATCCACAACTTCCTCGGCTTTCCGGTTCCCAACCATCATTTTGAGCCACTCAACAAGATTAACCTGCCAAATGCACAGTCTCAGTGGGTTAACAGGAACGTGATCGATTTCTTGGTCACAATTCATATATTCATGCGTGTTTACCCTCCCCGGTTACCAAGGAATATTAAGTAACCCAACCAGAAAGAAAATAGAAAAAGTACCTCATTTGCTGGACGTCCATAATCCACTGGATCTCTTCCAGTGACAGCTTCTAGTAGCAGAACACCAAAACTATAAACGTCACTTTTTTCATTCAACAAGCCAGTATTTGCATACTCGGGAGCGACATAACTAAAATTCACGAAGGTAGGTATAAATGTCACAGCTTACAACAAATGAAACAACAGATATAGTGGGGATATTTTTAAGTGAGGGTGAAGAAGTGAATACCCAAATGTTCCCATAACTCTTGTTGTTATATGGCTTTCTCCAGATCCCAAGAGCTTAGCCAATCCAAAATCAGAAACCTTAGCATTGAACTCATCGTCGATCAAGATGTTACTAGATTTTATGTCACGATGAACAACTTTCGGTTCGATAGCTTCATGCAAATAAGCCAGCCTGCAAAACCAAATTGAGATACTTCTGAATAGAGACCCTTGAAAGTCAAAAGTGCATGTAATACGAGAAATAAATACGGATACGAGCAGCAAATGTCCAATTGTGTTATTTATCTGAATCTTACAACCCATCCGTGAAAGCTGAAATATGTCACTCTGTTTACTTTTGTCAAAGATGGTAGCTTGCATATCAGCAAACTGAATCACATGAACGAGTAGTTTATTGTTAAAATCTAAATCTACTTACGCCTTCGCTGTACCAAGAAGAACTTTCATGCGGGATTCCCATGTAAAAGTACCATGTTGTTTCATACACCCGCGAAGCCACTGTTCCAGGTTGCCTTTGTTGACATACTCATATACCAACATTCTGAATCGAAGGAAAATTTAAACTCGAGTAATTAAAGTTCGAGTAGAATACACGAGTACACAGGAAAAGAATATAATTGCACTTAATTGCAACATAAATATCAAACATATAGCATTTAAAATTTTTAGTTTCAGAACTACACTAGCAAAGAAGCTTACCTGTGAACTCCTTCTATGCAATAGCCAAGAAGCCGCACAAGATTCTTGTGTCGAACATGGCCAATAGCCTCTACTTCGACCCTAAATTCTTTCTCCGCTTGGCCACTGGAAGAAAATTCCCATTTCATTTCAACCATAAAAAGTAAGTATAAAAGCCTCGCTGATAAAATGGGACAAGTTCTAGAAATGTTGGAAACAGAAAATGGATACTTACAGATTGTTAAGAAGTTTCTTAACTGCGACTTCAGACCCATTAACCAGTTTCCCTCGATAAACAATCCCATATCCACCTTCTCCAATAATATACTCAGATGAGAAGCGATTTGTTGCAATTTCGAGATCCCTAAGTGTGAACCAGTGGCCCCATCCAAGATGAGATGTTTCCGGCAAGCCAACTAAAGGAGATGCCATAGCAAGACCATAAGAAAATGAAGATAGTTTGCGGGCATTCCCAGAACTTCCTTCCTCTCCTGATTGAGAACTAAAGGCCCTTTCATGATGATATAATGAACTGCATTGGCTGATATTATCACGATCACTTGATTTACTCCTACTTAAATGAACTAACATCGTCTCCGTTTTCTTATCACTTGCTTTGTCGTCAATGGTCAATAATAGACTCTCGGTGTGATCATTCACACTTTGATTCCCAACTTTGTCAACTTTTATTTCTTTTGAGACATTAGGGATTTGAGAGAGTGAATATTTTTCTGAGGTCTTTCGAGATTTTTTAGTAAACATGCCCCATATAGATAATATTCCTAGAATTAATATTATAAAGGCACCCATACACACACAAATCAAAACCCATAGTTTCAGGCCCCCGTATTTCTTTGATAACTCGGTGCTTAAACTTCCAGTTGACATTTTCTTCAAACCAGATGCAATGAACAAATCTTGCTTTTACTCTCGGTACTGGACAAAAAAGATGACCAATTCAATCCTGGATCCCTGAAACGTGTCAGGTCAAAAAGAAAACATCCAAAATTGGAAGATACATTAATAATCACAAGAATCCTAATCATTGCTTTGTTAATCCCGGAGGAGTCACGAGTTGGGAAGCAAAATAACATGAACAAAGCAGCATCACTAACCAAGAAGCACTATTTATCCACCGTTTTATCAATCAATAGAAACCATTTTTGGATCAAACTAGGCAATGCCAAAATTATCACACAAACAAAGATTTATAACCAGGGGCGAGCCACCTGGGTGCGAGAAAAAATCTCAAATGTTATATTTAATTTATTCATGCCTGAATTCCATGTCCGCTTCTCAGAGCATTTTAGAAGGCAGATAAAAGGGAGCATTCTCAGCCCTTCAACCAGCAGCATTCAGTGAATAAATCCCATCCTAAATCAAATTCTTAAGAGGGGTGATAATAGCAAAATCAAAAAAGTGTGACTCGTGATACAGGCAGCGTAAGTAAGCCACAGGAATAAAGCGGTATAAATTCAACAGATAAAACGAGTAAAATCTCACCTTCGCAAGTGATCTGAATTTAACACCCCTTGATCTTCTACATAACCCAGTTAAAAGGCCCTTGCTTTTGTCGACAGGGGTCGATGAACATAGATACACAACAAATGTATAGATGAAATATTAAAAAAAAACGTACCAAATAACCCAACAGAGAAATGAAAATAAAAAAAGAAAAAAGAAAAAAAGAATGAAGTAGCACCCCACCAGAAAGTCGAGCAACTAAGCTAAAAGAAGAGTAGTTTAGAAGTCAAAAACCCGTAACCAGCAGTGGGCCAAAGCGCATTTTTTCAAGAAAATAAACATAAAAAAATGCGAACACCGAACCAAATTTTCTCAAACAATGGCAGACAAAAAAACCAATCTTTAAAAGCGGAGACATCTCAAGTTCGACGGTGGAAAAAATTATCGAGTTCGGTTCAGAATTGGCTAATAAAAGCAGAGTTAGGTAAAACCTCAGTTGGCATTGTGTAAATGCGGGGCAAAGAGGTACATCAAAAAAGCTGGAGAAGAAGCTTGGTTTACAATGGAGGAAACCTGACGCGGGAGAGAGAGAGTCAGACAATAATTATTCACTGTAGAGAGTAGACTGCATTCACTGTAGAGAGTAGACTGCATTTATAACAGTTAAATGGGTGAAATAAAAATTTACAGACAAAGTAGAAGGGCATGGAATGAAAACAGTCAACTTTACTAGGAAGGAGGGAAAACAAATGGGATTTGGATCATCTCTTTGACAGCAAACACCGAATTTGGTGTTATATTTTGTTTACACGAAAAGATCAGTTACGTCGTTTTGTTTCGTCTGATAATTTTTCAAATTTATCTGATACTATGTAAAATTGTATTATTTTTTTCTCTAAATGATCAGTTGATTTTCTCGTTTAGTCGACACTTTTTTAAATTTATCTGATAAATTCATGATCAACTAATAATCCGAGGTAAAAAAAAATATATAGCATAAGATGACAGTGCTTTTCAACTGTAACGGAAGATCCAATCCAAACAAATGTAAGGATTTGTTAGCGAATTTACTAATTGTCCTTCAATTCATATAACAGCATTATTATTTTTTTTATATCTATAATACACCATTTAACTAATATCGATAATTATTAAAATAATTTTGATCAAATTTATTTTAAAAAAATTATCTTCTTGTTTGATAACAATCAAATATATTTTAGAAAATTAGTTTTTTTTTTAAATAAAGTTTGTTCAATGTTATTCCTCCAAATTTTTCACATATAATGTATTATGTATATATATAATTTGGTTGGTGAGAATATGGATGTCAATGGGTCCGGGTTCGCAATGGACCCGCGTGTATGGGGTGGGTTTGGGCATACTAAATGGTTCATGGGACGAGTCTCGAATCCAATTTTTCAGACCTTTCCGGATATGGGGCGGGTCATGGTTCCTATAATACCCGCCCCATATATGTGGATATAAATACTCTGGGATTTAAGTTTTATTAATTTTCATTTTTTAGTAACTCATCTCAACCATAACGATCTTAAATATTCCTATGTAAAATATTCCATTTGAATCTGCTTTTAGAAATAGTGGAAGAATAGTTGGTCATCATCTTAGTAGACTTAATCCAACGACTTTGGAGGCATTGATGTGCTCGCGAAGATGGTTGTGGGGTGGGGTGAAATGTAAATAAATAACAGTTTTATTTTGTTTTTGTAATTTTTTTACTGTACTTTCTCTTTTTAAATTACATTTTTTTACAAATTGAAATTATAATTTTATTTTTTTCAATGTACTTTCTCTATTTAATTTTATAGTTACTTATTCAAGTAGTTTACCAACTTGTCCCACCATTCTTGATGAAGAGGAAAATGATCCCGAAGAATATGTCTGAAATATTGCCTACTCGCTGATTTTATATTGATCTATTTAAATTATGTTATGACTTATTTTTGGGGATGTAAAGATTTTTTTGGATAGCTAGTAACTCTTTTTTAATGTAATTCTTTATGTCGTGAAAATAATTTGTTTGTTATTATCTAGTATGATCGAAGACATGAATTAATTTTCCACAATGTTGTATTTAGAGACTTGTCTGTTTCATAATTCAATCATGTGAGAAGAAATATTACTCTTTTATTTTAAAAAAATTCGGGTCTCACGGGTCTACCCGGCCCCGTTTCGTATTCGAGATGGGGTGGGTCCGAAGAATATTTAACCGGGGTGGTGCGGGTAATGGATCAAAGTTTTTTTTATGGGGAGGGTCTTGGATTTAGCCAAACCCGTCTCATACTCGTCCCATTGACATCTCTAGGTGAGAATGCTAATTTAATATGATAATAGTAGTCTATGAACAAGGTTGCATATATAAAAAGTAACCATAAATCCGAAAGTGGAGATTTTATGTGATTGTTTTTTAATATTGGGTGTGAAATTGATAAGAAATGAGTTGATTTAATGAGTAGGTCTCTTGTGAGACGGTGTCACGAATTTTTATATGTGAGACGGGTCAACACTACCGATATTCATAATAAAATGTAATACTCTTAGCATAAAAATTAATAATTTTTCATGGATGACCCAAATAAGAGATATGTCTCACAAAATACGACTCGTGAGACCGTCTCACATAAGTTTTTGTCTGATTTAATTTGGATATAAAATGAATAAGAGTCGGTGAATATTTAATTAAATATGTAAAATATTTTATATTTAATAAAATATGAGGGATATTTCTGAAATTTTTAAAGAACGTTTCATCATCATATGATTAATTTAGGTTATTTAACTTGGTGAGTATTTAATTAAATATGTAATATATTTTATATTTAATAAAATATGAGGGATTTTTTTGAAATTTTGAAAAACGTTTCACAGTCGTTTGACTAACTTGGGTTATTTAACTTTAATTAATAATATAGATATTTGTGACTTGTATATTAAGATCTTCATATATTAATTAACTCAAGTACGACATAAAATTTTAAATCTAAAATTTATGGTTAGATTAGCATTAATGTTAAAATAGTTGATTGAATTAAATCAAGTTTGTATAAAATAACTTATTTTCTTACTCGTACTTCATTTTTTAGTGAAATATTTTATGAAATAATGCTAGAAATTGTAGATAAACAAAAAAATCAATTGCTAATTTTGAACAAATATATAACAATGGATATAAGCTTGTATGTATTTATCATATAATACATAATACAATGATCAATAAATGTTGATCCCCGGATGAGACAATCTCCAATTTATATCTTCTATTTTTCATTTTCTACTCGAAATATTATTTAAGTCATATCTTTTAAATGTTGCAAAATACAATATTTTTTAACCTTTTCACTTCAAACGCACACACATATATATAATTACATAATATATCGTTCAAGTGTGTTTTCATTTGGTGTTTAACATTGCCAAATACTTCATTATTTCCTTTTAGTTTTTAATATAAGCAGTAAAATTACAATTCATATATGATAATAATAAAACAATTCAAATAAATTTAAAACACATAAACAAAATTTAGCATTAAAATTAATTAAAAATTCAAAATTTTTAAAAATGAAATGGACCAAATTTTTTAAAAAAATATAAGAAAAGATTGTTAAATCAATTAAGATTTTGATGTAAAACAAGGCAAAACTGAATTGTGTTAAACTGAATTAAATTAATTAAATTGGACTAAGTCGAGGCTAAACTAACGCAGATTAAAATTTATTGGTTTACCAAGTCAATTAATCGAGGAAATATTTATACATTCTCAAGGACATAAGTTTACATTGAGGAAAGCTAAACTGATATTTGTATAAGTTTTTTCGTACAAAATTGACCGAAAAATAGTGTATAATTGTCAGATAATGTTGATGTGGGCAAAAGACAAGCAAAAAAATATTTTTTTGAATGAATCTGTTTTGAAACTCGAACTGTTGAATTCAAATTCTATAAAGTGAGAACAAATTAGGTATAGGAAAGTCCTACGACTTTTACAAAAAATTCAAACATTTAAGCTTTCAAGTATCCGAACTAAACTCTTGTATTTTCTGAAAAATTGGAGAATAACTTTGGTCAAATTTTATTTTTGAAAGATGATCATCCTCAAATATGTATTTGAATGTTTTCAACTAAATATGAGAATGTTATTGTTTTTAAAAAACGTTTGACCGATGTTATTTTGCTCGTTACCTCGTATTTGCATTTAGGTTTATGGTAGGTTCAAATTTCCCTAGCAAATACAAGAGATTCATAAATTTCGACAAGAATTTATACATACTGTGTTAAAATAAAGAGATTTTAAAAATAGAACTTCCAGATAAAAATTAATATTTTAACTTATACTATATAACAAAATTTTAATTTAAAGAGATAAAATATCCTATCTGTCCCGCTCGATGTCCCAAACTTGGTAAATTATTACCAAAATTTTAAGGGAAATAACATTAGAAAAGTGGTACCCTATGAATAGGCCTATAAGGACTAGACACAAACTCGACTTTGAGTCTCCGGTCCATTCCTATCCAAAATAAGTGTTCCATTACGAGCTCATGTATTCTTCTATAAATAACAGGTTTGAGCGTTCAATTTATTCATTTATTATATTGGCTTTTAGCAGTAACCTTAATTGTCCTCTCATTATATTGTCGGTCTCTGACTTAAGCGTCGGAGGGGCTACGCCGTGACACCCTCTCGGCCCCCTTCTAATGCTCCCCTTCGTGATTTCAGGCCTAAAGTAAATTCGAGATCTGCATTCGAACTGCTATCACATATTGTAACCGAACCCTAAATTTTCAGTAAATATTAAAAAATATTCCCGGAAAAAAAAGAAAAGGAAAAAGAAAGGCATTTAATTGTGTATCAGATAATAAACGGGGGTCAAAAGATTAAAAGAAAAATCATCCAACTATTACAAAATATCACTATTTTAAATTTATTTTAAAAAAAGTATTTAATATCATTGGTTAATAAATTGTGGTCCCTTGGCCGGTAAAAAGAAGTCAGTTTGTGCAACTCTTAATGATTTATGAAAATTATTTGTAATTATTATTTCCCCCAAATTTTTTTTATATTTACTTATTCCCCATATCACGAAGTATTTTATGAGATATTTTCATAAATTTTTATACGTGAGATTGGTCAATCAGATCTATATCTACTATAAAAATTAATACTTTAAAAAAATAATATTTTACACGAGTCGAGTCGAGTTAGAAATATGTCCCATAAATTGATCCGCACCAAAAATAGTCCAAAGTGATTGCTTGCGTACCCAAAAAATGTAATCGTCATTACTAGGCTAAAAAAATAGCCTTTGAGTCGTATATATCAATCCTAAGATTACACTAAATAATTAGTTAAAAATTGTAACCAATATTTTCCAACGAAGCCTACGCATTAGCCTTTTTCCCATTCATAAAGAAAACCGGCAGCTTCATACATTAAATCAACACAACTTAAAGTGAAGAAACGAACAATATTACATGTGATGGGAGTTACATTTATATAAGGCATCAATCATACCTACATAGGATAACTAATCTGGTTTTCAAATATAATTTATAATTTTGGGTCTACGTTATTTTAATTTATTTGATTGAAATAACACCGTTATATAGTAGATCTCTTGTAAGACAGTTTAATAGATTTTTATCCATGATATAGTCAATTTTTCTCATATTTACAATAAAAAACAATATTTTTGAGTGACATAAACAGAAGAACTGTCTCACAAAATTGACTCGTAAAACCGTTTCGCAAAAATTTTGTGTGTGTTATATTGTCTAACAAAAAAGAAAAAACTATGAGAGCGAGTATTGCATTGTCTGAAATGACATTATTTCATGTATTTCGATACACAGAAGATGAATGTTGGTGAATTCGTTGATCATGATTTTGTGATATTAATTTGACGTTGTGGTAGTAAAAATATGAAGGAAAAAAAACAATTAATGATGCATTTAATATCTGATTTTAATGTTAGCACGCAAATTTTGGTTAAAAGCAAACCCCGTGAATTGAATTATGACTTATTGGATGATCCATACTTATTCCACTAACCCTAATTAATTATAAGTCAATGTCCGCTGGTCTTTTCATAATTTGGCGGAATATTTCACCCTACCTCAGGGGTACTGCCCCATGAGAAGATCAAAGGCCCAAATTTAACCACATATATGCGGGGTCCACCAATTCATATGCGGAGTCCATCAAATTTTTTAAAATCAACGGCCCAGATCTTGTGGGGCACTGCTCCCATAGGTAGCATCGACAGAACCTAATTTGGCTGTGTCTGTGTGTTTTATTTATTGATTTACCTCGTTTTTCGAGAAGCATATCCGTACGTACGTTGGATCTAATCAGCAATAGGTATTGCATGATCTTATTGCCTGTCCTATGTTATTATTTACGTAAAAAATTTGTGTGAGACAATCTCACGGATCGTATGTTCTGAGATGGATCTCTTATTTGGGTCATCTATGAAAAAATATTACTTTTTATATTAAAAATATTATTTTTTATTGTGAATATCGATAGAGTCGACTCATCTCACATATAAAGATTCGTGAGATCGTCTCACAAGATAACTATTCATTACTTATTACATCAATTAAGTGGAAAATAATATTAATATTATATATATAATCCAATTTCTGATAAAATTCCCAAAACCCTGTTAAGAATATCAATTACATTCCTATCGAATGGACAATAAATCCTGCCTGACTCAGAGCCAGATTTCGATACTTAGTTGTCTTCACTCGTTCTTTTAGTCCCAAACACCATGTGTTGGTTAATTTATTTAATCACAATATGTGCAAATTTTCTTACAATTAGCACCTCTTAGTCTTGTTCTTGGTTTTTCACAAAAAGATATTTCGGGAGAATATACTTTTATTAGTAAAATTACAAAACGCGCTAGATTTTTTTTTTAAAAAAAATCACGAAACATGATTATGTTTTTTATGCAACCAAATAAACAAGCAACCTGAAATAGAAAATCTAGGCGGATAATAGATAGTAGAGTTCGAATGCGCAACCATCGCTCCTGTGAACCCATAAAAGAAATGTGCATGATTGTCATATGTGTCGCGTGAAAAGAGTTAGAGACGTCGAAGAGTACACGTGCAAAGATAAAATGATTGTTTGAGTTTAAGAGTTAATGAGATCTTTTTTGAGCTTAATCACCCCAAATTAATGATCCTAACATTTAATTAAATATATTTTAAGCCCATTTTAATTTTTTATTAGAATTAATCATTTTAAAAAGGATCATAACCCATCAGTTTTGTTTCTTATTTTCAAATCGAATTTCTTTATCGTTTGGATATCATATCATTCACAAATTAGTCGAATCAATGATAATATACTATAAATATTTTGTTTTTATAAGTAATGTGTTTGATATTTGTATTTTGACATATTGACCGTCGGATTGATATATAGTATGTATATTGTAATAAAGTTTTTTTTTTTATATAAATATTTAAATAAAGTAAAACTATTTTTTTTTACATTATTAAGTTGGGCCGACAATATGTAGCCCAATCGCAATTCATCCAAAGAACTATTGGATTTGCTTAAATAAATAAAAGTACGGATTTGAAATTCATGTAATTCAAATTTATCAAGATAAATAGATTTAAAATACAATGTATTGATATACCGATATAAATTGTTCTAAATAATTATTCAATTTAGTTATATTATAAATATATTTATCATTAATTATACTCATCTTTTCGTTTGTGCCACACATTTAATACTAACGTCGGAGACTAGGTCTCTGTGAGACGAGTTAACCCTACCGATATTCACGATAAAAAGTAATATTTTTTCATGGATGATCTAAATAAGATATTCGTCTCACAAAATACGACTCGTAAGACCGTCACACACAAGTTTTTACAACATCAAGGTGGCGATTTAATTGTATTTTCTTCCAAGTACAATACAAATCAATTACCACAATCCAATGACATTGATCAATGGTTTTAGTCGTTGCCTCGTGCAACTACACGAGATTGAATATCAACCAATTTAGTCGTTAGATATCTCGTACTTTTTCAATTGGTGAGATATTATTTTGTCAATCAATCCGTTAACTTTGGTATGACTTGTATATTATATTCGGAAGACAAAATTTTATTGTATGATTGTATAATAAATAGGTTAGTATTGAAAATGAATATATCAGTATTGTCATAATTTTCTAATTTTTATTCTCTTTCAAGCTCGAACATTGCTCTTTCTTATTCAAATCAAGTATTATTTATTATTAATTACTTGTAACTTTTGATCCATGAACTGTTAAAGAGGAGGAGAAAAAAATGTAGTAAAAAAGGTTATAAAGTTGTGAGATTCTCCCTCAGAATATCACATTCCTCTTACCAAAGCCATAAACTAAAGTGCGATTCACACACATGATTCAAACGAAGTTTTAAAGCGAGAGATACCCCACTGGCTCCCCACTTAAACATGACTAAAGCAAAGTGTAAAGCACCCCTGACGACGAATCATACAGATTTCTTCACACACCGTCCCTTCCTACATTCTTTTCTTCTTCCTAGAGAAACCCATTGGGAAAAATAAAGATTTTGCCCCACTGCTGCTCCAAAGTATCCATCTCTGTGTACCCCTTTCTTTATTGTGTGTATATATTATACATACACCAATTAACATGTTCTTTTACGCTTTATCCGGGGAAATTCAAACGGGTTTTGATGGTTCAGTAAGTTTCAGAAGGAAAAAGAAGAAAAAGAGAAGATTTTTACTTGTAGCGTGTTAATATGGCGAGTTCAAGTGGGACCAAAGATGTGGGCCTGCAAAGATCTTTGTCGAGGAGGATGACAAAAATGGCCTCCACGGTGGAGGCCGGTGATGAGAACACCGCCGTGGACAGTGAGACTGTGCCGTCATCTCTTGATTTCATTGCCCCTATCCTGCGTGTGGCCAATGAGATTGAGCCAGAGAACCCCCGTGTTGCTTATCTCTGTAAGATCGAGTATATATTGAAGTTTGACACACTTGCACGCGTACTGTATTTTCATTTAATTTTGTCGTCTGGTTTGCTAGGATTGTAGTGTTTCATCTATTGTCGGCACAAACCAATCAAATAATTGTTATCTAAATATTGAATTGATGTCTTGGATTTGAGGAAAGTTGGATGCCATAAAATCTATGCAAACCTTTGGGGTTAAATGACGTGGTAGAGTGATTCTTGCCATAGTTTGAATACGGATTGTTTGCAAATTCTCACCATAGTATGAGCACAGATAGTTTGCTCGTTCTTTTGTGGTTTTGAGACTATTTTCCATTAAGTTGCTGTGCAGTTGAAGCATATTGTAGGAAGTATGACCGTTTGATCTTTTTTAGCAGTTTTCAATTTTTTTCCTACTTCAAGGAACTTTAATATACTTTGTGGCTTCGATAGTTGACTGATATTTTATGTTTATTTGATTGCCATCGAAGATGATCTCTGTGACTGTATCTATCTTGTTAATATTGTACTGCATACTTATAACATTCACAATCAGGTTTTTCGTAGTTTGAAAAATTATCATCTGACATATCCATACCATACTGTTCCGTGCTGTTCTTTTCTTTTAGTTAAGAAAACAATATTTGGTTATTTCATTTATGAACTTAATATAATGCATAGAGGGATTACAACTGAGTTGTTTCTACTCTCTTTTTCAAAGGGAAAAATCTGCTCTGTTCCTGCTAAATATCCCCTCGATGAAGATGCAGTGTTTGCTAGTTTTTCTAAGTCATTAATTGCTATCCAATTTCAAGTTTTTCTCATGTAAGTCCTTGATGCCACCGCAGAATGTAAATAGTTGGACTTCAATCCATGTATATCTGGAAAATGAACTTTGTTTTTTTTTGGTAAGAAAATTCTGGTAAAGCCGCAATACATCCGATTTTCTCATTCCCAACTGTCGTGTTTACCCTCTCTCACAGTTTATGTTCTCTTCTACCTCTTCTTTGATTTTTGTTGCTACTTCTCAGAATAAGAAATCTGATATAGACACAGGCAATTTTAATCTTTTGTATCTGGATTTTTTTAAACTTGAAACCATGCAAAAGAATTACCCGTGTATAAAATCTTATTATTGATTGCGTAGATAGTATGTTCAGAAGTTAACTCGTTTTCTTCTTTTTTTATTTTATTTTTGAAAATACTTCTCTTAGGTCGCTTCCATGCATTTGAGAAGGCTCACCGAATGGATCCAACTTCAAGCGGACGGGGTGTTCGGCAGTTTAAGACGTATTTACTACATAGACTTCAAAAGGTGGGTCTATTATACTTAAGTTGGTTTTGACATTCATCGATGCGATATCTAGAAATCCAAAGAAGACTTAAAAGTGTATTCTAGGTGAAACTTAACCAAACTCCATTTACTTTCTTTTAATGGCTGAAGTAAATTGAAGTTCTACAATCCTGAGTCTTATTCTCAAATCAGAATGTATAGAATTCATCAGTTAAGGTAGTGTTTGTTCCGAAGGACACAACTTATGGGCTTTGTTTAGTCCAACATTTGACTCGAGTACGGTGATAATCGGAGTTAATAATAATAATGTTATTCTCATCTTTCAATTTATTATCCCCCATGTTATAGATCCTTATCATCTCATCCTATGAGCTAAGCAATGCTTAATTTGTTTATCAATCAACTCATTGATAACTTAATGTCACCTTAAGTTCTGTAAATAAGAGTAAAATGTGATATTTCATAGTTACGTTACTTTTTTCCTATTAATATTTCATATAGTGGTGTCCTAATTTCAAATTTCCTACGTTATATGAAGTTTATGACAATGAATCACCAGAAAGAAATGTGCAAAAATTCAGACATTATGGAGTTATCTTCATATTATTTATCTCTTATAGCTTGATGTATTTTTTGATTTGATTCGCATTTATCTTTACGTCTTTAATGATCACAGGAAGAATTTGAAGCAGCACATGTACTTGCTAAAGATGATCGTGGAGAAATCCAGAAATATTACCAGAACTTCTGTGAGAAAAACATAAGAGAGGACCAACATACAAAAAAACCGTGAGGCTTTACCTCAAACCAATGCTATTTTTTAGATCCACATTTTAGGACTTTATGGTTACTGGTTAATTATTGTTTTTTTTTTCCTTTTAAAGGGAGGAGATATCTAAGATTTATCAGACTGCTACTGTGTTGTATGATGTGCTGATGACAGTGGTACCTTCATCAAAAGTTGATCACGAGGTTTGATTTATGGTATTTTCCGTGGTTCTCAAAATTTTAGAGTATTTTTTACTGCAGTGTCTAACCATATATTTGCACTTGATTAATACAATGTATGCAGACCCAAAGATATGCTAAGGACGTTAAGAAGAAGAAAGTGCAATACGAGCACTACAATATTCTTCCCTTGTACGCTGTCGGAGTTGAGCCAGAAATTATGAAACTTCCTGAGGTTATATCTTGAAGATGCTCCTGGAATATCAAGTGATGTCTACAGATATCTATGTTGTTTTTTAGTCATGGTTTATTTACTATTAATTTCTTGACCAGATTAAAGCAGCCCTCCGGGCAATTCGTAATCTGGAAGGTCTTCCATCATTTCTATTGATTTAACAGGGATGGTTTCTTATTTTCATATTTCTTTTATCTTATACTTCATTTTATCGCATAATTTTGTGTCGTATTGTAATAAGCAATTGATATTTAAAATATCATGATCAAGATATGATCTTTTTTTTGTAAATATGCTTAAAAAATAATTTGTGTCTTAATCATTGTATCGGTTGAAATATTGATTATCCAAACTAAATAGGCGAATATTAATTACATTTATAATGGTCCAACTGTGAAAAGGAAATTTATTTTTCAATTATAATCACAATCTCAATTTTCAGGGAAAACCATTTTAGTTAAAATAATATTAGGATAAAACTTAAAACTCAAATCACAATTTTAATCAATCTAACCAAACATATTATTATTATTATTACTATTATTTATTTTTCATTATTCCATATCCTATTGATTAACTCTAGCAATCCTAGCATTACTTTTTCATACATAATCACAGTAAATGCGTCCAAAAGTAATACGAGATATTCATATTTCCCAAGTATTTACACATCCCTAGTTTTCATCATATAGAGTGGCATAGAGTCATAGACCTTGACTTATCGGGACATATGAGTATCTAAGTTGGTTAACTGTAAGAAACATGCCATTCTTGAATCTTTGCAGGAGGTTGCGTTGATGTTTTTTTCCAAATAGTTGGAAATGCATCCTTTTTGAATCAGAAATAAGCATTTTGAGTATATCGCACACTGCCTGTTTATGTTTATTAGGCTAGAGCTTCGACCTAGCACCATCTGTAGGCCATTTGTTTTCTCGTCCATTTTCCCGTTAACCACATCAGTGCAAATAATCTCATTTATATGGCTAAGCAGACGACATAGTGCTGAGACTCAGATAGAATTTGTCTTGTGTCCGAACTAGTGTGTGCTTTGTCGGATAGAGGCGGAGACTTAGGACCACATACTTATTCATTGCCCTTGCTCGAGCTATCTTTGGTTAAGAGCTTTGGAGGAGATGAGCTTGGTTTGTGTAGTCCTAGGATCTTTGCACGAACTTTTTGCCGCAGATCTTGGACGCGATCTTGGCCGAAGGGATATAATTTTTTGGACAATGGTAGTTAATTGTATTTGCTGGTCAATTTAGCTGGAGCGGAATAGAAAGAATTTAATAATTTAGAAGAGTTGATTGAGGAGTCTGGGACAAGATTAAGATTCAGGTATCTGGCAGGATTGGGAAACACTTAGGCTATGTTTGGTAGCCATCGCGTTTGGTTCATTTTTTATTTAGTCTGCAGGCCCTTGATTATGATTAAAAGCCTGTACTATTCAAGTTATTTGTGTGATTAAATATCTCTCCTCAAAGGTGTGATAATGTATAATTTTTGAATAATGATCATGATAAGATTGTATATTGACCATAATACCCTTAAATTGTCTTCTTCAATAATATAAAAATTAAAATTAGTGAAAATTTAATAATTAATATAATATTTTTTATAAATTAATTTCATATATTTTTATTATTTTCAATCATTTTAAATAAAATAAATTGTAATGCAAATCTATCTTAAATTAAATTTTTAATCTTGTTAATTAATTCTTTTATGAAAATAATATTTATTAAATTCTCATTTATTTTGTTTATTGATTTAAATTAATTTTAATAAATGTAAATTATAATTATAAATATTTAATTATCTATCAAATTATTTTAAGAATATTTATAATTATTTTAAAAAAACAATAATATTGTAATTATTACAAAACTTTATTTAACATTAACATTCAAAATATTATTGTTATTTTAAATATTAAAGTAAATGCATATTTACAAATTTATTTCTAATAAATATATTTAAATTAATTTTAATAAATGTAAATTATAATTATAAATATTTAATTATCTATCCAATTATTTTAAGAATATATATTTGATTAGCACTTGGGGCATTTTGGTCATTACAATAAAATTAACAAAATTAATCCATAATTTTAAAATCATACCAAACACCATGTTATTTGTCCCTCCATACTATTAATCAATATATCTCATTTTTTAATCATTCTAATTACTAATCATTTACGTATCTCATCACACATACCAAACGGAGTCTTAGAGTTCAAGAATTTCTCGATATCAGATTTATGAAATTATATTTGTTATTGATATGATCAGTACCTTGCAGATTTATTGTCTGCATTTTGTAACTATTAATTTTATTATTTAATATAATATTGTTTCCTAAAAAAGAATTTTTCTCGTGTCCTTACTTGTGTTTTGCTCCTTCCGACGTTGGAATAATCGGAAGAAATTGAATAGAAGACTAAATAAACACAAAATAAAACAAAACAAAATGAAAAGAAAAGTTTATGAAAAAACTGTATGGCTAATCGATATCTCAGGGATCTTGGCTTAGGGAGACAAACAACTAAAAAATATTTATTCTAAAACTTTAACTTCAATGGAACTTTTAACATCGTAAGTTTACTCATTCAGCGTTCTGACTTGACTCCAGTTCAACTTTATTCATTTTTTTTTTCTTTTAACATATTCATGACTTGGGCAGTTCATTACATAATGCTTTTGTTCATTTTTGGGTATTAAAGAAAGGAAATGTAGCAAATCAGCGGGAGCACTTGATCTTGCTTCTTGCAAATATGGATGTAAGAAAGAAAAATCCTCATAGCTATGAGCAAGTGAGTATTTCATCCATCCTGTAATAGCATCAATGAAACCAGATAACTGTAACATGTTTACAATCCCCTCACCTCTATTTTTTAGAACTGCATGCAATTTCTTTTCTTTATGCTGTATCTCGAATATTGATGATACATGTTACTGCAGTTGGATGACGAAACAATCAA
The DNA here is from genome assembly GCF_025594145.1 of Primulina tabacum. Classification (NCBI taxonomy): domain Eukaryota; kingdom Viridiplantae; phylum Streptophyta; class Magnoliopsida; order Lamiales; family Gesneriaceae; genus Primulina; species Primulina tabacum. Next base: position 50,761,043 of record NC_134551.1, read on the forward strand.
GGAATTGACGGACAAAATTTTCAAAAATTATCGGTCATGGTGTAAATACTTACATTTTGACCCAATTTTATGGTAAGTTGAATTCTTTACAGCTACATTATCACCTAATAGGCTAATACCAGGTGATCATAATCAATCTTATTTTCTAGCAGGTCTCCTCGGGATAATAGGAGGCAACAGGCACAACTTCTTCATATTGGACTTTATCTTCTGATTTGGGGTGAAGCTTCAAATATTCGTTTTATGCCAGAGTGCATCTGCTTTATTTTTCACCATGTATGTTGCTTTCAGTAATTAACTATTACATCTTCCTCGCTATGACATTATATATGTTTATAGTTTGTGTATAGTGTCAAGAAAAGGGAAATGTTATGTTGCTTGTCTGTCTTGTTTTTAATCCGTACATATATCACACGATGTTAGTGACTCAGAGGTCTGGCTTCAAATTGGATGTGGTTATGTATTGCATTTTATCTTGTTTGTTCTCATATAGAATTTTGCTCAGCATGTGAGAGCGAGCTTGTAGTTTTTAAAAGCGTGCGCCTGGCTGCGCCTAGACGACAAGCCCAGCCGGGCGCACCCATTGCGCTGGAAACAAGCTTGCTTAAAGCGTGTGCCTCTGCCTAGGCATGAGGCTCCGAGAGGTGCAGAAGTATGCGCTTTAAAGAAGTGAGCTGATATTTTATAGGTAAATAAAAATTAACTTGAACCCAACCAATTTTGAAGCCTAATTAGCAAAACCCATGGCTATTTAATGATAGAAAAAACCCCATCGTCACTCATGACTCATCATTGTTTTGGACGACGACGACAACAACGATGACAATCATATAGTTGAGGAGGATGAAGAGGAATTTGAAGATTTAGATATTTGAGATTTTTTTCTTAACATACCATGAATTAATGACTAACTAATGAATTTTAGATGATTACTTTTTTTCCTTGTTATGATTTATGTTAGATTATCTATTAATGTATTTTTATTTATAATGTTTGCTATCTTTGTGAAAATATTTAATTTATGTAATATTATAGTATAAATCACTTTATATTTATTGAATTTTAAAATTTATGTCAAATGCGCTTTACTTCTATAAAGCGTGCGCTTTGTCTTGCTCCTCAGGCTCTAGGGTACCCTAGCGCTTTAGAGCGTTCTGTGCCCTAAATAACTATGAGCTTGATGATGAAATTAAATTAATAAATTTTTCCTCTCTCATCCTAGACCTTTAGTGCGTCTTACGCCCTAAATAACTATGAGCTTGATAATGAAATTAAATTAATAAATTCTTCCTCTCTCAACAGTTAAACCCTTTATGGGAAGGTAGTCATCTTGTCGTAAGAGTAATTTTATGCTTTAAAATAACATCTTGGCCACAGATTGTTTTCTTCGACACATTTGCTATACATTCTTTGATTTTGTATGTTTCGTGACTTACAGCTTTTAATAATCATTAAAAGGATTCTCTCCTATTTTAAAATAATGAAATGGTTGGCAAGATTATTTTTAAATATCTCGAATCTATTTTTTATTGATGAATTCTTATTGTTCATCAGTCACCTGTCCACCACGTATCGGTTTTTGTGTGTGTTTGTCTTCTTTAATGGAAATTGTGATAAAAGCTTTTGTTTTTCCTTTTTGACTTTGTGGATTAGTTGTCCGCTTTTTTGTAGCAATTAGCTTTTATTTATTTAATATAATATCGTTTGCTATAAAAAAAAAATTGTGATCCTCATTTCTTCTGCATACAAGATGGCAAAAGAGATGCATGGATATCTGTTTGGCAATGTCCAACAAGTCACTGAAGATAATCTTAAAGGTGAAGAAGCATTTCTCAAGGATGTTGTGACACCTATTTATGAGGTTCTTCGCAAGGTACATCCTTATTTGCCTACTTTTGGTCATATATATTGTTTTGCTGTCTAAATCAATAATCTTCATTCATGAAGGAAGCCAGTGGAAACAAAGATGGGAAAGCAAGCCATTCAACCTGGAGAAACTACGATGATCTTAATGAATACTTTTGGTAATTTAAAGGATTATCAATCCTATCTTTCTTGTTTAGTAGATCTCTCTTTCATTGATTTATGTATATTTGTTCTTGACGTTCCTTTTACTCCTGTAGGAGTGAAAAGAGTAAAAAACTACATTGGCCATTGGATGGAAAAGGTGATTTTTTTGTGCATCCAGACACGGCTAAGCCAGCAAATAAGGTATTTTCTGTGATAGTTTGTACTCAAAAAGAGAAGTATAAGGGTTTTCTTATCATGTCTCATCCTCATTTTTCTTGGCATTTCTTCTTTATAAATTGAAACTACCCTAAATTACCTTCAGGTGGAGTTTGATATGGTTTTCAATGCAATACATAGCATTGAACTAGGAATTTTAGATGTGACTTGATGCATTAATTTCAACATGCTGTTTGTGGTGAAGTTAACTTCCCATGTATAATTATTTGATGAACACATTCACTTGACTTCTGTGGCCACTTCTTAATCGATAACAGCTGAACTGCCTTACCTGATATCCTGGCATGTCTTTGTTTTTAATCTAGTTACATGAAAACTAATTTTTTCAAAAATAAAAAATAAAAGTAAAAGAGATTGTTGCTCAATCACATAACATTCTTTGATTGATCTCTTGGTATCAAGGCTCATGGTGAGAGAACCTTAGATCTCGTAACATAAGATTATAAGATTGTGAATAATTTTCCTGATAATTTTGTTAATGCAATTCATCTCTATTTATAATAGAGCATAATGATTAAAATAAAGTTGATTGAATTCTAACAAAAAATAAAATATCACCATATCCTAACAAAAAAAGAAAAGATCACCATATCCTAACCATAAATAATCACATATTGTAACAAAAAATGAAACAACATATCCTATTTCTAAATAAAATATGATAGCATATCAATTTATTATTTGGGTTTGACTTTCCCTCTTGTTGCAATGGGTCATTACGTATAAGGTCTGGGACATTATTCAGCCCTTGAAGATCATGGTTGTCATCAACCATGAGGGAAGGGTACGTGACTGTCAGCGCGAGGAGGCACTTGGATCTCTGCAAGAATGGTTGTTGTTGTTGTAGTATTTCAAGGATTAAGTACATATGGCGCTTGTTCTTAAATTCCTCTCACGGTAACCCTGAACGATGTTGTCTAACTAAAATGAGAGTTGGATCCTGCTCTGAAGGTAGAAAGATTTGATTGTTTGCATCATCTAAACAATTGTCAAATCCAATCATATGTGTGTGGTGTCGAAAAAATTGTTTGCATCGTCTAAACCATCCCAACAGATTTGATTGGATTTTATACTAGGAGAATCTAGTTTCGAATGGTGAGGCACATTGAGATGGCCATTGTTGCCGCCTCGTTGTCCTTTGGAATGCTTGTCGGTGGTGCCCCATTGATTGGTGTTGTTTTCGCTTTGATCTCGTTCTTTCGAGCGCATGCTGTCAGATATTTGGAAATCTCCTCCAACTTATCCAAAAGAGCTTGTTGCTGTTTCTCTTCAGCTACCTTGTACTCCTGTTAACTTTCTACCAATGCTTTAAAGTTTTGTTGAAAAACCCATAACGATTGGCTCTGGCACCAATTTGTTATGTTCCCAAGTAATGAATCACATTGTGGGGCGATTTATGTGCCGATCATAATCCATGATGTTTTAAATTTGAAGTTCATTAAAAAGAACATTTCGATCTATTAGTTTGAAAGTTCATTGGGAGAGAATCCTAAATCTGGTGACACAAGATCGCAAATAATTTTATCAATGCAATTTATCTTATTTATAATAGAGTACAATGATTCAAATAATAATAAACAAATACTAACAAAAAATAAAATATCACCATATTCTAACAAAAAAGAAAAGATCACCATATCCTAACCATAAATAATCAACATATTATAACAAAAATAAAAGATAACAAAAATCTTACTTCTAAATAAAATGTGATAGCATATCATTTTCTTTGGGCTTGACTTTCCATCTTGATGCAATGGATTACTACGTGTAATGCCCATGACTGATATCAAGTAATTGCCATGAATTTCTTTGATTGGTAAAAAAAAAGTATCACCATTGTTTGATCTGAAATGAGGCCAACCGAATGTAGTTTTTTGTGAAATGTATAAACAAGAATAAATAAATTTTGAAATCAACAAAATATCTTTTTGTTTCGATCAGTTTCCAAGTGATATGGTTTTTTAGACTTAATGATTAAAAAATTATAAATATTAAGAATTGGAATATTAGGTTCATTTTCCTGATGGGTGAGGGGCATCATATACCAGAAAAGATCCACCACCAAGTTACTACTACTCCTACCATTTTTTTATAGAATGCTTTTCCCTTTTTCTTTTCTTTCCATTTTTTTTTTCATATTTCAAGGTGAGATGGTAAGCACAAGAAACTGGATAATCTTGGTGGGGTGGCTTCAGTATTATATTGCATAGTCAATTTTCAAATTTAGCAGATTAAAGCACCTTGATCACTTTGGGGTGCGCATCTTGTTATTAAAGCGATAATTTCTTCTGATGTTGGATTGGACTATTACTTCAATAGCGATAAGAGCCAAGAAGGTTGCTAAAAAATGATCTGATATGCATTTTAGATACCTAATGAAAGTGTTACTTCTTTTCTTACCACCTATATGCACTATTCTATCTGATAAATGAAGAAATACGTGCACCGGTTTCGTTTGGTCTTGCTGAAGGATAACCAGCCTGTGGGAAAACCCAAGACAAATTTTGTTGAAGTGCGTACATTTTGGCATCTTTATCGGGACTTTGACAGAATGTGGATTTTTTTTATATTGGCTCTTCAGGTACCTCAATTTCATACATCTTTCTGTTAATTTTTCCTTGCATAGATTTGTTGGCTTATATTATCTTAATTGATGTTATGTTGATGATCAGCTTTAAGAAAAATTCCCTAGCATTCAAATCATAGAGCACAACTGAAGAAGGGTTTTTGGTAGAAGAATACGAGGAAAAAAGGTTTTGGAACTAATTATATTTTAATTAATGCCTTCTAATGGAAGAATTTAGAGCAAATAACTTAATTGGGGAGTTGATGCGTGCCTGAGAGATAGATAAAGTGGGATGATCCATAATGGACGTAAATAGTTTGTCTCCATCAATTTAAAGCTACATTGAATCACTGAATGACATTGAATCGTCAGCCTTATTACAATGGTCTTTTTATATCCTGGATTTGTTATTTATGGTTTGTATATTATGTTATATTTGTTGTTTGTCCTGCTATAGTTTGTGAGGAATGACAATAGGGTTGTAATTGAATAAAATGAAGATTTTTATTAGCAATTTCTGTTAAAAGGTGTTCGAGTAAAACAGAAAGAAACCCTTGTAACTTCATATTTTAATGTATTTATTTAGCATCTTCGTCCGAGGACCACAACGCTATGAAAGGTCGTTATTGGATTATTTTATTCATTCATACAGTACCTATTTTTTTTCTTTATTTTTCCTTGGTTGGCTGGTTCGTGTAAATATGAGCCCTCCTTTATATTTCAGGCAATGATAATAATTGCATGGCATCAACGTGGATCCTCAAGCGGTCTTTCTGATGATGATGTCTATCGAAGTGTTTCAAGCATATTTGTCACTGCTGCCTTTTTAAATTTTTTGAGGGGTACTTTTGATTATCTTTTATGTGTTGACTATTATGTACATGTTCATGTTTCTATTTCTGTCTCTTTGATCTTTTGGTTTTTGTTTCCTCTATCTCGGTATCTAAAGTCTCTAACCAGTGTCAGCTGAAATAAAATTCCCTACATGTCTATCTTCTTTTCATGCAGCTGTCCTGGATATAGTCCTTAGTTTTAATGCTTGGAGGAGCCTGAAGTTATCCCAGATACTCCGGTATCTCCTGAAATTTATAGTTGCTGCATTTTGGCTAGTGGTCATGCCAGTTACTTATTCAAGATCTTTTCAGAATCCAACTGGGTTACTGAAATTCTTCAATAATTTGGGAGCAGATTGGCAGGGCCATTCATTGTACTATTACTGTGTTGCTATTTATTTAATACCAAATCTATTAGCTGCCTTTCTGTTTCTATTTCCTTTCCTGCGGAGATCCATGGAACGTTCTGATTGGCGTATCATTATCATGTTGATGTGGTGGGCTCAGGTATGTTTTATTCAAATATGTGCTATTGATGAATTTGATGTTAAAGGATAATTTCGAGTGTCATCACTGTATTTCAGCCAAAGCTATATATTGGAAGAGGCATGCATGAAGACATGTTTTCTCTTCTAAAGTAAGAAGCATATGGATAGAAGTTCTGAATGAGTTCAAGTTCATTTTTCCTAGTTTTGCTTAATTTAACCGTAACCTTCTTTATGTTTAGATACACGCTCTTTTGGATTACACTGCTAATAAGCAAGCTAGCATTCAGCTTTTATGTTGAGGTAATCTCTTTGAGTATTGTAGGAATTTCATATTTTATTTCTTAGATATATTGAGCGACACTTGGTAAGTGTTGGACTTATTTAGTTATTATAGCATTGAGCATGTATTTCTCTCAAGCCATAGGCTTCAACCCTAGACATTATGATCCTGTAACGAGAACTATTCTTCAGCTATTTCTGAGCATTATTTTCACTGTTGTATAATGATAGAAACTTTATGTTGCATATTCATTGTTTATTGAAGATAGAATTGTACATACAAAGATTGATAATATCAGTCTTCTAAGATTGCTTTTATGCATCAGATTTTTATATGAATCGATATAAAAGGTTTCTTACTCCAAGAATGCTTGGGTGGATTGGAGAATGCATGGAGAAACACGATATACGTTCTGTAAATATGTATTTTGACTCTCATTTCTAGCGTCCAAGACCAAAACAAGCCTTTATCCCACTAATTTGGATCGGCTATATGGATTCTCCTATGTATTTGCTCCATCTCCTCCTATTATATCCTCATATATACGCAGATAAGTGTATCATGTTTAATTGTAATTATCCAAGTCTTTTTGGTCTATTATTCGTATATTAATATTGATATTAGTCATTGTCTCACATCTTTTAACTGGAGCCTCTGTTGGTTGTCTTTATACGTATTCATGTTTTCTCAAACGTCTCTCTCTCAATTTTTCTTCGATAGGCGCAGCCCAAACTTTTCTCTATTATACTCGTTTTTTAGCCTATCCATGACTGTATGTCCGCACATCCACCTTAGCATCCACATCTATGCGATTCCGAGATTTTGGTTATATGCCCATTTTACTGCCCAGCATCCTGATTCATATAACCTAGCATACCTATCCGTTATTTTTCCAAAACTTCCCCTTGAGTTTTAGGGGTACCTTAGGTTTACACAGAATAAAAGATGCGCTTTTTCACTTTGACCATCTTACTTATATTTTGTATGATAAATCTCAGTCAATACCCCATCTTTTTGTAAAATGATCCTAGATACTTAAAGCCTAAAGGTCTCACTCGCCGGTAATTCGACGTTGTCTTGCTGCTCCTAGTGTTGCTAAACTTAAAAAACATGTATTCTGTCTTTGCTATATAGCAAGTCTAAAATTTTTCTCTTCCAACATTTATTGCCAACTTTCAAACTTAACATTTACCCCTTCACGAGTTCATCCACCAAGACAATGCCATATGCAAACAACATGCACTACGACATTATGTCTGGTGACTTCATTGACAAGCACAAAAGATAAGGGCTTAAAGTTGATCCTTGATGTAGCTCTTTTGTTATAAGAAACTTTTCAATTAATCCTCCCGAGGTCCGCACTTTGTCACTACGTCCTTATACATGTCCTTGATGACTTCAATAAATGCTACTCTTATGCCTTTTTTTCCCCAATACCTTCCACGTCATTTCTCTCGGCACTCTGTCGTAGGTCTTTTCTAGGTCGATAAACACCATGTCTAAGTCGCACTTCTTCTTTCGATACCATTTTACGTGAAAAAACAATAAATTTTTTTTAACTTCTGTACATATTTTTTTACTTTGCGTGCGGCCGTGCAGCGGATATCAATTTATATCTATCTATAAATAAATAAATCCTATCACAAAATAAAACAATCGTATACAAAAGATAAGATTTGATTTAATCTAGTCTCAATATTTCTACACTTCTCCTCAAGCTTGGCTTTAGATGTTGATGAGACAATAGTTGTGAATAAAAAACTCACACGCTTTTTCTGTCAGGCCTTTAGTGAGTAGATAAGCTAGCTGATGAGAAGTGATAACATATTCAATGGCCAATCCAACTTTTCTTTAATGAAATGTGGATCTACTTCCATGTGCTTTGTCCTTCATGATGGACATGATTGTGAACTATACTGATGGTAGACTCTTATCGCAATATAGCTTCATCGGGCTTTCAAATCCAATCCTCAACTCTTTACCTTCTTTATCCGAATGAGTTCACATATCACATGTGACATGGCCCTATATCCAGCTTCTGCATTGTTCCTAGCCACAACCGATTGTTTCTTGCTCCTCCAAGTGACCAAATTTCCCACAATAGTGTACAATATCCAAATGCTGATTTTCGACCTTTGATTAAACTGGTCCAATATGCATCGGTGAATCCTTATATTTCCCTGTCGTCGGTGAATCCTTTTATTTCCCTGTCATTGGTTTTTGGCGAAGAATAAACGTTTTCCAGGTGACAATGTCAAATATCTCAAGATTCAATACATATCATTGGGATGACCTTGACGTGGAGCATGCATATATTGGCTGACTAAGCTTACTCCAAATGCAATGTCTGGCCTTGTATGCAAAAGATAGACAAGCCTTTTTTTCCCTTGTCAACTAATTCACTTTCCAGCATATTTTCTTTATTACCAAGTTCAATTGGGGTCTTGCTTGGTTTGCATCCTAGCATTCATGTCTCTTCCAAAAGATCCAAGGCGTGTTTCATTTGAGAAAGAAAAATATCTTCCTCGCTCCTTGCTGCTCCATCCCTAAGAAATATTTTAATGCTCCAAGATCTTTGACTTCAAACTCTTTGGCCATCATCAGTTTGATTTTGTTCATTTCTTCATTATCATCTACGGTGATAATAATATCAACATAGACAAGGATCACGATGATCTTCTCCTTCTCAGAGTGTTTTACAAACATTGTGTGGTCAGCTTGTCCCTGTTTGTAACCAAATCTCTTGATGGCTTTTGAAAACATGTAAATTATGCTCTAGGACCGTTTTAAACCATAGAGATTTGTTAAGTTTACAAACAATTAAAAATATAGAACTCATTTTCCAACTCACCATTTAAAAATGCATTTTTAATATCAAATTGATGCAAAGGCCAATCAAGATTTACTGCCAAAGAAAGAAGGATCCAAACGTATCGAGTTTGGCAACAAGGGCAAAAGTCTCATTATAGTCAATCCTGCAGGTTTTTGAAAAGCCTTTGGCCAACAGACGGGCTTTATGCCTTCCTACAGTGCCATACACCTTATATTTGACAGTGAAAACCCATTTACACCCCACCACACATTTGCCTTGTGGAAATCTCACCAAGTCCCATGTTTTGTTTTCTTAAGGGCATTCATCTCTTCTAGGACATTAACTTTCCACTCCAAAACTCTCAATGCCTCCTCGATAGACCTGGGAATAAATATATTAGATAGATTTGAAGTAAAACATGAAATGGATGAGATAATTTTGAGTAGGAGACAAAATGGGAGATAGGATGTTGAGTACAATTCCTGACACCTTTTCTAACAGCTATTGACAAGTTTAGATCAAGAATGAGATTAGATATACCTGGTTCTTTGGGAGGTTCCACTATCGAGTGATTCGCTTGATCGTGAGTAGGATTCATGACTTCTTTCTCAATCTGAGATTTTTTCCTGCGATAGTAGACTTGTAGTTCTTTCTGTCTAGGAACATTTGCTGTCGTCATTCCATGCGGGCCGAAGCATATGGTTTCCGGGTTGGTTAAGTGATGTTAATGAAAATACTAATTCATTATTCTTAACAATAGGTCCCGGAAACTTTTTGGTTTATCATGCTATTGGTCTGGGTTTACATACAACTACATTGATCTTGGTAAAAAGTGCTTTAGATGCACGCGGTTCCAAGTTAATGCCAGATAAAAAAGATTTTGGTTATAGTTTTCTGTGCGATTGCTCGGGGACAAGGGGGTACTTGTGATATTTAAGCATGTGACACATTTTATTTGGCCGTTTTTTGGATGTTAAATACTATTGGATGTGTTACTTTTTATTGGCATTGGAAGCACATCGTTTGCTTTCTCTGTATGACTGGAAGAGGGGCTGGAAAGGCTGCTGGGCGTACTGGAAGAGCTGGGAATGCTGCTGGATGAGCTGGAGGTGCTACTGGATGAATTGCTAGGTGAATCGAAATTTGGTAGTGGACTGCTAGGTGAAGAATCGGTGGGTTAAGGTAGTCCAAAACATCCCAAATGCGAGATTCGTGAGATTCACCATCCTTGTTCTCCCCCTAAATCGAAGTGGATGACATAAACTTTCTTGGTTTGAGGACAACAGCACCGGTAACCTTTTTTGGTTGGAGAATATCCCACAAAGACAGTTTTGACAGCCTTAGGATCGAGTTTGCTTTGGCCTTGGTTATGAAGGTGGACAAAGGATGTGCATCCAAAAGTTTTTAAAAGAATATCATTGGGTTTGACACCCGAGGATAGTGCTTCTTGAGAACAGACAAGAGAGTGTTAAACTTTAAAGGACAACTTGGTTGGCGATTTATCAAGTAGGCTGAAGTTAAGACAACATCTCTCCACAAATATTTTGGAATGTTCATTGTAAACATAATGCCCTAGAAACTTCTGACAAGTGCCTATTATTTCTTTCTGACGCTCCATTTTGTTGCAGAGTATCAACACAAGGGCCCATGCTGCAATAAATACTCACTAAGAATGGAATTAAAATATTCCCTCCCATTATTTGTTCTTTGCATTCGAAATTGGGTCTGGACCATTTTATGAAAAGTTTGGAATATGCGAGCAGTTTCGGATTTATCCTGAAGATGAAAAACCCAAGCAACTCTCGTGTGATTTTGCGGAAAAATGGGTACGAGTTTGTTTAACAAGTCGACACATTTCACAATAAAAAAAATTAAGCTCTTTATTGTTGAATAATGAAGGAAACAAATGTTTTAAGAGAAATTTGGATGACCAAGTCTACGATGCAACAACAATAGTTCATGATTCCTAAACACAAATTAAGGCAAGAAAAGGTAGCTGACAGAACCAAAGTTGGAGATAATTTAATGTTGCCAATTCCAGCAACGTGTGTCCTGGAACCGTCGGCTAATATAATAGTAGTGGGACGAGTGCAAGGAATATATGTACAAAAAATATCTAAACAACCTGTCATGTGGTCCGATGCCCCTGAATCAACGATCCAAGGATCCATAGAGAAATAAGGGGATTTTTGGACTAAATATTTTTTTACCAGAAAGAGCAATTGAACATGAGCCAACACGGGATGGGAATTGACCGAAGATTGGTTCAGCAGTTTGCAAATTTGTTCAATTTGCTCGAGTCAAAGACATAGGAGCTGATTCTAATTTTCCTTCGGTGGATTGAACCTTGTATGCCTTGCTATCCTTTTTCTTTTTCGGCTGCCAATTTGCTGGTTTCCCATGTAGATCCCGACATTTATCCTGGATATGTCCAGGATAATGACAATAATCACACAGCAAGCGGGTACTAGACCTGTGGTCGGGATTATTCTTCCCAGAAATAGTAGGCTTGTGTGAGACAAGGGCACAACCTTCTGGTATGGACATAATGACCGGAGCATCATCTACCAGCATGAGTTTCAGGCGAACTTCTTCACGCCGAACCTCAGCGAACGCATCTTCGACTACACACATCATCCAAATCGCGATTGAGCCCCGCAAGAAAATCAAATACTCTTTCCTTCTCGATGTTTTTTCTCTGCTTGACACTGCACTCAAGGAAAATTGATTCTTCCTCAAAGAAAATGTCAGTTCGGTCCAAAGGTCTTGGAGATCCGAGAAGTATTGAGTGACAGACTTTGATCCCTGCTTCATTTCTTTGAGTTTGGACTGAATCTCAAAGATCTTGGAAGCATTACCAAGGCCCAATACATTTGCCGGGCTGCTTCTCATACTTCTTTAACCGTCTTGAACCAGAGATAACGACAACTAATTTGACGCTCCATTGAATTTATGAGCCAAGCGAGGACCATTGAATTTTCCACCAGCCATGTTTTGTAAGAGGATCAATGAATTTTGGAGTTGATAATTCTCCGGTGATGTACCCCAATTTTCCCCACCACAAATCATGATCTTCACTGATTGTGCCCATTGGAGATAATTTTTTCCATCTAGTTTGTGGCTAGTAATTGAAAATGACGAGCGATCGTTCCCTAGAATGGTTGCGATCGAATCAAGGGCTTGTTCGGCTTTGGAATCACCAGAAACAGCACTGTCGTTCAAAGATGAGGCATCGTTTTTGGCCATTTTCAACCTTAGGCTCTGTTATCATGAAAAATAGAGAATATTTTATTAATTTCTGTACACTTTTTTACATTGGGTGCAACCCATTTAAATAATTTACAATGCAGATCCAATCCCCACATCTTTAATAAGGATATAAATCTATATCTATCTATTAATAAACAAATCATATCACAAAATAAAACGATCATATACAAAAGATAAGATTTGATTTATTCTGGTCTCAATATTTCTACACTACTTATTGTCTAAGGTGTATAGCCTCCGTCGCCGACTTCAGGCATAAATCCAAATTGATTTTCAGCCACTTTACTCTCTTTTCATTAATCTTCTTTCAATCACTCTTTCCAAAGTTTCATGGTATGATCCGTTAGCTTGATGCCTCTATAATTTGCACAGTTTTGTTTATCTCCTTATTTTTTAAGCAAGGGAACTGCAATACTCTCTCTGCTGGTTGGACATTTTTCGTCGGTCTTAATATCTTGTTATATAACTTCATGAGTCATCCAATCCCTTGATTCCCTAGGCACTTCCATCCCTCGATAGGAATATCATCAGGTCTTAATGCCTTTCCGTTTTTCATCGTCTTCAAAGCTTCACACTCAACTACAGGCTCTAACTTTAAATTTGATGTACCAGCTTGTTATTTCTTATGATATAAAGGCTTGATCTACCTACATATTATATTCAAATTTTTTGTTTCAGTTTCCAGACATAAGCATGTCGTAGAAAGGGTCAGATGAATTTTTTTAATGCACAATCATTATCTTGTACTTTTATGTGATAAAAATGTTTTGTGTCAATTTGATTCATATTTTAATGCTCCATCTTTTTGGTTTGATTAGATATTGCCATTAATTGAGCCAACAAAGACCATCATGAATCTCACTGTCAGTAGTTACGATTGGCATGAATTTTTTCCTAATGGTAATTTCTTTACCTCTTGAAAAAGTTACTATATGTTACTTTCATGAATTTTTCCTAATGGTAACTTCTTTGTCACATGAAATAGTTATTGTTTGTTTTCTCAAGATCGTGATGGAATCAGTTTGCTTTTGTTACACAATGCAGTTACTCATAATTTTGGGGTGGTTATTGCAATATGGGTTCCAATTATTTTGGTACGTAATAAAACATATATCAATGTGGAATTTTTTGCTGAAGTGTGAACTTACATCATATCAAATGATTACTTGCGTTTAGGTCTATTTCACGGATACACTAGTATGGTATGCTATCTTCTCAACTCTTGTTGGTGGGATATATGGAGCATTCAGTCATCTTGGAGAGGTAAAGGGTTCTTATTCTCTCATTTGGTTTGATATTGTTAAAGTCTGTTTGCTGTCATGCTTAGTTACAGAACTCCTTGAGTGCTTTACAGAGTGAAAACATGATGGACATGGTTAATTTTTCTGTCATGCTAATTCTTCTCTCCGTCTCTCTTCCTCTCTCTCTTCCCCCAAACTGTAGATCCGGACACTTGGTATGATAAGGGCTAGATTTGAATCTGTCCCTTCAGCTTTCAGCAAGCGCCTTGTCCCATATTCCAAAGAGGAAACTGGACAAAATCAGCCGGTAATAAAATTTGTGCATGTTCTGATGATCATTGGATGATTTTGAATATATGTTGTCAAGTATGCAAGAAACATATTTCGTGGTTTTATGTCTTTGTTCAATATCTCCCAACTCATTTTCTGGCTTTCGATCTATTGAAATTTACACTTCCACACTTTTTTATTAGTTGATTAATGTGTAAGCTTCTATTGCAGGATGATACAACAGAAAGGAAAAACATTGCAAAGTTCTCCCAAATGTGGAATGAATTTATACTATCTATGAGAAACGAGGATTTGATCAGCCACAGGTAGGTATTTTTGCTTCTTCTTGTTGTCAGCATGTTTTAAAACCTAACTACATGAAAGTTTTTTCCTGCATAAAATTTTCAGGGAAAGAGACCTGCTTCTTGTGCCGTATTCATCTGGTGATGTCACTGTTGTCCAGTGGCCTCCTTTCTTACTTGCTAGCAAGGTAAAATTGGTTTGGTTTCCCTCTATTGAACTGTAAAGTCTTTTTCTTGTCTACTGATTACTTCATATTGCCACTAGATTCCAATTGCGTTAGACATGGCAAAAGACTACAATGAGAGGGAAGATGCTGATCTCTTCAAGAAAATTAAGAACGATGATTTCTTGTATTTTGCAATTATCGAATGCTATGAGACACTGAGGGACATCCTAATTGGCCTTCTGGTGAAAGACGGGGAACAGAAGTAAGTGACATGAATGGTTTAACTTGCCTTTGCCCATAAACTCTTAGTGATCCTGAAGTTATGGTTATATTTGTTTATGGACAAGGAAATCATGTGTTATCCTTAATAAAAAGAGTTTCTCATCGAATGTTGGTCCACTTTTTAGAGTTATTTGGAGAATATGCCATGAAGTGGAAAGTAGCATTCGGGAGCAAAGATTCTTGAAAATATTTCGGATGAGTGGCCTGCCTTTGCTAAGTGATAAATTGGATAAATTTTTAAGCCTTCTTGTAAGTTTGATTATTGATTCAGCTTTTTCTTCACCAAATTCCTTGATGAAATCTAGAAATAGATTTTTTTCCTTGTGAGTTCTCTGTTATGAATGTTGTATGTTTGCAGATGGAAGAATATGAAGATGACCAGCGAAATAGATCTCCTATCATTAACACTCTCCAGGATATTATAGAAATTATCATCCAGGATGTTATGAATAATGGCCATGAGTATGTATCTCTGTGGATAATGTTGACCGCTCTTGTTGTAATAGTTTACTCTCAATGTTTTCATTTTTTGAACAAATACTTTCAATGTTTTTCGATGTGAAATTTCCTTCTGTCAGGGTTCTGAAGGAAGTTTATACATTTCAAGAAAATAATAAAAAAGAGGAGAAGTTTGAAAAGTTAAACTTTGAACTCTTACGCAGCAGGTCATGGAGGGAAAAGGTACTGGGCCATCACTTTGTTAAATTTCACAATTCTATTTTATTTTTCTTTTATCGATATTGGTTTGTTTTTGGAAACTTTTTTCTTAGTTTTACTTATTGTGCAGGTTGTCAGACTTCATTTGCTTTTGACTGTGAAAGAATCAGCGATAAATGTGCCAATGAATTTAGATGCTCGTCGACGCCTTACTTTTTTTGCCAATTCCTTATTTATGATAATGCCTAGAGCCCCAAAAGTTCGTAACATGCTCTCTTTTAGGTCAGTTCTCTACTAGAAAGCCTTGCATTTTTTGTGTGCTGACTCACATTTCAATGATCTTGACATAGTTGTTACTCGTCTCTCATTGGGAGTTACATTAATTATGGAGCTAAATTTTATCCTGCTTAATGTAGCTTCATGAGAAGTCTGCAAGTCTTGGGCCTGGATACAAATGCCCTTGGTGATTTTGACATTGCGCAGAGTATCCAGACTCTGATTAATGTGGACTAAATATTGTTTACTTTATTAATATTGGTGAAAACATTGAAGTATCATTTATCTTGGAAATCTAGACATCATCTATTAGCAAATAAAAAAATTTGGAAAGGAAACAAAATAGATATTAGAACTATGATTTATAAACTTATGTCTGTTTTTTTCCATTTGAAATCATACAAATAATAGATAGGATGTGGTAAAAATTTCGAGGCGGATTCTTCCTTTTGCTCCTCAGCCTACATCATTCAATTAGTCGAAATTTTTTTTGAAAGGAAACAAATTAGATATGAGAAAGATTATTTAAAACCTTAAGCCTCTTCTTTTCCATTTGAAATCGTACTAATAATAGAAAGGATGTGGTAAAAATTTTGAGCAAAATACATCCATTTCTACGTTAAGTTACACAATTGCGTAATTATTTTAAAAGATGTATTTCTTTACTGAATGTTTAGAAAAAATAATGCTGCTAGACTTTTTAAGTAAGATTGAGAATGATTAAGTGATACATGTGGGGTGAGGAAAATTGGTGGGTATCATCGGGTATTAGCTTGAATTACTGTAGCTAATTTATGAACAATGTGGGAATGAAATATATTTATTAAATCCCCTCATTTTTATGTGATTATCATACGATTTTTTGGGGCTATATTTGGTGATTCACTTTCTTTGATGTACCAAAAGTAGTTTTTAAAAGGTCTGTCCTCTCAATATATATATGTAGAGATGAAGAGATTTTTTTGACGTATATTGTATAAAAATTATGGTTCGATTAGAATTTTAAAAACAAAAGATATGTCAGTCTTTCTAAGACTAGATTCTCTGAGTCGTTCTTGATTTCTGGAGGAACCTTTGTTTGTTTTGAACGTGAGAATTGAAAATTTTGCACTAGATCTTGTAGTCAAACAATGAAGTAGCACGCACCAGTTTCAGAATCTTACATACACATTGCACACTGACAAATAAGACTTTGTTTGTTCTTTTAAGATCATTACCCTGCTCTTTGATGCTTGATGATGCATCACCTAAAAGATTTAGTCATTTTTAAGTTCTCAATTAGAAGTTTTGATTACAAATTCATTCAATTGAAACGTGTCAGTTTGAAGAAATATATTGTGCTTCTGTAGAAGAGTTCTTGGCTTGCGGTCAAACTTTATTACAAAAGATAAACAATGGCCCCGTTATGCGGTGACTTCTTCTTTTACCATTTTATGTGAATTGGAAATGTAGTTTAAGGATTTTTTAGTTGTTGAGGACTAAGTTTAATTTTTATGTATCCCTAGAGAGAGAAATTTTTGAAAATGCTCCTTCCCTCTTCCAGCAATCATCCAAGTTCTACCGCTGTTCAACCATCTCTTCCAAATACTGAGCTTTTTCGATCGCCATTTACCTCAGTCACCGGCGCCGGCCGTCGGCGACTTTCAACTTCACCTGTTTTCGCGATTTTCTTGCTGAAAATGATTCGCACTTCGCAATTTTTCTTTGCCAGCAGTTTTTTCCTTCCTATTGTGTCAGGTTCACTAGTATTGTCATAGAGCATCACTGAACATCGCCGGATAATTCAGTCAAAGCCTTCGATTTCTTGGAACTTATTGTCGTCGGGGTTCTTGTTGCTCCAGAAACCATGTATGCATCAAACAGACGGAATTTGGTCTCTGGGTTGGTAGCAAGGGATGAGGTCATAAAGCTTGAACATAAAGTGTTTACATTGAGGTTGGGGAATGGGGGAAGCTCAGTTTGGTGGGCCGAAAGAACTAGGAAATCCAACTACATGATGGATTTCGATCGTGAAGAGGCCATATGGCTAAGCTTGAAACTCAAGGAGCTCATCAACAATACCTATTCAAGCGTGGATTTTCATCGATATAAGGGAAAGAATGCGATATTCACAGCACATCGAATTAACAACAAACGTGGAAGCTTTGTTAAAGTGAACAAATTCAACTCGAGGGGACGTAAGCAAATTACAATAGTGCCGAGCGGATTCAAATCAGTGGGATGGAAGAACATATTGGAGGCTTTGGGAAGGTTACTATCAGGGAGCTACTCAAGAAGGGACCGTCAAACAGTTGTGCATCATGAACACAAAACCTACCGAAGAATCACAACAGAGAATGAAGATAGAACAAGACGAAGGGACGCTCCACAAGGACCGCTGGCAGATAAGGAAGACATTGATAAGGAAAAAACGGAATTTAAATGGCATGAGCCACTCATTGTTACAAAAAATAGGGTGAATATTGCTTGGGATTTGATTCGAATGGTCTTTGGAAAACCTGCAAACAAAGTAGTCGAATTATTTCCTTTTCAAGCAAACAAAGCAGTGTGGTGGCCATCAAACGCAGATGAATATTCTTATTTTCTGAAGCTCAAAAGGGGATTTTTCAACTGTGGGGTGTCTTTGATTTTCGACGAAGGGAGGCCGGATATTAACACTACAAATTCGGTTGACAGATGCTGCAACAGTTGGCTGAGTATGTATGGGATACCATGGCACCTATGGTCGAGGGACACTTTCGCACTTATTGGGGATCGATCTGGGGGTTTGTTGGAGATTAGTAAGGAAACACTGCAATTTCGTGATCTGGAATCAGCCAAGCTAAAGGTGAAGGGCACTCCTGGAGGATTCATAAATAACAAAATGAAGATCCAGATGAGAGAAGGGAGCTTAGATATCAGAATTCGTGTAAACTCCTTTGACTCAAAAGCTTACGAGCAGTACGAGCGTCAAACTTATGCTCAAGTACTTGTGAATGGCAAGAAAATAGTTGCGGGTTGGGGCAACACAAATATTCAAAGAAAGATGATGAAGAATGAGGTTCAAACAAAAAGTGATACGGCAGGAAAAAACGTGGCTCAGAAACCTCCGGAAAAGAATGGGTACGACGACCACACGGGATCAACTAAGCAATGCACGCATCGGTCTCCTTTGGTAAGGGACCACAATCACAGACTTTCAACAATTAATGAGAAAGTGGGTACAAATTTGGAAAAAAAAGTGTCAAAGATAATGGGAAAAGCGGTCCCAAAAGATGTACTAAATTTCAGACAGTCACCGATCCATTCTATGAGTAAAGATGAGGATGAAAACAAAGTCGCTTCGGGTGGCAGTACAGAAAAGTGCTTAAGGGTGCCAACTTATGAGAAGGTTTATAGCAGAAGACTCAAAGATACCAAGGAATTACTAGACGATGGAAAAGTTGGTGAGGAATTCTTTGGTAATGCTAATGGCCGAGGGTTGGGGATTCATGAATTAGATGACAGTGTAGAAGCAGATTTTGATGTCTCCAGCGATGAATTACTGCAGAATGAGTTTGATATTTCAGAAACTGATAGTCAAGTCTCCTTCAAAACAGAGGAATCAATTAATATTGTGGAGGATGATGCGCTATTGAAGGGGCTGTTCTCACCGCCGAAGGAGATTACGCCTATCATTGAGCCAATTACACGCGTTAACGAGATACCTGATGTGGGAAAGGTACTAACCGGTATTCAATCCTCTTATCTTCATCATTCTTTTTCTCTACATTCTTTATTACCTTCACCCTTCACAGTGTTGGGATTGTCTAGTGGTTACTTAGGAGGGGGGCAGTGAAGGTCAATGAATCGTCGGGTAACGAGAGAGAGATTTCCTTACGGGCTAACATGGATCAAAATCCCGATACTAAAGATCACGGTGGGGGAAAAATTACAGAAGGAAATTGTTGGGATGAGGTAAAGAAGTCAACCGGAATTTTACAAAGAGAATTAAGCAGGCTGAAGTGGGGAATCAATTACGAGCGAGGTTCAACCTCGAAGGGATCCTTATCTTTTTTATGAAAATATGCTCTTGGAATATAAGGGGAGGAGGGGCGGCAAAAATAAGGGAGCTTGTTCGTGCCGTCACTCGTAAGGAAGTTCCGGATTTAGTGGTTATTTTGGAAACTAAGCAAGAGGTGATTGGTAAAAGATTTGTGGCCAGCTTGTGGAAAGCAAGATTTGTTGAGTGGGTTTATTTGCCTTCGGTTGGGAGCTCGGGGGGTATACTCGTTATGTGGGATCCAAGGGTGGTGGTGGTGAGCAACAATATGATAGGGAATCTTTCGGTCTCTGTTGAGATTAGTGGGAGTGAAGAGCAAAAGTGGTGGTTTTCTGCCTTCTATGGACCAGTGAAACCAAGAGAAAGAGAAATGTTATGGGATGAATTAGCGGGATTGAGCACTATTTGTGGGGCTAATTGGTGCCTGAGAGGGGATTTCAACGTGGTCCGAAATACCTGAGAGGGGATTTCAGGGGTGGGAGGGGTATAAGTTTATGCTCAAATTGAAAGGAATTAAAGTGGAGGCATCAAAATGGAATCGAGAGGTTTTTGGAGATGTGGGTGTTAGGTACAAGGAATTGACATCAATGATAAAGAGGATGGATGTGTTAGAGTCGGAGGGAGGATGGTCGGAAGATTTAAACGAGGAAAGAAAAACAGTAAGGTGCGAATTAGAAACGTGTCACTTTTCAGATTTCGAATGGAAAAACAAAGATCGAAAATTAAATGGTTAAAGGAAGGGGACCAAAACTCGAAATTCTTTCATTCACTCTTGACAAAAAGGAGGAACAAAGCAATGATAGATAGACTGATGTTGGAGGATGGAACAATGATTACAGAGGAGAGACAGATTGAGGAGCGTATAATTAACTTTTATACTAATCTGGACAGAAAATCGGACGGGCTTGGGGGAGGTGGGATCGATGGAGTGGATTGGTGTCCTTTACAGTTAGTGGAGGCGGAGGAGTTGGAAGTTGGTTTTTCAGAGGAAGAGATTAGGAGAGCGGTGTTTGACTGTGATGGTGATAAAGCGCCAGGTCCCGATGGATTCACACTGGCTTTTTTTCAACATAATTGGGAAACGGTTAAAGCAGACTTGATGAAAGTGTTCGAGGAATTTTATGAAGGAGGGGTGGTTAATGGCATCACAAACGAAACATATATCTGCCTAATTCCAAAGAAACAAGAGGCGCTTAAGGTAAAGGATTTCAGACCAATTAGTCTGACGACGAGTTTGTACAAGATTTTGGCAAAAATGTTGACTAATAGGCTTAAGAAAGTCTTGGAGAGAACTGTCAAGGAGACCCAGTGTGCTTTTATTAAGGGGAGACAAATTCTGGATTGTTGCCTAATTGCGAATGAGGTGGTGGAGGACTATCGAAGGAAACATAAAAAAGGTTGGATCCTCAAAGTTGATTTGGAAAGAGCATATGACAATGTTGATTGGCGATTTCTGGATTATGTGTTGGATATGAAAGGGTTTGGGGAAAGATGGACGAGGTGGATTATGGGTTGTGTTTCGAGTGTGTCTTTTTCGATTTTCATTAATGGAAGGCCGAGGGGAAAAATCAAGGGGGAGCGAGGACTTCGACAGGGGGATCCATTATCCCCTTTCCTATTTAATTTAGTTGTTGATGTTTTGGGTCGTTTGGTAGACAAGGCCAAGGGATTAAAAGAAGTAAAAGGACTCGAAATAGAGAGAAGGAAAATGGAGATCTCGTATATTCAGTTTGCGGATGATACTCTGTTTTTGGTTCAGTCGAAGGAGCATGTACTTGCATTAATGGATATACTTAACTGCTTCGGGCAACAATCGGGATTGAAAATAAATTTGGAAAAAAGTCTTGTTTTGGGAATTAATTATCCAGATGATGAGGTTGATGCTTTGGCACAGGTAATTGGATGTAAAAAAGATATTTTGCCAATAAAGTATCTAGGGGTTCCATTGGGTGGTGATCCTACGAAGATAAACTTTTGGGAACCGGTGGTATCAAAAACGGCAAGAAAACTAGCTTCATGGAAAAAAGCTTTCCTTTCAAGAGGGGGAAGGTTGGTTTTGATACAATCAGTGTTGAGCGCTTTGCCATCTTATTACATGTCTTTATTTACAGTGCCAAGACGGGTGGAGAAGTTGATGGAAAAGTTGATGAAGGATTTTTTGTGGGATGGGTAAGACGGGGACAAGCATTGTCATGTTGTTGGCTGGAAACAGGTTACTAAACCGAAGGACAGAGGTGGATTGGGTGTGGGGAGTATTGGTTTAAGAAATAAAGCATTGTTGGGGAAATAGTGGTGGAGAGGTTCGGCGGAAAGAGATATGTTGTGGAAAAAAGTGATAACAAGCATTTATGGTACCCCAGAAAATGGGTGGGATGCGGGGTTGGCAAGAAACACAACATTTAGAAGCCCGTGGAAATTTATCTCTCGGTCTTACCCGGCTTTTCTACTTTTGGTTGGGGCGGTGTTAAGAGAGGGTGATGTCATTCGATTTTGGGAAGATGTTTGGGTTTGGGGGGGGGGGGGGGGGGGGGTGTCCCCTTTACAGAGCATTTTCCTTCACTTTCAAGGATTTGCTCAACTCCAAACAAACCGGTAAACAGCTTTTTGGTATCGCATTCTAATGGACCCAATCATGTCTTTCATTGGGACATTCGTTTTAGAAGAGAGTTGACTGAGGTGGAAGTGGGTGAGTTCACTAACCTTTTAGGGGTTCTAGAATCGGTTAGATTAGAGAGGGGTGTGGGGGATTTTAGAGTCTGGTTGGGACATCATTCAGGACTGTTCTCTGTTCGATCTTTTTACAATTCTTTCTTCCCTTGTTCATCTTTTCCATATTCCCCGTACTTTGAAAGAATCTGGAAAGTACCGATCCCTCATAAAGTTCAGATTTTCGCGTGGATTGTGGCTCTGGGGAAACTCCCCACCTGTGACTCCATTCAAAGAAGGTGGCCCCTATGTATGTTATGTCCGCAGTGGTGCATTCTATGTCAGAGACAAGAAGAAAATCAGGATCACTTGTTGGTGCATTGCTCTTTCGCAAGAGATATTTGGACAAAGGTCTTCATATAGTTGGGTTTTCAGTGGATACTTCCGAGGGCGGCGGCAGATATGATACTCATGGAGCCGGGAGGAGTTCCAAACAGAAAATTATTGAGCTTCCAGCCCATTGTCATACACAGTACGCTTTGGTCTATATGGTTGGAGAGAAACAAAAGAATTTTTCAAGAGGATTCGGAGACGACAGAGGAAGTCTGGGAGAAGATAAAGTTCAGGGTCGCGAGTTGGACAATAAATATGTTAGATTTTCAACATTTGTCTATTTCTGATATAATTAGGGATTGGAAATATTTATGGGCATGAAGTTACTAGGATAGTACCTTATAAGTTGTGTTGCTAGTAATCATGCGGATTACTCATCCGCTTGCTTTGTAAAACTTTAAGTATTAATAATATCTAGTTTCTTATCAAAAAAAAAAGTTTAATTTTTATATTAAATGAGATTAACATATTAGTAAATGTGAGCGCTCGTTTCCATCTCTTGTAAAACTTCAATGCCATTTATATTCCTCAGTATCCTGACACCATACTACAAAGAGGAGGTTCTTTATTCGACCGAAGAGCTTAACAAGGAAAATGAGGATGGCATAACTATTCTATTTTACCTTCAGAAAATCTATCCGGGTGACTTTTGAATTCTTCACTTCTGTGCTTTAGATTTTATCATTATGGCAGATGTATTAAACTCTTGTACTATTTACTGTCTCAATAAAAGACGAGTGGAAAAACTACGAGGAGCGGATCAATGATTCAAAACTCGGTTATGACAGCAAAGAGCGGGCAGAATTGGATCGTCAATGGGTATCTTACCGGGCTCAAACTCTATCTCGGACAGGTCAGACAATCAGCGTTTATCGGCTTTTTATTTAAGAATATTAAGGTGACAAAGCTTTTCTTTTGGCCACATTGTTTTTAATTTTTTCTTGTTGGAACACCAGTGAGAGGGATGATGTACTATAGGGAGACTTTGGAACTTCAATGCTTTTTGGATTTTGCCGATGATAAGGGTTGGTGGATCTCTTTCTCTTAACTTTTAACATTCAAGTAATTTTTCATGTATTTTCTGGTTTCTTTTTATAAGCTTTTAATCAGTGTAAAATCATAGGTAACTAACATTTCATGGTTCTTATCCAGCTATTTTTGGTGGTTATCGGGCAATTGGTAAAAATCAGAGTGACTACAGGATGCTCAAGGAACGAGCACAAGCTTTGGCTGATCTGAAATTTACCTATGTAGTGTCTTGTCAGATTTATGGTATGCAGAAAAAATCCAGGGATGCTCGAGATCAGCGCTGCTATGCCAATATTTTGAATCTTATGCTGACGTAAGTCTCAATTTTAAGAAATTTCTCAATTTTAGAGTTATCGATCTTGTTTATTTACAAATTTTCAGATAAATCCTTGTAGGTATGCAGCTCTGCGTGTTGCTTATATAGATGAGAGAGAAGATACAGTCAATGGAAAGTCTGAGACGATTTATTATTCTGTCTTGGTCAAGGGAGGGGAGAAGTTTGATGAGGTATGAAATTCACCATGACGAAAGTTTAACTAGCAGACCTTGCTTTGTTAATTCTAATTTGACAATGACGCTTCTCCTTTTGCTTTCTTCTTATGTTATAAATGATACCTAAATGCCGTAATGCCAGGAAATATATCGTATCAAGCTTCCCGGTAATCCAAAAATCGGTGAAGGGAAACCTGAGAATCAAAATCATGCTATTATTTTTACTCGTGGAGAAGCTTTGCAGACCATAGACATGAATCAGGTCAGTTTAATCTTCCTTTATAGACATACAAGATTGGACATTGGTTTTGGTGAGCGATCTACGAAAAAACAATTTTTTGTTATGTTTTGAGAGACACTAGTTAATTTTTAGTACTCAAGAGATGTTAATACCAATATGCTGACTAGAGGCTCCTGTCGTTTATGGCATTCTACGCGGTAGAACGAATAATAATGTGATGCTTGGATCGCTACTGAAGTAATGCTAAACTACATTAAAATGTCTCGATTTAAACAAAGAACATATCTTAACAACATAACATTACTAAAATTATATTAATAAAAAATTATATTCATTTTCTTCCATAGGGAGTCAATGATAGGACCCAGACAAGGCTAATGGATATAGGCATGTCGCTTGGCGATATTGTAGACTATTGGGTTCTCTTTTCTCCTGCTGGAGGGGAAATATATCTTACATTATAATTTTCCATCTGAATGAGCATAATTCTATAAATAATTATTTTTCCTCAGGATAATTATTTTGAGGAAGCTTTCAAGATGCGAAATGTGTTGGGGGAATTTTTAAAAACTCATCATGGACAAAGAAGGCCCACAATATTGGGTATAAGGGAGCATATTTTCACAGGAAGGTTTATATTTGGATTCACATGGCTGTATATATCAACTAATAGGCGTGGTAAATTTTATACTCGATTTACCCCTTTTCTTTTGATCGCAGTGTTTCTTCACTCGCCTGGTTCATGTCCAATCAAGAAACCAGTTTTGTCACCATTGGGCAAAGAATTTTGGCAAACCCTTTAAGGTAAATGGTTTTCTGTAACAACCAGTTTCTTTAACTTTGCAGCATTATAACTTTGTTTGCGATGTATTGATCCAAGAGAAGTCCCAATTTTCATTCTTGCTTTGTTAAGTTGACGCTTCTATATGCTTTAGATAGCGTCTTAAGCTTGTCCTGCATTCTGGTGTGGATTTTGTTGATGATTGTTGATCTGTACCTCATGGTTTCAAGGCTAGTCTGAACACAATTCAAATTTGGTGATATATTTTTGTTTTTAATATTACATTTTTCTTCAACAGGGTAAGGTTCCATTATGGGCATCCTGACATTTTTGATAGACTCTTTCATTTAACAAGAGGGGGCATAAGCAAAGCTTCGAGAGTGATAAACTTGAGTGAAGATATATTTTCTGGTGATTTTATTTTTAATTTTCTTTAAGTGACTTTTATTTTATTTTATTGTTTAGTAAATGTATTTCATTACTATCAAAAGCACTGTACAATTACACTAGGCATTATCAGGACCTTTTTTCAATTGTTGATTGAGTTGCTCTATCTGAGGTTAAAAAACTTTATTGCTTTCTCTAGGTTATAATTCAACTTTACGAAGGGGCTATGTAACACATCATGAATACATTCAAGTAGGCAAGGGCCGAGATGTTGGTATGAACCAGATCTCTCTTTTTGAGGCGAAGGTTGCAAATGGAAATGGTGAGCAGACGCTCAGTCGAGATGTCTACCGACTTGGGCGTCGCTTTGATTTCTATAGAATGTTGTCCTTCTACTTCACCACCGTGGGGTTTTACTTTAGTTGTATGGTACACAAAATTACTCACACTTCTTATCATGCTTTTTCAAATTATATGCATTTGATTCTCATTGTTAGTAACATACACAGTTACTTAAATTAGCTTTGATATTAGATGAATCAATATGAAAATTCACGAGTAAGCAAAGGTTGCATCTGAATTTGTGAAAACGATTTGAGTAAAGGATTCGATTGACTTTATTTTGTAGGAATTTGAAATCCGTACCTTAGTTAATAAACAAGGTTAAATACAATGAGAGAGATTTAAAATTCATGGATTTTAAGAGTACCCAAATAAGTATGATGCATTTTAATATTGGTTTTAAAATCCATTGATTTGAAATAATTTCTTCCAAATGTATCTAAATGTTGCATTTGGATGGAAGGATTTCATTTAAAAGAAGAGATTTGATTTGAGGAATGATTTGGAGAATGAATTTCAGATAACATCTTGTTGAATGTATTTGCAATACTTCATAATTACTATTACTTTAAAGAATATGAATTCTCTTGACCAAATTTTGCCAAACAACTATTATATATTGAAATCATGGAATTTCAAATGACTCAATCCATATACGCCTCAAGCTACTTGTCTCATCTCCTTAGATAGTCTTGTTGAAGTATTTGTCTCTGTATGTCATTGTATGGGACTAAGGCCGGGGATTTCTCCTAAATTCAGTTTCCTCCCCCTTATATGAAGAAAATTGGTGATCAGGGTTATAATCCAAGTGCCTATCTGTCCAATCAAATCGTGTCCTTGCTTTTGCCATCATTTGTGTCTCATTAAATTGAGCTTAATTAATTTGGATTTGATTGGGAATATTTCCAGGTTACTGTGCTTACTGTTTATGTGTTCTTATATGGACGCCTATATATGGTTTTGAGTGGCTTGGAAAGACGTATTCTAGAGGATCCGTCTTTGCATCAGAGTAAAGCTCTGGAGCAGGCTTTGGCTACCCAGTCCTTCTTTCAGCTTGGCTTGTTGCTTGTGCTACCTATGGTGATGGAAATTGGTCTCGAAAGAGGATTTCGTGCTGCTATTGGTGATTTCATAATCATGCAGCTGCAGCTGGCATCTGTATTCTTCACATTTCAGCTTGGAACGAAAGCCCATTACTATGGCCGAACTATTTTGCATGGAGGCGCCAAATACCGAGCCACCGGTCGTGGTTTTGTTGTTTTTCATGACAAGTTTGCTGATAATTACAGAATGTATTCTCGTAGTCACTTCGTAAAGGGGTTAGAGCTTTTAATATTGTTGACAGTTTACGAGGTCTATGGACATTCTTATCGCAGTTCGTCGTTGTTCTTCTTCATCACTTTTTCAATGTGGTTCCTTGTTGCTTCCTGGTTATTTGCTCCTTTTATTTTTAATCCATCTGGATTCGAGTGGCAAAAAACAGTGGATGATTGGACGGATTGGAAAAGGTGGATGGGAAACCGTGGCGGAATTGGGATCTCTCCAGATAAAAGCTGGGAATCCTGGTGGAATGAAGAACAAGAACACTTGAAATACACAAATATGAGGGGTAGAATTCTTGAGATTGTCCTAGCGTTCCGCTTTTTCATCTACCAATTCGGGATCGTGTACCAGCTTAAGATATCACATGGAAGCAAGAATATCTTGGTATGTTATTGTAATCTCTATCTTTGTTCTGTTATCTAATCTCTAATTTGTTCTTTTCTTCTGCTTTTCATCTTTTTCTTAGCTGTTTCCACTCATCCTTTTTTTTCTTTTCATCACCTTCACAGGTTTATGGCCTTTCTTGGTTTGTTATGTTAACTGCTCTTCTGGTCTTAAAGGTGAGCCTTTATCTCCTTAGTTCTTCGCCGCCTTTACATTAATTAACACAATGTTCACAGGATTTTATGACCATTTTTTTACAACAGATGGTGTCAATGGGTAGACGAAGATTTGGTACCGACTTCCAGCTTATGTCCAGGATTCTAAAAGCACTTTTGTTCCTTGGATTTGTATCAGTTATGATTGTACTATTTGTGGTGTGTGGTCTAACTGTAAGTGATATCTTTGCTGCTATCTTGGCTTTCATGCCCACTGGCTGGGCCCTTATTCTGGTAAGTTTCATATGCTATCAACAGTTTTTTAATTAGACCCACAAGTTCTAGTACTGACTTATCTATTTCCAGATTGCTCAAGCATGTGGGCCGTGTTTAAAGGGTATCGGGATCTGGGATTCGGTGATGGAGCTATCTAGAGCGTATGAAGCCATAATGGGGCTCATTATCTTCATGCCGGTGGTCGTGTTATCTTGGTTCCCCTTTGTATCAGAATTCCAGACGAGGCTTCTTTTCAATCAAGCTTTCAGTCGGGGACTACAGATTTCGATGATTTTAGCTGGGAAGAAAGACAAGGCGCCATCCAGTTGATTTTCTTATCTCTACACTGACAATTTAAATGCTTGTTATTAACTATTTGAAAGAAAGATGGCAGTAACAATTTTATTACTTGTTTGAACCTAGGATGATTAATTGGTGGAGACTGGTTTGGTAATGTATCATGGATTCAGCTCCACTTTGTGCCCCTGCTGAAATAGCCAAAAGCCGCGTTAACAAGCGAAATTTCTGTGCTACCCTTAGGACATTACTCGTAAAGCCGCCTTTTAGAGTTGTCCGTGTCTGGTTATCCTGGTGCTCTCTCAGTCGAAATAGAGTTTTATGTTTCAGGAATATAATAGAGGGGATGCATTTTACAACTATTATAATATACTGGGAAAAATTCGTTTATATTCAAAGTATAAAGTATAGATTTCGATTTAATAAGTAAACTAATTTAATTGATATTACATTTATCTGTGATTGATTTTCATGTTCTATTTACTCATGTTTTCTCTCAAGACATATGCTCGTGTTTATGTACGTGACTTTTTATTTCTCACTAAATGGTCAATTGTTGCCTAATTATTTCAAATAAATCCTACTTGGTATGTTTTTCTTATCAAATAATAAGGATTGCCATTGAAACATTTCTTTTTCTTTTCTTTTTTTTTTTCATATAAATAGAAATTTACAAGGGCACAAAAGTTGTGCACATCCAAATATTGCGCATGGATCGGTGATAGGTACAAAAGTTGAGGTTTTAAGGATCATGATATTTAAATCCAAGTGCTTAATTTAATATTTTATTAATTATTTAATAATTATCATAATTAAAGACAAATTAAAATGTAAAATTTTATTTTTAAACATTTGGAAAATCAATTATTATAAAAAATTGGGAAAGCGATGGTATTTGATAAAGACGTTCATCGTGATCAAACAATCCATAACAAGCACACACGCATCAAATGTAAATCTCGTTGTTTACTAATAAATTATTCATATATATATATATATATATATATTCAATATTTGTGTAATGGATAATTTTTTAGATTGGCAAATTCTTATAAGAATATTGTCCTCGTATGAATATTATAGAAATAATTAATAAGTTTTTTTATATAAATATCGATGAAATAAATTTTTTGTTTCCGTAATAATAGAAATAATCTTGGCGAAAAAAAACATATTAATGCAGAGAAAATGGATACATTAAGTGTAAATGCGTAATTAATATTTAAGCAAGCGCCTAATAAAGTTTAGTTAAAGTGTGATTGTGAAAGGCTAAACTAATAAATTTGTGATAATGATAGAGTAAAAGACAGCCAACGCCAAAAACTAGAAATATTGACATATATATATGCTTATCGTCTCATGTGACATTTTTTTCATGTCTTACATATACCAATCACGTTATATTTTGTTGGAGCGAGAGTTTGCCGCTTTAAGAAAAGTGATGATAATGGTATAATTCTAATATTTTAAACTACAACAGTTCAAGTATCGCGTTTCGATTTATCTACTCAGCATGTGACAAATTATTATATCTAATAATCTTTTTCGCAATAATTGCACAATTACAATCAATGTTAATGAAATCCGTTATCTTGCCATATACACGTACGTATGATAATCTTGAAAAAGAAGACAAGCTGGTGAATAGTTTATCACCGTGCCTTCACTGTTGTTCTACTTAACATAATATATACTAATTACAATAAGTCCATATGTAATATATTTATATATATATTTTTATCTCTTATCGTATTACTCTTCACGCTTTTAAGAAAGATGGCCAAATCGACATCCACATAATTACAAATCTTGGCATAATATTGGTATGCTACAAATTCCACATTATTAATATAGGAAAATGTTTATTAAATGTGAGGAGGATTGCGTTTTGTATTTTTTGATTTTTATGAAGTACGTAGAAAATATTCCTAATTTATACATTATATATATACACACACACATATTAATTAGTGAATAACTACATATGAATTAAACTCCTTTTAAAAGCTATATGTGTGATTTTTCATTTGCTGACGATTATTGTAGGTATCATCAATAAAAATACATGAAATATAAAAGATTACTTAAGGCTCTGTTTGATGTGAATAATAAAACATAAAATTATTATAAAGTTTTATTTCATGCATATATGTTTGAATTAAGTTCTACAAATGAATAGAGTCATAAAAACGGATTTATTATAGATATATATTATCATCATGATATTTCATGGACCAAACCGTACCAAAAGATTTTTGCAAAGTGTGCAATAAAATTACCCTGAAACTATATATTGACAAAAACTTGCTGTGAGACATTTTCATGAGTCGTATTTTGTGAGACCGGTCTCTTATTTGAGTCATCTATGAAAAAATATTACTTTTTATGCTAAGAATATTATTTTTTTATGGTGAATATCGGTAGTGTTGATCCGTCTCACAAATAAATATTCGTGAGACCGTCTCACAAGAGACCTGCTCGAAACTATTTGGCAACGTATAACCTCCTATTTACGTGTAATTTCTTAGCATCTTTCTGTCCAATGACTAGGCCTTTGCAAAACATTATTTAATGATTAAATTATTTTCCGAATAATTGCATTAAATCCAAATAAAACCTTCATATATAATTAGCTCTTAGTATTCTCCGATACAAGCAATGTAGTGGGTAGTGGTTTTCAAGGTTAAACAGTAAACTAAAGAAAACTATATCCCTTCTCCCATTTTCCAGCACAAAATGAAGAAGAAATCCACAACACAGCCTCCCCTAAAAACACCCAAAAAGGAAAAGAAACAGTCCCTCAACAGTTTGATCAAGATTTTAAGACCTAAAGTTTACATCACAGACTCTTCAAATTTCAAGAATCTGGTGCAAGAGCTAACCGGAAATGGAAACAACCAATCCCCCGTCCCATCCCCGCCTCCTTCATCGATCCCTCTATCTCCACCAACGCGGGAAGCGCGCACGTATCAAGAAAATAGCGTCGAATCGTCGTGCTTCAGCACACCTTTGGAGGGTTCACCAGATTTACGCGTGCATGAGTCTCACGATCACCGTGTGTTGGAAGAATCATTGAGTAGCCAAAACCAGGGATTTTCATCGCTGTACGGAGATTTGGAGATGCTTTTAATGGAGATGGACTCGATTTCTTCGTATGATCACTATGATGGATGGTATGATTGTGGGATGAATCAGCAAGAGGTCTGCGTTTATGATTACGATTTATCGACCATGATATGACATGGTCGATCTTCTGTACATATATACACGTATTTTATGTGTAGTATATTTGTATTGATCGAAGGGTTGAGCACAGACGTTCTTATATTTTTGTATTGTCTGAATTCTATATCTATATATATGTCATATGTAGGTATGCGTATATATATGTATATTGATATATATGTGTGTATATATATATAGATATATAGAGATATAGGAAATTAATGTGTAGTTTATGCACCTTTTGTGCAAATTGAGGAAATTTAAGTATTGTACTGTTGGTATATATGTTTATTTTGTATCTCTAATTAGGTGTGTATATACTGCTGTTATGTGTTCAATACAATTTATATTAATGAATGTGATTTTTCTTTTCGATTTATCAGAAGAAATAATAATATATTTCCTAGAACAGAACAAAATAGACGATTTTTTTTCTTTTTTATCCACTCGTCTTTAGCTAGCCAACCAAATATTATCAACTTGAATTCGAATATATATGATTGAAAATGCATGATGCATGGATATATAAACTTCAAGCTGCTAATTTGATACAAATCAAACAATATTTCAAGCTAATTCGAAGAATGCACCGAGTTGTTGTGTTCGTTTCTTAGAATGCCTCTAATATTAATGGAAACACAGTCTCCACTCAGGTGCATTCTTAAATAATTTTTTTTTTTAAAAATAATGTATGGGATATATCAGATCACACACTCAAGAGGACGAGAATTTCATTAGAGAATAAATCTATATAAATTATGCTACAAATACAAAATTATGAGGAATCTAATAGATTATTTAAAGAAAATTATAAACAGTTCGATAATTGATTTACCAGTTCTTCAAAATATACTAAAATCATTGTAAGCGAAAAGAAAATTATGTTGTTCATTATTCTACATAAGAAGGGAATGTTTGCGACTATTATGGAGGAAACCTATATAGTTAGCCGGATTTGGATCATTTGCTGTGTTTTCAACACAGCATTTAGTGCTGTTTATTTTTTACACGAGATGATCACGTGATCATCTCGTGTAAAAAATACACAGCACTAAATGCTGTATTTTCAACACAGTAGATGATCCAAATACATAGTTAGCCGGCTTATACATATATAAAACGTAGCATATATGGAAATTCCATCTGTTTGTCAAATTATTGATTTTGGTCCATATTAAAGAGAATAATTCTTATTTTTTAAATTGATAAAGTCACTCACTCATGCTGTCTTCCATTAAAATTTTCAAAAGTAAAATATGAATTGCCCATAACGGGTGAGCTTGAATGCTAAAGTATTCAACTGAAACAAACATTTTTCAAGTGGAAAATTTGAGAGTATTTTTGAACATATATTAATGTGTATTTTTAATATTTTTAAAAGACCAGATAAACATTACTTTATAAGCGTAAACCTATTTTCAAAGAGAGACTACACATGCCATTGTGTGCGCTACTTGGCCAAAGGAAACCAACTCCAATGTATTGACAGCCACCAGAATATACATTTAAAGGGCAAAAATGAATTGGAAACAAACTCAGACAAAGAAAGAAACAACGCATGGATTGAAAACAAGGACACTAGGAAATAGGAATCATCGCAACATAATAAGATATATGAGCCGGTTGTTATTTTTTTTGTCCCTTCAACTTTTGAAGGAACTCATATACTGATTTTTTGTCATAAAAAAAGAAGAAAAGCATGACTGAATTTTCTCCTTATCAAGCCTTGCTCGGGGATCGTTCTGCAGGCGGGAGGCTATACAAAGATTTCAACTGTCTGCTAATCAGTTTACTGTTATTCAGAGCCGTTTGCATTTCCAAGTCATCTGACCACCATTGCTCCAAACCGTGCGCCTCAAGAAACTTTTGCTTGCCCTTTGACAGCACAAAAAGCTTGGCAGCACAAGATTCGTTTCTTGGTTTTGTATTCTCTTTCTCTGCCGAGCTGTCTTCTCTGCCATCTGGATCAGCATAATAGCAACAGATATAGTCGCTATTATTTACATACAGATGCGGTATCCACTGCTTTAATCCTAAGGTTACAGACTTCGAGCCATCATCACCGGTAGCCTGAATTTCAGTACTAGAAGGGATTATTGACTTGACTCTATTCCACATAATCCCTGCTTTTTCTCCCATGTTTCTTAGACTTGAAACCAGTGAAACTGAGGGGGGATTAAACAAATGTGCCTCCACGAATATCCCTTCTTTGGCTAGTGCTTTTCCGACTTGAAGAGCAAAACCGGCTCCCAGAGAATGGCCTGAAATGCATATATTGCTGCTACCGTACTTTTCAGATATTGATTTTAGAGCCTTCAAAGCACAACTAAATCTTACGGATCCCTTCAGGCTTTCCCAAGCTAGGAACCGGAGATCATCCTCAATATCCCGTCGAATAGTTGGACTTTTCAGAAGTGTTCCTCTGAGAGCCAAAACAGCCCTTGGCGCACCACTAGGTCTTATAAGCACAAAATCTGTTAATGCTGCAGCACGATCCCATTCTAGTATGGCACCAAAAATTGATCCGTCCCTTTCATCTACGAGAGTCTCAACTAGTTTGTACTTAAAGGGTATCAACCATTTAGGAGCAAGAGCATTTTCCGTGGTTCTGTTCTCTTGCCTATCGAGTTCAAGCAAGTACACGGCTTGTATAAAGCAGGCAATGACTGTCCTTTTGTAATTACCATCCTTCCTGGTCATGCAATTTTCCGGGATCATATTAGTTTTTAAACTTTTTACAGAAACAACACATAAAACATTGGGGGAAAATATAGCAGAGAAAAAACTCACCTGAAATTATATATATGATTCCAAATTTTATAATGTAAGAAATACTTATTTGCTTTGTACTCCTATGAAGACATCTCAGACAATTTTCATCAAATGAACATGAAGTTCTTTAGTATGTTTTCTGAAATTTCTCGAAAAAGATTTATATCACCAATCATTTTTTCGGACAAATAATTGCACCAAGGACATGGTCATACATGCAGACCTCAATGAAACTGTTATATTTAATACCTTGAAATTTGAAGATCATCTGCAACAGTTGAGTTAAGATAAGTGTTGAACAAGCTTCGGTTTATGACAATCTCCTCCCAAGATATAACAGCTCTTTTTACAAATACATCCTAATAATTTTCAGAGCGCCCTGCGCAGCCCTGGAAATTGTAGCGCGGGTTTCCCACATGAATGAAATTGATGCACGAATGAACGTGATGTCGAAAAGAGAGTTTACATGGAAAATTATCGCATCAAGGTAGGTGGTTTTTGGCTTTGAACTTTATTTAGCAGAATATTATTGGATTTACTAGGCCACAAAGTGAACTTGAGCTTCTTGGCAGTTTGTGTAAAATCAGACAACATAATCTACACGATAACTTCTCTGCCATTTTCAATTTGGTTTTTTTATCGGATGTGTCAGTTTTGGCCATGAAACACTTATTGGTTTCATAAGTGTGTTGAGGCGGCCCGTCATGACACTTACATAGGTGGTCTCCTTTCAAGAGTATGCTACCATATTCCTCCTTTTACAAGCTAACGAACCATTAGAAGTTCAATACTTAACCTCACTACATTGGTATGTAACAACACTCATCGTCATATGAATAAGAAAAGAAGATAATAATTTTCGAGTGTTTGCTCAGGTTTTCATAATTTAGTTGTCCTATTAAAAGAAGATATTGAGATCTCTAATCAACAAAGTTGGGTTTCCACAATGAAAATTTTTATTTTGTAGATTTTAAACTCATTCCTCTTTACAAACTATACACTTAATCCTCTATCGATGCTTTCGTAAACGGATCCGCCAAGTTTTCCTTTGATTTCAAATAGAGATATAACTCTATTGAGGTCGGTTGTCGCACTGTATTATGTCTTCGACGAATATGTCGAGACTACATGATGTTTTCTGCCCTTGGAATTGCTGACTGCTCTTAACTAGTCGACATACTTTCCTTTCTCAGAACCCATTTGCATCCCAATGGTTCGGTACCTAGTGGAAGATCCACTAGTTCTCAAGTAAGGTTTTGCATAATGGAGTCCATTTCTGTATTGATGACTTCTTTCCAGTATGGAGCTTCAGGACTAAACAAAGCATCTTGTAAGGTTTTTGGTTAATTTTACAGCATATAGGTGTGGAAATCTGGATCAAAAGACTTCAAGGTTCTAACCCTTCCTTCGCTCAGGCTACATCAGTTCTAACATTTTTATTGTGTGAATGTTCATCAATACTTATAAAACCTTCAATTTCTTTTTCTCTTTTACTTTTGCTAGAGTTTTCTTCTTTTCTTTTTCAAAAAATACTACATTCTTAGACTCAATTATCATGCCTACACTCATTTCAAAATTTTCAGACTTGTGCACTACGAATCTACAGGCATTGCTGTTATATGCATATCCAATGATGGTCCAATTATGACTTGATAAAGCTTTGGTATTTCAACCTTGGCCAGACACCCTCACATTTTCAAGTATTTGTAGGAAGATTTATGGTTTTTCCATAATTCATATGGCGTCTTGTGGGGGATTTGAGGCGAGTATGGTGCAGTAGTTTGATGTATGATGCCCAAGGACAAACAAAATTCATCAAACGGTGCCCTATATTCTCATCATCTATCGCTCGAACTCTTTTTATTTGTTTAACAACAAGTTGATTTTCAACTTTGGTTCTATATGTTTTGGAAATACACTTGGGTCATTTTTGCTTCAACACGTATTTCATATTTGTGTGTTGGATCGATATTACATTTAGGCAATAATTCCAAATTCACTAAACGTCACATAGTATTAAAATTTACATGTCCTAAATGAACATGCCATAAATCAAAACACTCAAGCGCAATTACATATAACTTTTAGTTTTATTGCCAACATCAATCTCGCAATGAAACACTATTACATTCATTTTTAAGAGGTTATCATCTAGATACATTTTTCCTACAAAATGATCATTCTTGGTCAATACAAATTTATTGACTCAAATACAGCCTAAAACCATGTTTGACCAACAACTAATCTGACACCAGGTTCTTAAAATGTCTGGAACATGAAATACCTCAACAATGATCAGTTCCATTCCTGATGTCATCTTCAAGACCATCTTTCTTTTCTTGCATTTGTTACTTGATTCCACTATGTTTACTTTCGCAGCCATCTTACTTTTCTTGTCTTCCGTTTTACAGCTGTCTTTCTCAATCCCTCGTCGTACAATCAGATCTTCCATTTACATTCCCTTTCTATTATGCTTCAACTAATTCTTGAAATCCTTCCACATAGAAGAGAGTTTCACAGTCAAAGCAGCAACTTGGAAGGATTCACTTGACTTAGACTCATTTCCTCTGCACGAATCTCTTGCAAAAGTACTTGTATTTCTTGCACTTGACTCGCTACATATTTGGAGTCCACTATCTTGAAATCCAAGAAGCATCCAATAATGAACTTTTTAAGGCCAGCATCTATAGCCTTATACTTTTTTTCAAACATTTCATAGTTCCTTCGCAGTTTTGACTTGACAGTACTCATTGTAAAGCGCATTATCAAGTCCATTCAGAATGTATTTTTTGTATAGAAAGTCACTTTGATTCCATGCATCCAGTGCAACCCCTCACTTGATACTCGTTTTCTCTACATGAATCTCGTGCAAAAGTACTTGTATTTCTTGCACTTGACTCGCCATAGATTTGGAGTCTACTATCTTGAATTCCAAGAAACATCCAATAATGAACTTTTTAAAGCCAACATCTTCAGCCTTATACTTCTTTTCAAGCATTTCCCTAGTTCTTTCGCGGTTTTGACTTGACAGTACACATTGTAAAAAGTGCATTATCAAGTCCATTAAGAATGTATTTTCTACATAGAAAGTCATTTTGATCCAATACATCCAGTGCAACCCATCTTATCAGGGTCGACCTCTTTCCTACAATGGTGGGAGGATCCTCCTTTAAAAATCTTGCCAAATTTCCTACAACTACATAAGTTTTGTTGCCACCTTTTAAAATCTGCACCACAAAATTTCTTTGGTTTTTCTCCTTGTGCGATTGGAATAGTTGTCGTCGAAGATGGCAATGAATCTACGATAGTTGAGTTGATGTAATTGTTGAACACTTTCTCCTTACAAAGAATTTGCCCCACCTTGATGTTTCAAATGAGCCTTGATGCTCTATTTAATGGTTTCAATCTTTAGGAACACGTCAATAACCATTTGAGGTGTCTCTTGGACCGAAGGACAGGAAAGAACCATCATATGACACCATTAGGATGAAAAGGTGTCTGAAAACTCAAAAAATGAACATGCTTGTTCATGAATCCGATTTCCGGGCGTCCCAGAGATGCCTTCACTGCCTGGAAAAATTCAGGCAGTGCCAAGAGCGCCCCGCGCTGCCCTAGCTGCCTGGAAATTCCAGGAAGCACTTGTAGTGCGGGTTCCCCCTCCGATGAAGTTGTTTCGAGTTTTTTGCTTAATTTTACATTCATTAAGCTCAAATATACAGCAGAAACAAATAAGAACTTGGAGATCATTAGTCACTTGTGGAAGAAAGATTGCAAAATCATTAGTCATTTGTGGAAGAAACAATCCACTAGTGTAGTTGAACAATAGCAAAGTCTGATCCCAATAAACAAATAAACTAAAACTCCATAAAGAAAAAAACTTCACAGCAGGAGTATCATTTCATTGATGACATGCTTTTTCTTGTTCTTATTGAGTCATATTTGCTACAGTCCGAATTGTGTGTTTGGAGCACTTAAACGAACAAAAAGAATTGTTTGCAAAGATGTAGATTTAAATTGACAACAAACAAAAAGTAAATGTACATTCCAAGTTCGCATATCAGTTCAATCGTTGTCGAATCCGAACCTTACATGGTTAAGGGAAAGAGTCCGACCAACAAAATCATCCTTTATTCTAGTTTAGATTATTAATTTTAGAGTGTGATCACACCTACAATCAGAGTAAAGTTTCAAATTCATTGGAGACCACATGCAGTAAAAGATCATCAATCTCGACCTTTCTCATATATCAACAGAATCAACTCAGACTAGTTATTTTCTTAACTCCAACAAAATTCAAGCTTCTGTTCACATTTATACTAATAAAATAAAAACACCATACTCAAAATCCTCACTCGAGTAAAGAAAAGATAATACTTGAAACGAGGCTGAAGTAGGTAGAATGCTTTCTCATGTAAACCCCAAAAGTCCAAGATTAGGTTAAGAACCAGCTGTTCCACACAAAAACATGTGTTCTCATACAAGGACGCAAACCCAGATACTTCTGCGAAAGTAACTTTCCCCAAAAGTACAGTACCAAAATTCTCAAAACCGAGGGGACAAAAAAAAGAGGAGGAAAATGAACACTGACCAATTGGAACTGATGAGATCTCTCCAGTTAATGGAAGGAACGTTGCGAGGACCAGACACATGAAACGCATACGGGTGTTGATTTTGAGTGGCGAGCTCCGTTTCCATCACCTGCAGAATCTCACTCTTCGTCTCCTCCTCCGCCTCCCGCTTCCCCATTTCCGCTCTTAAATTGACAAAACCCTCCTCAAACTTCGACTACAAAGTACGCAGAAGAGATGCCAAGAATCTTCAAGGAAGAGATGGATAAAGGAAAGTGGGGGATGGCTTTTGGGCTTGTCAAGAATTTGCTGCCGTTGTTATGGAATACGATTCCAAGAGAAAAATCTGGGATTTAAATTCGTTGGATTTAGAATAAATCTAACGTTAATGGTTACAGCTAATTTTTTGAAAACGCCTGCTTTTGGTTTTCTGGTTTTTTGGTGTCGGCTTTCCTTACAACGGTCATAAGTTGACTTCACACGGCCAATTTGATATCATC
This sequence comes from Primulina tabacum, assembly GCF_025594145.1. Classification (NCBI taxonomy): domain Eukaryota; kingdom Viridiplantae; phylum Streptophyta; class Magnoliopsida; order Lamiales; family Gesneriaceae; genus Primulina; species Primulina tabacum. The sequence continues at coordinate 50,800,569 of NC_134551.1, forward strand.
AAGCAAGTAAATAATTGACCCAGGTTTAAACTCGGTCCCACCTTCAAGATTTTTAAAAAAAATAAAATAAAAAAGCTTGATTGAGAGAATTTGGAAACGATGCAAATTGTTGATTTATAAGTGAAAATGTGAAATAAATAATAATTTGGTCATTTGAGATGTAAAAATCGAATACGAATTTTGGAAATACATAAATATAATTTTAAAACGTTGAGTTTTTTACTTATATAATTTTTACAAGTGTTGATGGTCTTGGATTTAAAAATGGATTTGGGTTTAGTCCAAAATTTGAACTTTCCAGTTAAGCAAGAATCAACATGTTTGGCCATTGAAGGGGGTGTGCATGGGAGTAATGATAGTTCCTGTAGGCCTTTTTTAAATATATAAATAAATAAAATATATTACTCAATCAAAGTTGATAAATTACTGAATGGGGTAGAGGAATCATATCTGTACATGTATACTGATCAATAAATTAAATAAGTCGGCTATTTTCTTCTTTCCTCTGGCATCTTGGAGACATCTCTTGATCAGTAGGCTGTATAGGCTCATTTCCTAAAATCGCACCTTGTTTCTGTGCGTAGTGCCACTTTTCTTGAAGAAGGTAGAGGAAGAGTATGAATGAGATCTCCACCGCGAAAATAACAGTCCAAACCTTAACGTTTTTCGATGTCCGTTTATGGTAGGCTTGTAATCCCGTATATATGTTGATGACTCCGAGTAAAGAAACTGCTACTCCTACCAGCCAGTGAAAAAGAAACCAAATGCTTCTTCCTTTGCTTCCCCTGCACACAAAGAACTCTCAGTTTATGCTCAAGTAATTCTGATTCTAAATTTCAAGAGTGAACCTTTACCTATGTGGCCTTAACATGCCAATCAATGTTTGTAACCATATGACACCGTAAATGGCTAGGCCTATTATCTGGTGATCGTTGCTGAAAGAATTTTCGAAGTGTATTATTGACAGTACTGCTGCTGCCGTTGCAAGGAGGACCGTGACAACCTTCAGATGAAACCCAATCGTTTTATATTTACAGAAAAAATAGGTGTTAGTTGCCAAACTTTAAGCCCTTATGATATCGTCAGATCAGTCGGTCTCATTTCGAAAGAAACTAGCTTAGGAAGCTTTTAGAAGCTCATCGATAATATATTTGATTTTAATGTTTTCCTTTCTTGCTAAGTATTCATAGTTATTAGAACGGCTGGTTATCATGATTTTGTTTTTATTCCAACTAACAAAGTTCTTGGTGAAATGATACATTAATAACAGACTAGTGTGAAGATTGTTGGATCCCGGTTTTCTACACGCCCAAACGCAGCGGAAGTTTTAAAATTTTTATTTATTTTGACAATCAAAATATGTTTGGACGCTCGTATGATTTTAACAAACATTCATAGGGCGTTAGAATTTTATACCTTTAGTGATTAAATCACACGGCTCCAACTATTCCGGGTTTAGCGGAGATAGCTCTTGATGAAAATCCCTACGAACTTTCTTCAATTCTTCTAATCAGGTCCACGACCAGAAGATTTGTTCCTCTTTCAAATAGCACTAGAATATTTGAAAGAAGTTTTTACGTTGAGATCAAAAATTTGAGAGATGACTCAAATATTTTTCTCTTGAAAAATGGTCAAAAATATTTTTGAGAATTTTGAAGTGATTTTCGTGTATCACCCTTGGGAGAGATGGAGGCTACCTTTTCTTTTTATTTATATATTAAAAACAAGAGCTTTTAACCTAAATTTCATAATTATGGATTTAGGTCCCTTAATTAAATCCAATGGGCTTTGTTAATTAAATACACTAGTCAAACTAGTTTAATTAATTATATTAAAGTCCATTAAGAACTTTAATCATTTAATATGTTGGACTTGTACTCCTACAAGCCCATAAAACATATATTCATCATATTTAATTTAATATTTAATAAACTCAACCTTTGAGCTTAATAAATTAAATATATTATAAATTCAACATTTGAATTTAATATTACAAATTCAACTCCTTGAATTTATCACATCCAAAATTTAATATTTAATAAACCCAACTTTTGAGTTTAATAAATTAAATCCTCAAATTTTATAAATTCAACTCCTTGAATTTATTCTCTCCAAATTTCATAAATTCAACTTCTTGAATTTACTATATCAGAAATTCAACTCCTTGAAATTATTTTCTCAAAATTTAATTATCATAAATTCAACTCCTTGAATTTACTATATCATAATATAAATTCAACTCCTTGAATTTATTCTCTCAACGGGAACAAACGATCCAGTGCTTGTGTGACCCTCAATGGTTCAGGGATACAGCTAGCCGTGGGTTCACAACTCTTTGTGATTCATGACATAATCCTTTATCCGGGCTTACCCTAGTTAGCCCCATTCTTTTCATCAACGCCTTGATCAAGAATGTCAGAACTCATTTCTGATTGCACCCATCGGATCATGGTAAGAGCGTCTAGTAGCATCGCCCCATGATCCCCTAGGTATCACTGATAGTGCCTGCAAGAACCAGCCGATTATGATTAACATACAGTACGGTCCCTTCATCTCATATATCCCGATCGAATCTGCAACCATTGGTTCATCGAGGGTTGCATATTAATTCGATAACTATGTGATAACTATAATAGTGGCATCGCGTGTACTATTGGAGAACTCCTTCTCCAACGTACATCTCATACTCTGGCCAGAGATTCCATGCAATATTATTTCATCAGATCACACAGGATATCCACACCAGCAGGTGAGCGGTGAATCCCCGACTACATGCAATGGCTTCTATATGTGTCGCAACTATACCCAATCTCGCCACCTGATGACTCTCCTGGAGCCGGTAAACGAGTCAAAGCACAACCCTAGCATATAGAGCATCAGTGTTGTCCCGGGTCGTAAGGACTAATGGTGTACAATCATAACCACGGACTTATCCTCTCGATGAATGATAACCACTTGGAAAGTCCGAGAGAGGGTTGTTCGGTATAATCATGATATGACTACCCATCTGTATGTTTGGACATCTCTATGCCCTTACCAAGAAACGCAGTGCACAACATCACAGATGCTAGTCTCGAGCTCAAGCGGCCTTTATCCCTGTTTTAGGCGGCTGAATCGACTAGGAACGAATTTAGAATATGCAGTGTTTACAAATGAGTTTCAACATCGAATTACGATTCATTTGTATTAAAGCATAATCAAGGACTTTATCTATGCTGTTTGCATGGGTGTACAGATAAAGTATAACAAGATCATAAAAAGTTAAATTATATTAAAATAAAGATTGTTTATTACAACTTGGTCAATAAAATCCCTAGCCAACCGTTGGCTTGCAGAGCATTTACTCTAACAGAGATATTGTATATTGCGCAGTGGCTAAAAGGAGAAAAAAGGCCATCTTTCATAATGTTGCCTGTCAATTTGCAACTAATGTTGCAAAACAGGATGAATTTGAGAATGTGAAGAACTTACCTGTGTAATAGCATGAATGTAAAGTATAATTCTTTGCTTTCTCCGGGATTCCCTTCTATTTGACATCCTCTTAATTAGTATCGCAACCGGCATAAGAAAACCAACTGAAGCCCAGAGTAGGAATCCATGAAGTTTGATTTGAAAGGATAGTCGAGGAACTATCTGACACCGTATACCGAGTCGACCAATTCATCAAAAAACAGTAGATCATGATGTATACATATGCGTAAACTAACGATTGCGGTGTTTCCTTTAAAAAACTTAGATGCATAAGTACCACACTACCTCAGGAATCTCGTGTTTGTTACTCGAATGAACGTTTTCTTTTCTTGTAATATCATTAGCTGAGACGATAGACAGTAGGAGACAAAGTACAGCAATACCTGCATGAAATGCAAAACGCACCAGCTTCTGTGTAGATATCATAGTTCAATCTTGATTTGGATGGTCCTTTGTCTTAAAATCCTACGAGAACAAGAAAGAAGCATATATGAGGAAATGCGAAAAGAGAAAACCAGCTGAAAAAGCACTTTCATCTTCTCTCTTTTGAATTGATAAATATTATCTGTATATGGTGGCATGGAACATTGTTTTTTGCTATGAAAATCCCTTTCTCTCTCATATTCTTTCTAATTATGGAACAGAATTTTATTAACGCTTGTTTATACGAAAAAAGGTAGCGCATTACCCTTAGATCTTTATTATCCTCCTCCTTCGATCTTTCGGCTTGTAAAGCAAAAGTATAATGGTAAGAGGAATATTTTTAAGGTGAGAGTATTGCATTGAGTCCATATCTTTCTCAGTGGAATATATAGGAGAAGCTTAGGAATATGGGATATTGTTCAAATTTCAACAGGATGGCGTCTTTTTCTTACAGGGTTTTAACGGAGGTATGAAAATGTCAACTTATATTGTCTGCACACTATCATACAGATAACAGAGACAGTGTTTTCTGCAGCTCCACTAAGAATTACATACTATAATAGCAACTGCACAATAGTACATTACATGTATATGTCCTTTGGAAGATGGAGCATCTTTGCTCGGAGAGCAACTAAAAATTTTGATCAGTCCGGGAGCGAAAAATGATACAAGACACAAAGGTTTGCGTTTGAACTTGAAAAAACATGACATGATATATGAATGTATACATATTACTTTGGGAATCTTATTGCTTCATCCCAAGTTACATACAATCTTACTTTTGATCTATATTACAGTTTTGGGATCCCATGGTAATAATGGTTCCTAACTAACACAGCTCAGAAAAGGAGAAATAAGAGGATAATTTAGGAAGATAGGTGGAGCCTGACATTGTATTATATTCCCATGCAACTTTTTGTTGTGGGAAATCTATTAGCAATTTAAAAATTCAAAAAGGAAGAGATGGTCCCTGTTTCCACTAAATATGTCAAGTATTGGGGTTGAGCCTCGAGTGTGAAATCTTGTCTCCACTCAGATACGCTCTTGTTTTTCTTGGTATTTTCATCGTAAGTTGTAAATCTAGAATTCATTATCTTATGCATGAATTTTGGGGAGTGGTATTGACAGTTGGAACATGGATTGATGACGAGATGTTATAGTCGGAGTACTGCTCTCACTGTAGATCCAATGATTATCATTACTCAAAACAAAGTGTAGTCAATTTTTTTAATGCAATAGTGGTCATTGGATTTATCATGAGTGTAATGCTTTCAACATATGTTGGATTAAACCCCACTGACTTATTATCATATTCAAATTCAAAAAAAAAAATTATTCTAAACATTAGAAATTTAATCATTTTGATACATTTTAAATTGCCCGTAAATTACGTTGCTTTTCCAACCAAAAATACATTTGAAATCTCTATAAAACTATAAATGTATTGTTTTAAATATTTTTTATTGTTTTTAATCCAAAATTTTGTATATATATAAATATTTATCGATTTTTGATCCAAAATTTTGTATATTTTAGCTTATTGACTCTCGTCATGGGATCTTGCTTTCCGTGATTTTGAGTAAGCTACCAGGAGTCCATAACAAGAACAACCCATGTGCTCACCTTTTTTTTCCTAAATCATATTTTTAGGGTGAGGTTGGATAGATGAGTACGTCTCTTGTGAGATGGTCTCACGAATCTTTATCTGTGAGACGAGTCAACGCTATCGATATTCACAATAAAAAGTAATAGTCTTAGCATAATGATAGGCTCATAATAGTTGGCATTTTTTGTTGTCATATCTCTCATTGTTACCACTTTCAACGTGCTTAATTGACACATTTTTGTGTGATTTTATTGTAGGATGAAGTTTTCTGCTCTTGCGATAAATTTGGGCTAAAAAGGGTTATTTTATATCACAATTAAAGTTGCCGATATGATCTTAGTGGTAGACGTGGAGCAGAAAAATTCAGAAGATGTTTTTGCATAAGGCGTGATCACGCCTTGTGATGATTCTTCAGCTGCCTAGTGAGAAATAAGGAATTTTTATATCAAAGAAAAAATAAAGGATAGAGTTTTTTTTTTTTTTGTGGAAAAAAAACTCTATATTCTTGGAGGATATTTTTTAAGTATTTTTTAATTTTAGTGATTAGGTCATTTTTTTAGATTATTAGGCTATTAAACTTGTTGGACCCAATTTTCTTTCCTACCCTACCTCACGTACAAGACACTCTCTTCTTTTATGTTCTTGACCACTATTCACGCACTGAAAAAGAGAGGCGGCAGCAAGAAATAAATCTCCCAATCAATTCTCTCCCCAACCTCTCCAAAAAAAAACTCACGTGAAGAACAAGAAGAAAAGGGCTCAAGGATTTTCTATCCAATTTTCTAGTCTGGTTTAAGGGTTGTTTTTACTGTTTAATTTATCACTGTGAGGTATTCGTTCTTAAATTCAATATTCTTTTTATTCCAAGTATTTGTTGATTTATGATATAATTCTATGAATATTGTATATCGATTAATCTGACAATTTAATTCGATATAGAATTTTCTACTACTAACCATAAATTCAGTGATCCGTAATTGTCATGAATGATTGGTACATGAGTAGCATAGATTAGATGTGTTGTGCTATCATACTATATTTAATCTAAATAAATCAACGAAACTCGATCTATCAATTGCAGCTATCTCGGTTATTAGATTTTAGGATTAACTGTTTTCACAAATCTAAAAGATATCTTTAATTAATATGGAACGCTATCGTGCCCAGTTGGTTATTGATAAGTTTTGACTGGATGCTGGGTTCGGTCAATTAATTTAGGAAAACACAAGAATTTTAGCGGCTATCCCTATAATTCTAAGGTTAATTGCTTGGAATAACTTGAATAAATTATTTGTTTGCCGATGAACAGTGATATAATTAAATAGTAGAACTCCCTTGAATCAGATATTTCTCGTATTAAATTCTTCACTTTATGCTAGTTGATTAATTATTATTTAAATTTATTGTTTTCCTTTCTTGGATAAATTTAGTTTAGTATTTTATTAAATTCATATTCCAAAATCCCCCCTTTATTTGCATTTTATTCGAAAACAATTATCTCTCGTTCCCTGTGGATTCGACCCTGCTCACAATTACATTAGTTTTATTTAAAGAGTAGGAATTTAAGTTTGGTGGCTCAACGACAACACACCAAATTTTGGCGCCGTTGCCGGGGAACGGTGCAAGGTTAGTTTTTTCGAGTTTTGTTATTATTATTTTTTTTATGTCTCATTCTTCTTGTACATGTGATTCATCAAGAAAAGAAGAATTTGAGAATTTTTTATTGTGAAATACTTCGAGATGTTTCATCGACAAATATTCACAAGTTTTGCCCAACAAAACGGAGAGTCATTCTACGCAGCATGGGAGAGATTCAATAATTTAGTAACAATATTCAGGAATCATGATTTTTCTAACTATGTTCTTATTCGACTTTTTCTTAAAGGTTTGGATACAGTTACACGAAGATGGGTATTTAATGGAGCACTAACAACTGGTAGTCCACTACTTAGTCGACGTGAAGACAGTGTGATATATTTGCTAAATGATATGGCCGACTTTGACTACCATCAGTATCGGGATCCTTCGCTGCAGAGTTGGAGCCACCAATACACTCCAGAAATTAGCCAATCTGATTTTACAGACCAACCTTTCGAGCATCAAAAAGATGAGGGATATAGTCTAGAATTAATCATAAGTCGACTGAATGATATGGTACACAAGTGTGTGGCATTGAATGAGGAAACGCCTCAATCTGAAGAAGTTTTGGAAGAAATATCAAACGAAGATGAGGCACCAATGAAATTGAGAGATGAACAAGCTCCTGAGACTATCGATTTGAGCTCGTCGATAATATCATCATATATACATCTAGGAGATCCTTGTCTTTCTCCATTGCCGATTTCAACAGATTTTGTTCTTCAAGAGCCAACGATGATACACTCATCTCATGCTTATTATTTAAAGTCACGTTTTGTTGAGGAGACGAGCTTACATTGCATACATCAAGCCAAACTTGAGGGCACATGGAACCAAGACCCATATATGGTTTCATATGACACGTACATTGGGCGTCAACCGCTCTTTGAATGAGTGCTTTTGAGGGTCAAGCCGACGACTAAAAATCAAGCGCTTTTGGGAGGCAACCCAAATTTTTTTTTTCTTATTATTTTTAATTTCTTTTATTTTTATTTTTTTCACATAGTACAATTGTTATTACCTTTGTCCAGAAGATGTCTTCTAACAAGGCGTGACCACGCCTTACAAGAATATCACTTCTGCACCAAAAAAAAAAATTTCCCAACACAGTAGATGTCTTTTGACAAGGCGTGATCACGCCTTGTCCGAAAACATCTTCTGAAAAAAAAATTGTCTTACACGCAGTAGATGTTTTCTAGCAAAGCGTGATCACGCCTTGTGAGAAAACATCTTCTGATTTTGAAAAAAAAAACTGAATTTTTGTTTGTTTTATCTAACCCTATTTGTTCTCACCCCCTTTCACATCTTCTGTCACAGGCTTCGTCAACACAGCCACAGCAATAGAAAGCTTTGCTCCACGATGCTCAACAATTTTCAGGGGAGTTTTCTAACTTCTTTTGCGTTTTTAGTGTCTACGTTGTGCATTTAATTTTTGTGTCATTGAGGACATTGCCACATATAGGTGTGGGAGGGGGTACATATCTTTATTTTCTATTTTTTCTATTTATTTGCATATTTATTCGGAAAAAAAAAATATTTATGAAAATAAAAAAAAAAGAGGAAAAGAGATTACGACAGAGTGAAGTTGTTTGATCCATAAAGCATTTAATGTTTATTCGTTATCTCTCTCATTTGAATCTTGAATGCCTCTGATGCGAGTCTATGAAAAAAAAACCTGATGTTTTCTTTGTGTGCAACTGATTTTGTATTCTTACTGCTACATTTATGGGTAGTTGCTCTTGATGATGTGTTGAAATGACAAGTGTTTGAGGTCTAACACACATACCATTTTTCTTTGGTGAGCTTTGAGCCTATGAGCAAACATTATATCATGCTCCATTTTATTTGATTGTGTGTTGGTCATGCATTGTTAATTTTTCTAGAACTTACATTGTTATACATGTCTTTGTTGACACCTTTTGATGGATGAGGTGCACAAACAAAAGTAAAGGGCATTAGGTTCAAACAGTTTTCTTTCGCATCATCTGTGCCGTTCTTTTGAGCCCACCCTGATTCATTATCCCTAGTGAGCCAAGTTCGAGCCTAAGCCTATTCGTTGGCAAATAACCACGTTACAAGCCATGATAAATCTTTTTGTTGGTTATTCCTCTATTTGAGCCTTGAATTGGAGAATCATTCAAACTTTTCGCATTTAGCATCGCTTTGAGCCAAGAAAGTGCAAATTGTTGAGATCGAGTGAGTAATGCTCGAAATCATTGTTTCAAAAAACTCCTAATAAAAAAATGAAAAAAAAAAGAAAAGAGAAAAAAAGATATATTTATAATGAAAAGAAAAAAATGAAAAAAAAAAGGGAGTGAGAAGGAAAATAAGAGCAACGAAAAAAAAAAGCTCTTGGATGTTATAATGAAATTGGAGATGTTATTGTTAGCTGGATGCTATTGTCTTTGTGAAAAGTGTGTATGTGTTCTTCAGTTCCATAAACCGTTGTATTTCTTTCCTACCTAACCTCTAGCCACGGTACAACCCATTTATAGCCCTTGTTTGTGCATTTTAATTCATTCATTTGGTGGAGAATGTGATATATTTGCAAGCTTATGGTAAAAAAATTTCAATGTTGTGACACGAGAGCTCCTTGATACATACCTAGACACTTTACGAGTGGAATGAGTGAATCCTGTGAGGAGTGTTTGGACTCTATGCATTTTTATTTCTACACATTCGGATGGAAGCAATTGCTCATGATGTTGGTAGTCAGATGCCCAACAATTAAATTTCTTTGGTGCATGAAAAAAAAATATTTTACGGACAAGTAAATGAAGCAGAAAGAGGATAATGAATTGAGATAATGAATTGAACTCTTTAAGCGCAACTTATTTTTACCACACCAAATCAAGCTTTTAGTATCCATTGTATTGGGATGAAATCACAAAATTCAATATAAAAAAACTACAAAATAATGTGTAAATTAAATTATCAATTTTATTGATAATCTGTGTAATTAATTCTCATGCTCAAATAAAAGCAATTACTTCAGTCAGACTTGAAATCAACTATCTCAAAATCGAAATGAATCAAACTTATGTTCGCGGTTGAATATTGTAATCCAAAATTATTTTAGAAAATATCAATGCCAAGAAGGTTTGACATGAATTTTATGCGACTAATTCCACATGAAAATTTTTCTTTGATGATAAAAGTATTTCTTTTTTCAAAACGACCATAATTGAAGTTGTTGGCTTGAAAAAGTTTGCCCAGTGTCAAATGCTCATGATCAAGACAACAATCATCAACATTGGAAAATAATTTATACCGTCGGGAATTTATCAAATAATTTAGTAATTCTTTCAAGCACTGGTTGGTTGTTCAGAAGCAACGGACGATTAATGTATAACGTGAGGATGATAAATCAATATATATAATAACATAGTGATGCATGATTCTAATCATGTAGAGTTTGAATTCAAACATCGCATGAAACAATGATGCATAATAATTTCATGTTTTATCATTAACATTCAACGATGTGTTATTTGACTGTGACAGTGAATGCATCGGATTCAGACTGAAATCTAGTTAAATTTACTCAAGATAATTTGAGTATTGGACCCATACCAACGTATGTTTGAATAACTCTAAACAAATAGCCATTTCTTTTATTTGAGCCAATCTCAAACTTTTAAATTTCTTATAATTCATCAGTTTCCTCACATTCAAAATTCAAAGAAGCAAAGCCAGTGACTATGTTATCATTTACACAGAATTTGCATAGGCTGAACCTTCATATTTTCCTTGCCACCTGTGAATATTTGAAAAATCCGATAGTATAAAAAGTTTGGTTAATTGTAAAAGCTTGTGGGAAGGGGAAGTGAAAGGGAAAGCAATAAGCAGACACCAACCTGCAGTCCTCTTCATTTGGAATCTTGAGCTCCAGATCCTCTTTAAACGGCAGAAACACCTCATTGATTTTGTCAATGTTTATAGCTTCAAGATTTGAGGGCTCCCACTGCAGTTGTTTTGAGAAAATAAGGTGGTGGGTAAGGGAGACGAGACACCAATTGATGTTCTTGATAGTTTTATTCGGAAGTTCAATTCTATAGGTTCACATACTCACAACTACAAATGTAAATTTTCTGCTTCACCTGTTTGATAACACCAAGCATGAACCATGACCTGATTGACCATGCAAGGCGTACGGCATATAATGAACAATTGAAAATCTAGATAGTACAGGAAAATAAGATTTGAACTACAAATGTTTGGTGCTATACGTTCATATAGAGAGAGATACAGAGAGGCGTACTTTTGGGGTGTTGTCCTTGTCAATTGTGAGAGCTCTGATACCCTTTGTAGCAGAAAAGTTTAAAAAAAGGGGCTCGTTTAGATACTCCTAAAACTAATGGAGTACACTTCATATCAGAAGTTACTTTGTGAATCATACCTCGTAAACATCACCGGATATCATGATCCTAAGAATATTCATTGTGATTCTGAACTCTTTCTTCAGGCATTCAGCCAGTGATTGCTTCCTTCCTTCACGAATCTACATATTTTCACAATCACCATGAGTGGACAAGATTTAGAACTGTTCCCAATCATATTGCTGCAGAACTAAGGTTTAGCAGAATCATTACCGACTGTAGTGTTATCTTTAAAGACGTTGGGGATGATCTCTTTAAGCTTTTGAGGAACGGAGCTATCCAACCATTCCCCTCTTTGCTTGCTTCAACTTCCTAAACACGTATGTGTAGATCACTTAGACATTAAAGTTTTTAGAAAAAGCTATATAAATTAGAAAATAAAATCACTTACAAGTGATACTATGATCTCCTCGACTGACTCTTTAGAAAAACACTGATCAATGACTGGGAGTCTTGCACTACATAGGAACCAACTCGTAAATTCAGAGACCTTTCAAAAATAGAACAATAATCTCCAGTGTTTGTTATCATTACTTGTTCAGGATACTGTTTTCATCAATCTGACAGGTGATACTCCATTCATCGATGACAGGTTTAACAGCATTCTCTTCCCCAGTATTCAAACCGATCAGGCATTTCTCTAGCTCAGGTAATTTCTAAGCAAAAAATGGCATGTATAAAGTTAATACAAAGATATGGTGTGAAAAATCTTCATGTGCGGCATCACCAGTGCCTCAAAATCAAATAGGGTGCAGTTCGAAATTGAATATTCGAGTTTTTACCAGAGAATTAGCTGAATTTCGAATGAGGCAACATTCCATCCAACGAGAATGTAGGCCCAGAGGTGTGACAAAAGGTATTGAAACCCTTGCCTAATACTACGGAAGCATATAAAAGCATGAAGATCTTACCTCAGACGGCACAAAATGAGTTGCCAAACCTGCTGCAACCAATTCTTTACCACTCAGCCTTGCCCCAGTCAAGCCTAAAAATTCGCCTACACGTACACATATATATTAGCCACTCATTTGAGCACTGTCGGAGCTAAGTGGTGGCCGATAAGGCTGTCACCTTCCCCCATCCCTAATTTTGTATTTTCATACAATAGAGTATGTTTTTCTACATAAATATAAAAATAAAAACTTAACTATTTCCACTTATTTGAATCTTTTTTATTTCTACTTTTTCCCTCCTAAGACGAATTTAGTAGAGGAATAAGCATGGAAATACGACTTATTTTTTTCATTTTTTGCTTCCAATATGGCTTTACCTAAATGCCCCTGAAGGCGGGGAAGCATGTATGAAAATCCACAGTCTGTATGAAAGCCTATGCTTGCTTCTGGAGTCGCGAAAACCTATTTCAAACACATACGAAGTCAAACCACAATGACTCAATGAGGAGCAGACCCAGGAAAATGGAGACAGAGAGAGACAAGTAGAGAGAGCGATTTAATGTACTTTGTGGTGGTGAAACTTGCATTAAAAAACCAAATACGAATTTTAAGTTTTTTTCCTGTGAGGGAACACTCTTTCTCTTACTAAGCACCTCCTTGGACTCAATATATCAGAACCTAGAGACAAAACCAAGGGATACAGGTACTCACAGTTTTTTCCGTGACAACAGAGAACTTCATCGGGACCATGAAGGATGCGCCTCCACCCATGGAAATTCCATCAACTAAAGCGACCTTGCAACACCAAAAACCCGAGCTCTACATCACAAACTCTGCTGATAAACTAAAAATAGGATATTGTTTTGTTAATAGATAACACATGTTAATACCAGTGTTTTCTTGTATGTATGGATATGATAGCAAAGCCAGTACATCCTGTAAACTACTTCAACACAAGGGTCCTCTGAGAGCAAAAGGACAAAAAGAAAAAAATGTCACAAGTAAAATTTTAGTGGTCTCAAAGCTACAAAAGGCAAGAATCATATTCTCTTATGAATTATGATGGATCCACCTACTTGAAATCCTTCCATCGTAGAACATTTTCAAATCCCCACCAGCAGAAAAAGCACGACCAGATCCCTGAAAAACATGAGAAACTTTAAAAATGCATTCAAATTCTTGAATTAAGTTAGACATCCTCTGAGATCACTCTGAATTTAACCTTGAATAGTACAAGCGCTGCCGTATCATCTTTCTCCCATTTTTCCAGAAACTTAGCTAGCGAAGCAACCTAAAAATAACCAAGATATTTTCTTCATCAACTTAAAAATATATATATATATATATATATATATATATATATATTTGAGTTGTTAAAGAGAACAAAGACTAATGCTTTGAAGATACCATATCGGAAGAAATGACATTCAATCGACGTGGTTGATTCAGGGTAATCAATCTTACGCGACCAGTTTCCTCAGTAAGAACAACCTAGCAACCAATTCAATCACTGGTAGATTATTGGATTTGGAGGCATGATATTAACAACTAATTAATGTACTAAACTGAAAGTGAAATTACTGGTACAAGATACACAGAGTAAATGAATCAGATTTATTTATTTTACAATCTGAGAGCTGAAGCTTAGACTGAAAATTACCTCTTCACCTGCCTTCACAATCTCTTGTGCCATCTGTAGCCTCAGCTGAAAGAGATAACCAACAAGAAAAAACCAACAAACATTAGAAGCCAATAGAATGAAATTCAGACAAAGCTGCCGTAAAATGAGGGCAAGAATTAACCCGCAATAGCAACTACGAGATTCAGGGTGGCAGTTTATACAGGGATGATAGTTGATTTAATGATTAGACAAAGCTTTTCAGTGTACCCTTTCACATATACATTCTTACAATAAAATATTTTCACATCTTTTCAGTATTCAAAACGATCATCTCTAACAATGTTACTCTGTTGCATAAATTCTTAAGCTAAATTGGCATCAGCAAACGATAAACTTCTTGCGACACGATTACATCCATTCAAGACAAGTACATATAATCTTCGACAATATTCCAATACAAGCCTACAACCCAGAACAGATAATGAGCAAAAATTATTTAAACGAAGGAACCCATTCAAGAACGCCAAAAGCAAACCACCAGTGAAATAACTACCACATTATTCCGCTAATCAAGAAAACGCGATCCATTTTCTCGAAATACATCGAGCATGAAAACCACAAGCATAAGATAAAAAGAACAGCTTTAAAAAAAATCGTAATTTCAACTGCAATTAGAAAGTTTGAATTACCAGTTGCCAGCAAGAAGAGGTCACTCTTTGGCTTGTCGTTCCTCTCTTCAGTGAAAAAGTTCAGTGACCACATTAAGTGGGGTATCATTTTAATGGAATTTGAGTGGAGAAGAAGATCGACCAACCCCCTAAATGTGTTTGGTAGGTAAGGCCAACCAAAACATCAAACGTTGGCTTTTAAAAAATGTACTTATTTATGTTTATTTTGTCATCCAAGTTCGAGATCAATTATAATAATTTTTTTTCGATCACTAAATAAATAAATTACTCTATAATATAGTGCATGTGATATTTAAAAAAAAGTGAAAAAAAGACCAATAATTTCAGATATTGCACATGTTAATTGATCGATTAATATGGAAGTCAATAAAATTGTTTTTTTCTGTTTTTTCCACCCATCCAAAATCGTTTGTCCGAATGAATGATGAGTTTCTCTCCTGATTAGTTAGGTCTGTAATGAATTATTATTCTTGATATAATTACAAGTTTCTGTATATAAAAAAATAACCTCAATTCAAATTTTAAAAATAGTTGATGTTTAAATATAAAGAAATAAAAAAAAAGGAATGAAATTCAGATTTTGAACCTATGTTGGTGAGCCGCTAATTAGTTGGAGGTAGTTGAGCAAGTACTCATTTCTTTGTACAGATATAAATAGTTTAAGACTCAAATTGTAAACATGTAATGAACAATTTTGGCTTCAACGACCCGTTGTTTCTACATCTTTGTGATGCTCTGGTTGTTGATCCATTGATTGGCTTCGAGAACCACAGTATTGTCGGCAAGTCATCCATTCAAAATAAGTTGGTCGGTGCACATGTTAAATGAATGTCAAATAATTTTGAAACGAAATGAAGCGATCAGACGGAACGCGTTTTATACGCGGTTTCACACTTCGAAATTCTACTATAAATAGGTGCATCATTCTTTCATTTCAAATCATCCCATTTTCAGGATTCCTCTTGAGTTTTCTCATTCCTCCTATTAGTTCTATAATACGTTGGTCTCACGTTCAGAATTTGAGATAATAAAACCCGAAAATAAAGAATAAAATGGACACCGAGATTTACGTGGAAAACCCCTAAAAATTATTAGGGTAAAAACCACGGGCAAGATGAAAAGAATTCCCCTATAATATTTTGTGGTGTACAACTCACTCACTGTGTTTCCAAAGAGAACACACACTCTCTTAATACAGGAGAACAAAACACCTCACAAATATTATAGAACTAAGCACTCAAATGCTTATAAGATGAGAGAAAACTCGAAGAAGGGATGATTTCAGAATGAATGGGGGAGCTCTATTTATAGAGCCTCTTGACCGTGTGAACACGCGTTATCTGAAATTCCACGAAATTTCCTTCAGCACGTTTCTTTTTTTCCAATTCAATTCAAATTTGCCAACTTGTTGGCCCCACCTATTAAATTCTGCCGACATTTCTCCCACTTGAAGATTTGATTGAGAATCAAACACATCTCCACACATCCTTTCAATCTTGTCATTCCCTGCTGCTTACGTTTCCGCTAAGCCACTTGAGGATCTACACCATTCAAACTTATCAGTGTTCACTGGCTTGGTCAGAAAATCAGCTATGTTATCATTTGTATGGATCTTCGGCATATCCACACTTCCTTCTTCTACTACTTCCCGTACAAAGTGAAATTGGACTCCAATGTGTTTCGTCCTGGAATGAAAGGCTGGATTCCTTGCAATGTGCAAGGCATTCTGACTGTCACAAAACAAAAGAACATTCTCTTGTCTGTGTCCGATCTCCTCCAATAACCTTTTAATCCATATTGCCTCATTGCAAGCTTGAGTAGCTGCCATATATTCTGCCTCCATTGTAGATAACGCCACAATTGTCTGCAGTTTTGAAACCCAGCTTACTGCTCCCCTTGCAAGTGTAAACACATAACCAGTAGTAGATTTCCTCTTATCAGGATCTCCTGCATAATCTGAATCGACATAGCCCTTGAGTGTAAAATCTGATCTTCCGTAACATAATGCAGCATTTGAGGTACCCTTAATGTATCTAAGGATCTTCTTAACAGTGCTTCAATCCTCTCTTCCAAGATTCGCCATATACCGACTAACTGCTCCCACTGCTTGAGCAATGTCTGGTCTTGTACATATCATGGCTAACATCAAACTTCCCACTGCTGATGCATACGGTACTCGAGACATCTCCATCCTCTCTGCTTCACTGCTAAGACACATCTCGAAGGATAACTTGAAGTTAACAGGAAGAGGGGTCGAAATTGGCTTACTATCTTGCATGTTGAAGCGTTGCAAGACTTTTTTCAAATAATTTTTCTGGGAATGCCAAATCTTTCTGTTATTTCTGTCTCGGTGAACTTGCATCCCTAGAATCTTGTTTGCTGGTCCCAAGTCCTTCATATCAAATTTCCTAGCCAACTGTGCCTTCAATCCTTGGACATGATCTTTGTTGGGGCCTGCTACCAACATGTCGTCCACATACAACAGCAAAATAATATAATCATCACCAGACCTCTTGAGATACGTACAAGGGTCTGCACTCAGTCTGTTGTATCCAAGGCTCATGATATGGGAATCAAATCTCTTGTACCAACACCTCGGCGCCTGTTTGAGACTGTACAGAGATTTCTTCAACCTGCAAACCAAGTTCTCTTTGCCTTTTTCTGCAAAACCTTCTGGCTGGAGCATATAGATTTCTTCTTCAAGATCTCCATGAAGAAACGCCGTTTTCACATCTAGCTGTTCTAGATGTAGGTCAAACACCGCACACAATGCCAACACCACTCTGACTGTTGTAAGCCGAACCACAGGGGAAAATATCTCATTGAAGTCAATGTCTTCTTTCTGAGCATACCCTTTTACCACCAATCTAGCACGATACCGCTCCACTTGGTTATTGCCATTTCGCTTGATCTTATAGACCCATCTGTTACCGATGAATTTCCTCCCTCGTTGTAGTGTAACAAGATCTCAAGTTTTATTCCTGTCTAATGCCTCCAATTCTTCTTGCATTGCTATCATCCACAAAGATACATCCGAGCTTTGAGTAGCCTCGTGGAAACTCGATGGCTTACCATCCTCTGATAATAGACAATATGCAATGTTGCTTTCAGTGACATAATCTGAAAGCCAACCTGGTGGTCTTCTGTCTCAAGTTGACTGCCTCACATTAGAAACCTCAGACTCAACATGTTCTTGTTCTTCGTGCTCTGGTACTGCTTCACAAGAAACCTGACCTTCTTCCGTCTTATTTTCCACCTGAAATATAGTAGTTTCTGAATTCAATGTGCCTTTGTCTCCCTTTACTTTATCTTCCTCGAAGATAACATCCCTGCTGATGACAAGCTTGTGAACAGTAGGATCCCACAAGCGAAACCCCTTTACTCCATCAGCATAACCCAAGAAGATACATTTTCTGGATTTCGAATCCAACTTTGATCTTTCTTGCTCATTGTACAGAACGTACACCGGACTTCCAAATGTATGCAAATGAGAATAATCTGTCGGCTTCCCGGTCCACATCTCCATCGGAGTCTTCAGATCAATCGCCACTGAAGGAGAATGATTGATAATATAACAAGCGGTTTTGACTGCTTCTGCCCAAAATGACTTTTCTAGACCTGCAGTCCTCAACATAGCTCTTGTTCTGTCCAACAAGGTTCTATTCATCCGCTCCGCCACTCTATTCTGTTGAGGTGTGTAAGCCGTCGTGAATTGTCTCTTGATGCCCTCATGTTGACAATATTTATCAAATTCGTCACTGTTATATTCTCCTCCATTGTCAGTCCTCAAACACTTGATTTTCTTTTCAGAATCAAGTTCAACCCGCGCTTTAAAATCTTTGAAGACTTGGAAAACATCTGATTTCTTCTTGATTGGATACACCCAACATCTCCTAGAGAAATCATCAATGAACGAGACAAAGTATCTCGCTCCTCCTAGGGATACAACCGGTGTTTGCCAAACATCCGAATGAATCAGCTCCAATATGCTTTTGCTTTTGACAGTAGAAGTGCCAAACTTTAATATGTGTTGTTTACTGGTAACACAGTGTTCACAAAAGAGTAGTGACACTTTTGTAAGTCCCGGCAGCAGCTTCCGTTCTGAGAGAATTTTCAACCCCCGTTCTGACATATGCCCGAGCTTTCTATGCCATAACACTGTTAATTCTTCTCCTGAACCAATTGATGCAACAGCTAGTTCTGCCTCTTTGTGTGTTTCTCCCAAAAGTACATACAGATTTGCAGCAACTTTTTCCGTCTTCATAACCACAAGCGCGCCTTTCACAATTTTCATGATCCCGTTCTCGATACGAGTTTTGCACCCGTTGTCATCCAATTGCCCCAAGGACAAAAGATTTTTCGTCAGTCCTTTCACATGTCGTACCTCCTGTATGGTGCGAATGGTGCCATCAAACATTTTAATTTTGATAGTATCGACCCCAGCGATTTCCAAGGTATGTTCATTTTCCATGAATACAGATCCTCCTGAGACTGGTTCATAATGATCAAACCATTCTATTCGAGACGTCATATGCCATGTCGCTCCTGAATCCATAATCCATATGTCACAAAATTTGTGCCTGCCTTCTGCAACAGTTGCTGCTTCGCTGAATAATATTTCACCACTGCCCGAAGTACTTGCCACATTTCCTTGAGAGCTTTTATCGATACTCGTACACTCTTTCTTGAAGTGCCCTTTACCGCCACATTTAAAGCAGTAAATATTTTTCTTCTTACTTCTTGACTTTGATCTACCTCGTCTTTGACTCCCACTGGAGTCACGGTCCATAAATCTTCCTCTTATCATCGGTAAAGCCTCTGCCTGCTTCGAAGTTACCAACCTATCTTCCTTATTCTTGCGCCGGCTTTCTTCTCCGAGAACCGCAGTTAAGACATCGTCGAATCTTAGAAAGCCCATAAGAATATTGTTGGTAATGTTTATGATAAGTTGATCATATGAATCTGGTAGACTTTGAAGTAGAAGCTCCGCACGTTCATTTTCCCCTATTTTATGCCCCATGGAAGTGAGTTGGGCAAATAGAGTATTTAGTGTGTTGATATGGTCGGTCATCGATGAGGATTCCGCCATCCGATACTTGACAAAACTTCGTCAGCTATAGCCAAGTGTAAATTGGCAACAGCATTATCATTCATCTCGTTCCACTTTCCATCATCTGTAATCTCCACCGGTCTATCTCCAATAGCCGCCAAGCAATTTTCCTTTCTTAAAACTGCTTGTATCTTTATTTTCCACAGCATAAAATTGCTTCCATTGAACTTTGCTATCTCGTACCTTCCCGCCATTATGTCTACAACAATTTTAGTAGACTGGACAAAATAATCCCGCCTTAAATAAAAAATATCAAAAAATCTTTTCTGATGTGGAAGATCAGTCTAGGCTGCAACCACAGAGCATACTCAGAATTTTAAGAAATTTTAAACCAAGGCTCTAATACCACTTGTTGGTCCCACGTGCAGAATTTGAGATAATAAAACCCGAAAATAAAGAATAAAATGGACACCGAGATTTACGTGGAAAACCCCTAAAAATTATTAGGGTAAAAACCACGGGCAAGATGAAAAGAATTCCCCTATAATATTTTGTGGTGTACAACTCACTCACTGTGTTTCCAAAGAGAACACACACTCTCTTAATACAGGAGAACAAAACACCTCACAAATATTATAGAACTAAGCACTCAAATGCTTATAAGATGAAAGAAAACTCGAAGAAGGGATGATTTCAGAATGAAGGGAGGATCTCTATTTATAGAGCCTCTTGACCGTGTGAACACGCGTTATCTGAAATTCCACGAAATTTCCTTCAGCACGTTTCTTTTTTTCCAATTCAATTCAAATTTGCCAACTTGTTGGCCCCACCTATTAAATTCTGCCGACATAATATTTGTGAGATAATCTCGGTGTCCAGTTTATTCTTTATTTTCAGATTTTATTATCTCAAATTACCGCAAGTGAGACCAACAAATATTTGGAGTGGGACATGAAGATTGCACTACATGCTAAGAATAAACCCGGATTTATCAATGGTACTTGTCGAAAACCAGCTACAAATTCTCCCACTCTTCATCAATGGTACCGTTACAATGCATTATTCTCTGTTGTGGCATTCGAAGTCAGATTCTCTCGATGAATCCACTTCCTTCTGCGAGTCGAGCATATTCCCTGTTTGTCAAGAGGGAACACATCTGAATGTGATGGCTTTCCGACCAATAGCAGATGCTCCCACGACAGTTTTTTGCTCGTCTTCATCCAATCAATCTGATGCTATTAAATGTGATCACTGAACTATACCTTGACATACAAAGGATAATTGTTTCCGATTGATGGATTATCCTCCGTTGGGGTACTAATCTGCACACAAAAATTCCCTCAAACCAAAGGTCATAAAGTTTACGAAAATATATTTAAAAAAATGTTCTCGAAATACAATTTTAAAAGAATAGTTGAGATGTTTTTTTGATGATTTTGAATAATAGAGAAACTTGTTCAAAAACATTTCACTATAAAAAAAGTTTCATAGAATAGTTGTTCAAATACATATTTATTCTTGAAACGACTTCAAAACATTTTTTAAAAAAATTTGAAAAAAAATATTTTTAAATATTTTTACAAAAATATTTAACTATAAAAAAGTTTCATAGAATAGTTGTTCAAATACATATTTATTCTTAAAACGATTTCTAAAACATTTTAAAAAATTTTGGAAAAATATTCTTATAAAAACGTTTATGAGTAATTGTCTAAACGGAACATGATTTAATTACAAAGAATCTTAATGATTTTAAATAGATAACTAATACAATATATATTATTAATATTTTTTAAAATAAATATCTGATAAAACTTGCAAAAGATATCAATGTCAAGTTATCTAATTTCTAGCACACATAGTCGTTTATTAAGTAATTAGTTAATCAATATAATCTAATCTGTAACCGTGGCTACTAATTACATGTGCATATATATATATTGAAATAATTTATTAATCATGATTACATTAATTTGACTTTCACGAATAAATTTTTCTAGTCCTGTGATACTTTTCCCTTACGTTAACTATGTTATAATAGTACTTTTCATTAATCCAAGGTGGTAGTGTCGTAACAAAAAGTTATTCTACCAAGTCATTTATACTAAGAATTTGTTTATATGTGAAAAAAATAAAACAAATATATATATATATATATACTAGTTACTTTGCACACGCGATGCGTGTGTGTACAATCTATTTTATCATTATCGATGGACTAAAGTGAAATTCAACAAATTATGGAGGGACTAAATTAATATTTGAATTGTTGAAATTAAAAAAAAATAAAAATAAAAGTATATGTTGAAATTTTAAAAAACAAAAAACAAAAAAAAATGTAATATTAGTATCACATAAGGGTAAAATGGAAGAAAAAATTGGTGTCTTTCTTAAGTGATTACTATCATGTCCTCAACTTTAATAAACAGAATAGAATAGAGGTACTATGTGGAAAAATATACAAAATTTAAATTAAAATATTTGTCTAAAGTAACATATTATGAATGGTAAACATTGATTATAAGATATGCAATCACTATTTTCATTTATCAGATTAACTAATTTTATTTCAAATCGAATGGCTCGACATAGCATATTTCTAGTAGTAATAAATAGCACAATTAATTTATTTAGATGATTATAGATATGTGTTATCAAATGATTGAATACAATTCCACCTCATCCAGTCAAATTTATTGTTCAATTCAAACTTATACACGGCTACATCCTCAGAAATTTCCCTCAAATTGCAGCTGTATTTTTTCTTTATATAATATTCAAATCTATTCCGGTCAATACAAGCAATCTGAAAATTTAATCAAACGCCAAATGTACGCTCTTATGTATAAATATATATATGTGTGTGTGTATATATATATGTGTATATGTCTTTCGGGAATTCATTAGTGGATCATATCCTATCTAAAGTATACATCCAATCCAAAATGGCTAGAATTTTAGCTGTTACATCTGGTACTGGGAGTCATCCGAATGAAGTAGGTTTGTTGTACGGGGTTTCGGGATTCATGATCATGCTAGGCTTCATGGTTGTTATGTCCGTTGCAATCATGTCTTTAATCATCTTTGGTTGTGCGGACGGAGGTGGAAAGCGGCGTCGTAGAAGAGGTGGACTGTGGGCTGGAGGTGGAGGTGGAGGTGGAGATGCGGGGGGAGGCGGAGGCGGAGGTTGTGGTGGTGGAGGCGGAGGCGGAGGTTGCGGTGGAGGTGGGGGTGGAGGAGGTGGATGTTAGTTTTGTAATATTAGTAAATTAGAGTTCTATGGTATAAAGAAATAACGTTTTAATGTTTATATATTATGTATTGAATAATGGAATATTAACACGAGGTTTGAATGAGAGCCATGGAGTTCTCTGTTCTCGTGTTGAGGACAATCATAGGATGGTCTTGTCTTTTTTTTTTTTAATGGATAAGTATATTTGTATTAGTTATTTAATTTAATTTTTGTTCGTATTAAAATTTCGGAAGTTCGAGCATTTCATGTCGTTTTCTAAAGAAATCCCCAAACAAGATTACTATATGCAATAAATTACTGAATATTACTGTTAATTGTATAAAGATTTTATTTTATATATTATTCTAAATTTTCATATAATTTTAAATGTGTGGTTAAGCTCCACCTTGCTATATGCTCATATTAAATAAATAAAAAAAAAAGCATCATTTAAATAAATTAAACATAATAAAAATGTCATTGTATTTTCTTTGTTTTATAAGTATAAATTTTTTTTCAAAAAAAAATATTCGAGATATTTTAAAGCGTCCGACAAAAGAAAGGGAAATTAGTTGTACAGTACTAACCCATTTAAAACCTCTATTTTAAAAAATAGTCTTGCTTGTTGAAAAATAAAAAGTTGAATTATTGAATGTTGAAAATAAAAGTGGTAAATATTGAAAATTAATGTGTGATAATGTATGTAATGATGTATTTATTTTTGGATTATTTTCAAAGAAATTCTATAAATATGTCTCTCAATTTGTGAAGAGAAAAACAATTTAGTATAAAAAATTTTATAAAGTGTGTAATTTAATATATTTTGTGTGTTTGAGATTTTTACTTTTTACCATAAATTTTTACTTTTAACATGATATCAGCACGATACTCGAAGAATCGGTTCTCCATATTTTTCTAAACTCCAAAACACAATAAAAAGATAACAATATTCAAAAGTAAAAATATATTTTAATGTTTATTTATTTTTATTGTGTATATATTTAATATATAATATCATGTTATTATATAAAAGTAGTCTATGACATTTCATTATAATAACGTGATGTGATTATATTATTACACTGCTTATATAATTTATTGTGTCACTATTTATTTATTGTATATATAAATTTTAATAATATCATATTGTTATATAAAAAAAGTCCATGACACCTTTTTATAATAAAGTGATATAATTATTTCACTGTTTATATATTTTTATTGTGTTATAATTATATATATTTGTATAATGTCACATTATTATATAAAAGGAGTCTCTAACACCTCATTATAATATTATGACGTGATATACATAATTATTTAAACATGACTAACATTATATACATCATATTATTATCATAAAATTTACATATACATATATTTATTTTTTTAAGATTTTGTAACGGTCATAAACAGCTAATTTTTACCCTATAAATATGATTTTACAAACACGTTCAATCACTCCAAACTTACTATTCCTCGCTGAAAATTTTCTTCGTCAAAATTTTCGAAAAAGAAGAAGATAGTTCTTTCAAGGTTATTTGTATAATTATTTTGGTTATTATACTCACTTATCTCTGAATTTGATTTTGGTTTTCAGGTTTAAATTCATTTTTACTTACAACATTTGCTTCTGAAAATTCTGTTGATCCAGTGCGTCGGAACTGATAATTTATCATCAGCAGCTCGTTGTTCTTTTCCGTCACAAGAAGACATGCGATAAGTTCAGAATATCTCGCAAATCCACGCACTCTATATTATTGTTGTAGAGTTAAATTTGATGTGTGAAAAGTGAAAAATGTTTTTTCAAGCATTTTCAATTCCATAACCTCATGTCCACAATTTTAACTGCAAGATTATTCGATACATAGCCGAATTATAATCACTGACTTTTTAAAATTTTGGAATCTTAACGTATTCCATTCATCACGGGCGGTCGGAAGTATAAATTCTCTTATTTGTTCAAATATTTCTTTTAATCATTTCCATAAAGCCATGAGATATTCATATTTTAATCATTCATCAAGATGTCGACGCAAAAATATTATAGTGTTTACTTTTTCTTGTGATAATGAAATACTATTTTCTTTAATGGTCTCACTTTGACCCGATAACTCAAGTTGTATTTCTACATCGAGAGTCCATGACATATAATTTTTCCCGTAATGTCGAGCGTAACAAATTCGAGTTTAGCCAAATTTGACATGGTGGTACTAGAAAAATAAAAATACATTTTATCAGCTAAGTTCTAAATCTATTAATATGACAATAAAAAGTAACAGATAAATTATAAATACAACCATTCTTAAAAATAAAAAAAATCGCAAGGTGGATATTCTCCGATAAATACAAGACTAGCGAGTATAATAACCAAAATAACCTTGAAAGAACCGTCATCTTCTTCTTCTTCGAAAATTTTGATGAAGAAAATTCTTAAGGAGGAAGAATAAGTTTGGAGTGATTGAATGTGTTTGTAAAATCATATTTATAGGGTAAAAACTAGTCGTTTATGACCGTTACAAAATTTTAAAAAAAATAAATGTTTATATATGTAAATTTTATGGTAATAATATGATATATATATATATAATGTTAATCATGTTTAAATAATTATGTATATCACATCACAATATTATAATGAGGTCTTTGAGACTCTTTTTATATAATAATGTGACATAAGACAAATATATATATAATTATAACACAATAAAAATATATAAATAGTGAAATAATCATATCACGTTATTATAATGATGTATCATAGACTCCTTTTTATATAATAATATGATATTATATATTAAATATATACACAATAAAAATAAATAAACTGTAAAATAAAAATTATTATTTTTGAACGTTTTTACTTTTTTCTTGTGTTTTGAAGTGTAACGCCCCAGATTCGACGACTGTCCTCACTGTACCAAGACGAGTCTTTCCAGCGTGCTTATGTCCTCACTCACACGCACCCTAGAAAACTTCCCAGGAGGTCACCCATCCAAAAATGGCCCCAAGTCAAGCACGCTTCACTTTGGAGTTCTTATGTGATGAGCTACCGAAAAGAAGATGCACCTTCGTGATATGAGTAGTACAAATCAAATCTTTTAAGCCCTCTTCAACTGTACAGTCCATTACATTGAACAGTCTCGGAATCCCCTCTCATTCCCGTGTGGGTCGGTTCATTCATGTTCCCTCCACCTAGAAGCCTGCCAGGAGCCGCTCATTGTCCGTGCAACTGATGGCACCGTCGATCACCCCCCGCCCTCTTCGGCCCCGAGCCTCACATGCCCACCAGCTTCCGCTTGGTTCATCCCCGAACCACATCGTACTAAGAGAGGTCGGCTCTAATACCAACTGTAACGCCCCAGATTCGACGACTGTCCTCACTGTACCAAGACGAGAGTCTTTTCAGCGTGCTTATGTCTCACTCACACGCACCCTAGAAAACTTCCCAGGAGGTCACCCATCCAAAAATTGCCCCAAGTCAAGCACGCTTCACTTTGGAGTTCTTATGTGATGAGCTACCGAAAAGAAGATGCACCTTCGTGATATGAGTAGTACAAATCAAATCTTTTAAGCCCTCTTCAACTGTACAGTCCATTACATTGAACAGTCTCGGAATCCCTCTCATTCCCGTGTGGGTCGGTTCATTCATGTTCCCTCCACCTAGAAGCCTGCCAGGAGCTGCTCATTGTCCGTGCAACTGATGGCACCGTCGATCACCCCCCGCCCTCTTCGGCCCCGAGCCTCACATGAAGCTTGGCAAATTATGGTCAACCGAACATTCGAGTATCGAGCTGACAACGTGTTAAAAATAAAAATTTACGGAAAAAAGAAAAAATCTCAAACTCACAAAATATATTAAACCATATACTTTTATAAAATTTTGTCTACCATTGTGTTCGTTCTTCTTCCCAAATTGAGAGACATATTTATAGAATTTTTTAAAAAATAATCAAAAAATAAATACATAATTACATACATCATAAAAAACTAATTTTCAATATTTACAAATCCTATTTTTAATATTCAATAATTTCAACTCTTTATTTTCAACCATTTCTTTGTTTTTTTTTTTTGTTTACGTAAAAAAGATGCAAAGAAGACTAAATTAAAAAAAATGTTTGAAAAGGTATTTTTAGAACTTGATGGATAGCATTAGTAATACGTAGACAACAATCTATTTGGAACTTCGGACGGTTCAATAATTGAGGCAAGAATCACTGTTTGCTACTTCTCATTGGCAGTCGAACAGTCAAGGTTGCTAGCTGTGCCCAATTAACAGCCATCAAGTTGCAGAGTTATGGTTGAGGTTGATAAAGAAGACGACTGCACCACTCCGTTGCTCACATATGCTTCATCTTCAGATTCTCACAATTCCTTAAAAAGAACAGGTCTGTTGGATCATGTTTTCTGTCAAAATCTGATATTTTCATCATAGATTTGTGGGATACTGCCCTTTAATGGAATGGATAAAGTTAGTTGGTCGTTCTTGAAGCTAGATGGATTGAACTTTATGATTACATCTAATCTTGAAATTACTGCTTTACCTTTCTTGATTTGTTTTATGTCAAAAATGTGATAATTGTCATATTTGTAAATTTTTTGGTACTGCTCGTTAATGGGTAAAAATGTAAGCCAATTCTGTAAATTTTTACATATTTTTTTCTTGACGAAGGAACTGATTTTTTTGAATCTTGAAAAGAATGAAGTTTTCGGTTTTATTGTACTCATTGTTCGTTGTGTGATGTGGATGTGAAGGGACTGTATGGACGGCCATTGCGCATATAATTACCGGAGTGATAGGCTCGGGGGTGCTGTCTCTGGCATGGAGTGTGGCTCAGCTTGGCTGGATAGCGGGACCTGTATGCATGGTTGTGTTTGGAGTAATCACAATTATTTCTTCAAATCTTCTATGTGATTGTTACAGATATCCTGATCCTGTGGTGGGACATATCAGAAACAAGTCCTATGCTGAAGCCGTGAGGTCATATCTTGGTAATGTACATGCATTACTTCTTCCCTAAATTGGTAATCATTATGAGAGGCATTTTGTGTTGAATGGTTTTTGTGGTGCAAGCCTTTTATCTAAGAAATATGATTGAATTCATGGATTTGAAGTTAGATAAAGGAGGATGGTGTGTTTAATTGACTGATAAAGAGATTTAAGATCGATGGTTGGTATGACCTTGTGTGAGAAATTGAGCTGTGTGCTCTCGAATTTTCGTTTAGATGAACCAAGGAGAGAGTTTTAAGGATTTGTGGTATCGTCTTGCTTTTCGGCTTTTCCTGCCATACTTATGAAATCTAAAGAAGCCATCAAACATCTTTCATTTGAGATGTGATAAATTTTTTAAGAGTTATAATTTTGGCAGGAGAGAAGAGTATGTGGGTGGCAGGAATATTTCTTCAAGAAAGCTACTACGGATATGGGATTGCTTATACCATAACTTCAGCGATCAGCATGAGGTCTTAATTTTATTTCTTTTGGTACTACTCTGGATTTAAACTCCATGATTGGTATGACTTGCAATGAGATAATGATATAAAGAAATTGTCTTGATATAAGTTTGGTGACAATAACGAAGTTTCTAAAATTAAATTGAGGCAGTGAACACAGATTGCCATCACTGTTCTTATCTAGGTCTGCTACCTTGTTCAGAAAAAACAGAAAATGAATTTTTCATCCATCTTTCTGGCAATAAAAGATTGCTCAATTGTTGTATGAGTTTTTTTTCACTTTTTTCATATGTGAAATAATGCGCCCACCCTTAATATGAGTAAGCACTGGGATTGGGCAGTTGGTCGGAAATATCAAGAGTATCTAAGAGTCACTGTATTTTTCTTTATAATACAAGTTCGAATCAAGAAAAATGCTTCCATATTAGGTCTACAATAGGTTAATCAGACTCTGAGCTGCTCTTCCAAGCAGGGACGGATCCAGGAATAAAAGTTGGGGGGGCTTGAAGTCAATATGATAAGTTATATATTATTAAAAAAAAATTTACATTATATCGTTCAACGGAGTTGTGCCCTACGAGATTTTAAAACATAAAATTTATCAATAATAGAATTTACATCAATATGTTTAGCTAAATCTCGTTCAATATAGAGTGTCAAACAATCGGCAAGAAAGTCATCCTCCATTTTATTGCGAAGTGCCGTCTTCACATGCTTCATTGCTGAAAAAGCCCGCTCAGTAGTGGCAGTAGACACAGGTATGTCAAAACAAGATGAATCAATCTAGTCAACATAACATAACACTTGACCGTCCACTCTCGGTCAATTGCTGACACAACTCAACAAGTGTAGAAACCTTTAAATTCTGCATCACATCAAGTTTATAATGTATCAATTCATACTCCAAAGCAACAATTTCTTGATCTGTGAAATCTCCACGATAAAACTTCTTCGCAAGCTTGCAAATATCATCACTGTTAAATGAGTCAAATGAATTTTTAGGATCTAAAGCTGTACTAAGAGAAAGAAGTTCCACCGATGACTCATTGAACCGAGTATTTAACTCCATCAAAATGAAATCTATTGCTGCATTAAAAACATCAAAGTGGTAATGATGTTCTATTGTAGTTTGCCGACAGGAACGTCCAATCTTATATAGACAATCAAGGTCAGGTACATCAATTTCATTTCTTGAGCAAAAAACTTTAACTTCCTGAAGAAATTCATTCCACCCACATTCTCTAAATTCTTGAAGGCAAGTTTTGGTAGTAGTGACAAATGTGATAGCAGTCAAAATGTCTTGAGATTTTCTTTGAAGAATTTGACAAAGAGTATCTGTTGTTCTCATAATTTTATGCATTAAGTGCAAAATAAACACAAATTCAAAGCTTGCCATGTTTCTGTAAATCCCCCGAACTTCAGCCTTAACTCTTCCATTTGGAGAATAATCACTGAGAAATTCAAAAACTTTGCAAGTTGCAGTGTACATACCTATCAAGCTTTTTACCGAATCATAGTGAGAACTCCAACGAGTAGCTCCTGCTCGTTGCAAATTACCAATCTGGTTTGCACCACTTCCAGAATCACGTTCTCCAATTGACAACATATACTCAATTTCATTTCTTTGTGCAGTATGTAATTCAACAATGCGCTTAGTAGAAGAAGTGACAATATTAACAATATTGTCCAAATGAGAAAAGAATTCCCAAATAACACTAACATTCTTAGCTGCAGAAACATGTCAGTTGTAAACGATGTGCAAAACAGTGGACATAGTATGCATAGGGACAATCTTTGAGAAATAATGCTTGAAGTCCATTCCACGCTCCACGCATATTGCTAGCACCATCATATCCTTGGCCTCTGATTTTCTTAACATGGAGATCATGATGAACAAGAACATTTGATATCTCATTTTTCAAATTCATTGAGGTGTGTCACTAACACTTTTGATGGCAAAAAATCTTTTTGTCAAAATCCCATTATTGTTCACAAACCTCAATATAATGGCCATTTGCTCTCGTTTAGATATATCTCGGGCTTCATCAACAAGAATACAGAAGTATTTATCTCCAACTTCTTCACGAACCATCTGTCGTACTCTATTGGCCATAATATGTAAAATCTCTTTCTGAATTTCTGGAGCGATATATTGGGCATTTTTTGGAGCATTTTCATGCACAACTTCATCAATTTCTATATTCATTTTTGCAAAAGCCTTCACCAATTCAAGAAAATTTCCACGATTAGATGAAGATAGAGATTCATCGTTACCTCTAAAAGCACAACCTTGAAGTGTTAGCCAACGAACAGCTACAATTGAGGTGCTCAAACGCAAACGATTTTTCTCTTTTTCCTCTTTAGATTGTGCATGCATCACTTTATCAATATGTTGTGAGGGCTTCATCAAATTTTCAGCCCTTCTCTCACACATAGTATGAGATGAAGAAGCTGCAGAACCAATATGGGCAAGAAAAGCACATGTTTTTCCTTGGTTTACCCTTTTCCAATTGTCAAATCCTTCATTGACCAATGCCGAGATATTAGATGAATTAACATCATTCAGGAAAAGAAAACAATAGAAACAATATGCCTTATTTGTTGAAGGCGAATACTCCAACCAATAAAATTTCTGAAACCATTTTTTCTGAAAACGACGATTCTGGCTTCCAAATTTTGTACCTGGATACTCCAACATATCTGGTTGATAAGGCCCCATATTTAGATATGAACGTCTTATCTCATCTCGTACATTAACATGATATTCACATATCTGTTTTCTTTTTCCCGAATCTCGTTCAATAAAAGTAGACGAAGACTGATGATCGTCTCTAGGAGAGGAACATGAAGGAATTTGGATATTGGGAAATAGAAGACTTTCACTGGATTGATGTTGCATTGTAAGGACCGTAGGAACTGAAGTATCTTCACTAACTTGACGATCTCTCTTCTTAAAGAAAGAGTATATCAATGTTTTTCCTTTCTTTGCAGCAGATTGATATTCCATTTTGAAATAGTTCAATTTATAATCCTAAACAAGAATAAAATAATTATTAAACAAATAAACAAGTAATAGTCAATCAACAACTCAACAACAAACAATCAAGAAACCACAAATCACACACAGAGAAGCTATAAAAAACAAAATAAAAAATGTATAGCCGATTCTTACCTGGATTGTTGCCTTGCCGATGAGCAATTCGATTTCTTCGGGAGTCCGCAATTCTATTTTGTCGCTAAAGGGCTTGGGACTTGGGAGAGAAATTTTGTAGAATTGAGGTGAGGCGGATCAGAGGATAAATTTGGTCTCATCCTTGTAAATGGACGGGACTTGATTGGACTAAGACATTGATGTACGACGGTTTTTGAAAGAGCGACGGTTTTTCAAAAAACAGTCGCTATTTAGCGACTGTTTGAATAAACCGTCACTAGTAGCGACGGTGTAATTAAAACCGTCGCCGATCCACATCGGCGGCGGTTTTACTAATACCGTCGCAAATATTAGCGACGGTTTTTCAAAAACCGTGAATACATCCGTCTACAGCCCAGTACAGCCCTAGAATACATCCGTCTCTGCTTCCAAGTGAAGTTGTTGGCAAAGGTTTCGTTCAACGTTACAACTTGTTACTGCACCGGTCAACACCTTCAAGAAATTATTAATTTGATCATTTATGATCGTCTTCTTACCTTAGTACTAGACATTCTTAATTGATGCCTGGCAGTGACCTATCAATCTGAACTATGAAGCTAATTTCTATTACTCTTTAAAATAGAAGAACTTGTGTGCATTTCTTAGTATATAGCAGCTGTAAATATGATCTGTATCGCTTTTTTGGTTGTTTAGGGCAATTCTGAAATCAAACTGTTTTCACAAGGAAGGGCATGATGCACCATGTGACTACGGAGAAAGTTTGTTTATATTGTTGTTTGGAGCTGTTCAAGTCGTTTTTTCTCAGATACCTGACTTCCACAACATGGAATGGCTCTCAATAATTGCAGCTTTTATGTCCTTTGCTTATACCTTCATCGGACTGGCTCTCGGGCTTGCAAAAGTAGTAGGTATGGTAGTTCTGGTCAGTCTTGATCCTCAGTATTCATGTTCATTTGGATATGACTCCCTTTTTCGAGTCTATAAATTATGTTAGAGGTGAGAGGTGCATCATATGAGACCTAGAGGTGCACATGAGCCGAGTAATAGTCGAGCTATTGTTAATTGCATGTGATAATAAATTCACTACAGAAACTCGATTTTGAGTTCGTTGAAGATCTGAATTTTGGGCTGGAACTCGATGCACATAATATCGAGTTACTTGAATTCAGGCCCATAAAGCTTGAAAATTTTCAAAGTCAGTCGAGATCAAATTAAGCTTGAGAAAGAAAAATATGCTTGGGTAGTGGATGCACTAATTTATCTTTATGGTTTGTGAAAGTAACTGTCACAGTGTGATTTATGAAAAAATTAAGGGCATGACAAAAATTTTAATAATATAAAAATAAAAAACCAATATTACTACTCGAGCTCAAGTAGCTCAACATGTACTCCATCGATTCAAGTAAATGATCGAGCTACTCAATCAAAGCTGTCATTAAGCTGCTCATGAGCTACTTGGGAGTGACTCAGCCCTCTCGCACCCAGATAAGAGTTTTTAGAGTTACTATGTGGTTGGTCTCTTTGGTATGATAAACCTATAAAATTTCGATACCACCCTCTCCTCTAGGTGTCACACAAAAACCATATTAATTATAATTTTCCTGCTCAAAGTGATTTCTCACTAAAATCTTTACATACTATTGGAGCCTGGAGGACTTCATAATAATTATCATCATTTTTTTATATTTCAATGTTCCAAAAACACCCTCATATGTGATGTTTTTAGCCAATTAGGACTTCAGTTTACTTATGTTTAAAAGAAAATTTTAATTTTTATCTCAAATTATTCTCACTGTTTTTGGTTGGTTTTCCATGCAGATAAATTTTATAAATGTTTGAATGTGAAATTGCTTACTTTGAGCAGTTAATTTAATTTTGTGTCTTTTACAACATTTATATTAGTATCAAATCATTTAAATATAACTAATTAAAAATTGATCAAAAAGCTTATCTATTAAATATAATGGTTATGCAATGTATTAAGTTTGCCTAAATGACTAGTATCAAATGATATTTGAATACCATTGGTAGATCCTCTTTATCTTGCAGCGCGGTAGATAACTATTGGCCGATGCAGGAGATGGAGAGATAAGAGGTGACCTTGTTGGAGTACCCACGGATAATGTGGCTCAAAAAGTATGGCTCTCATCACAGGCAGTTGGTGACATTGCTTTCGCCTTTACCTACAACATAATTCTATTGGAAATTGAAGTAGGAAACGATCCTTGCCGTATAAACTTGTAAAATTATTTCATGTGTTTTTTATTGTCCATCTATGGAATTTGACAATTGATAATAAACTTGAAAATGAAGGATACTCTTAGAACACCTCCACCAGAGAACAAGACAATGAAGAAGGCATCAACTATAGCTATACTGATAACCAGTTTCTTCTTTATCTGCTGCGGTTGTTTTGGATATGCTGCATTTGGAAACCAAGCTCCTGGGAATCTGTTGACAGGATTTGGATTTTACGAACCCTACTGGCTCGTTGACTTTGCTAATGCGTGCATTGTTCTTCATCTCGTGGGAGGGTATCAGGTAGATCCCATTGCTCAATGCATCAGGCATATTGCTACTTGAAGTTTGAAATATTTGAATACATTCTTGTTTGGATTGATATTTTCCGTATAATTGAACAAAACACACAAAAAGAAAATGTCACCCTGCATTACAAGTTCCCTGGCTGATTTTATGACGTTTATGTGATAAAGAAAATTCTCAAGTACCTATATATGCTTATTGTCTCATCCAGGTGGATCAGATCACTTGATGATAATATGCTAAATCTGAAGTCCAAAAATATTTTGCAGTTGAACCTCATCTTCTGCAAGTTATTTAATGTGAAATTAATTAACTCTTGAATATTTATCTTTTTTGCACGTTCATCATCTTGGATCCTGGTATCTTCTACCTGTACTTTCCAATAGATATACAGCCAGCCATTGTTTGCGGTATTCGAAAGATGGATAGCAAGGAAATATCCAAGAAATGGATTTGTGAACAATGAGTACAGCATAAAACTCCCACTACTTCCCACTTTGAAGTTAAATCTTCTGCGTCTGTGCTTTAGAACTGTCTACGTTGCATCTACGACCGGACTTGCTTTACTCTTTCCTTACTTCAATCAAGTTTTGGGAGTTCTTGGGGCCTTGAATTTTTGGCCTTTGGCTATATATTTCCCCGTCCAGATGTATCTCGCGCAGAATAAAATAGGAGCCTGGACAGGAGTGTGGATATTTCTTCAAGTTTTCAAGATTTTCTGCTTGCTCTTCACTGTTCTATCTTTCATTGGGTCGTTAGAGGGACTGATAAGCAACAAATTAAGCTAGGAGTCATCAATCTGCAGGGTGCTTGGTCTTTTGGCCAATGTTCTTCTTAGTTTTGATTGGATACAAACAAACCTGAAGCCTGGATTGATATTTGTGTGTTGTGGAATGTATCTGAATCATATTCGATACATGCACTTGTTCCAATAAAGCTTATATCCTTTGAGATAAATGATAATGCGTGCAATATATTTTATTTCATTTGATTGATTAATCACAAAAATGAAATGAAAATAATGAGGTTCTTCACATTTTATAATCTTTTTACAAATTCAGACAATCAAATGTCATTAGTTTGAAAATTTTCTTTTCACTTTAAATGGATAGAATTATATATATATATATATATATATATATATAAGCACTTGATGTGCAAATAATTTATATTAAAACATTTAAAAAAATTTAAATGGATAGAATTATATATATATATTAAAAGCACTTGATGTGCAAATAATTTATATTAAAACATTTAAAAAATTTTAAAAAATAAATTTACGTATGTTTAAGTTTTAAAAATAAATTCATGTTTTAAATAATTATAAAATTTAATTATCTTTGATAGAACTTTACTAAGTTATTTATTTATTGCCTACCAATATTACTATAAATTGGAGAATAATTCATAAAAACATTATTTTTATTACGGTTATCCATGGAAATTTCCACTTCTCTTTCTCCAGCCGTTCGCCGGTGATTTGTGCTGCTTCGTTTGCCCTCAATTCAACCCTAATCGCTCAATCTCATGATCAAACCCTAATTGGCTTTTCACTCGGCGTGTATGGATGGAATCGGTTTCACGATCGATTATCTACGGAAATATGTTTATCAATTGTAAGATTAAGTGGAGAAGAAGCCTTGTTTTGCTAGCTCTTTGAGAATCTTTCAGTGCCTTAATCGAAATCTAAATGGTCCGTTTCTTTTTTTAATTCATCTCTCTCTCTGTAGTAATTAAAAATACGAATTTTACTGTACCGATAATCTTTTCATAGTAAAACATTCACTCCGCAGTTTTGGGTGTTTCATTTTTTTTTTTCCTTTCCATGAGTCTTCGATTGAATGGGGGTTTTTTTTTTTTAAAAATTATCTCACGTCTTCCTGAAGCCTTTTTTTCCCCCAATTACGTGTGCAGGTTACTGGATTTCTTATTGGTTACCTACATGTGCCCATGGTTGTTGTTAAGATCTATGAATGTACTTCTTGTTTCTGTTTTTTTCGGTATGTTCATGATATAGCTTATGAAAAAATTATGGCGGATTGCATTGGCTGTCCCCAGGAAAAATCAAATGAATGCTTATATTTCACTCGGGATTTATGCTTGGGATTTAAATATTTGGGGTATCAAAAGACTTTTGGTTTTGTGCGAGGGGTTTTCTGTTCTTTTTACATTTTAATAGGTTCTGAATGCAATTTACCCAATTTTCTGCACTGTCGGCTTTCAACTTACCATATACACATCATAGGTAAATTACTGGCTTGATTGGTGCGTATGTAAATGTTAGCATGCACCTTCAAACTGCTTTTTCAATGGCAGCATAAATTGCATAATCACTTTGAAGACATTCTGAACAAGCCTATTCGAAAAGTATAATTAAGTTTCTTCTTTCTTCGTTTTTTGTGGTTTTGTGGGATGCATGTTTTAATTGTAGTAAAACCCAAGGAATTTTGTGAGAAGAAAAGAACGTGGGACTCTTTGGTGTTGTGACACGTTCATTTTTTGCGACAAGAATCTATAACCTTACTTTTTGAGGTATGCATTAGATTGATAACACATTTTATGTAATTTGTGCCTAAGCATTTGAACATTCCTTTGCAGGGCAGCAGAGAAGGAAGAGGCAGGCCTCAAAGAGATTACCTTACCAGAACAGAAGAGAAAATCAGTCATGGCCGTGGAAACAATCCCCCATCAAGGCACCTCTGGGTTGGAAATATTTCACATAACTTAAATGAGAGTGCCTTAGTCCATCACTTTTTGCAGTTTGGAAAACTAGAGAGTGTTGCGTTTCAACCTGGCCGGAGCTACGCTTTTATAAACTATAGAAACGACGAGGATGCTTTTTCTGCTATTAAAGTGCTTCAAGATTATGTTGTTGAGGGCAATCCGCTTAGGATTGAGTTTGCTAAGGCGGTTAGTTTTGTCGATCTTTGTCTAGCTTTCTTTTGGTGCTTTGTTGATGTCCTTTATGTACATGTGTACAATTTTTTATTGGTTCTAATCTATGACTATAAAATTTAGTTAATGGCTATAGACTGTCGGAGCCATACCATCGGCTCATTGTGCCTTCAAATCCTTCGCTTCATTCATTTATCAAACATCATCCTTTGGAATGATGCTAAAACCAGTATGAACAGTTGAGCATAATATCTTTTGACTCACTCTTTGATCCAATAATGCTGCTACTTCTCATGGTGGCTGCTACTCTTGCACGGGGACGTCTATTGAATAGGGAATTTTATGAGGTTTTTTAGTTTATTTTATAACATGTATTTTTTGTACTGGTGGCATTTATCTACTCATCAAAACGAAGCAATTGCATAATATTTTAAATCAAATATATTATGTTTCATAAAATGAAGATATTTGTCTATACAAGCATCCATAGAAAGATAAAATCATGCGCCATTGACTATTGAAATAGTTCGCTACGGATTCAGGCATCATGAACAGGGTGAACATCTCGTAGAACTCATTTGCATGGAAAATATGCTAAGATTGAAGTCCAAACATGATTTAGATAGGCTACTATAACAAAATATTAGTTACTTGCAGTTTCCTGTGACTTGAACAAAAATATATGCAGTTGGCGATTGTTAGGAGATCGAAATAAATTGGCAACTCTATTTTTGATGACCTATCTATAATTTGGCAAGTAATATCCTACAAGATATTGAGTTGTTTAACAATTATGATGTTGTGGACATTCTATGATGAGATATCAAGACTTATTCAGGCTTGTGTCATTGAGTTTTTGTTTGTTGTTCTAGCATGGGAGAGTTTTCCGGCTTACTCCATTGTCATACGGTATGTGACTCTCAGCATGTTTTATCAGCCCAAATCTTTCCCACCCTAGCACTGGTTCAACTCCAAACCATTTTGTGACTCTTGAAAATGAATTCATTTCCTACTTCTTGGCTTATGTATCATAACATGCCTCAGATGTAGTTGATCTGATTAGATAGCCCATTGGACAACCAACCTAACCCGGCACATCCAATTCCGCTCCGATCAACAACTTGGAAGTATGGCTGACCACGCTTAAGGCATTTAGTAGCTTGGGAAAATTCTATATTCATCCCTAGACTCGGGGTAACCTAACTCATTGTATCATAGGGGTGGTGGAGACTAGTATCAATGAATAAAGTTACTACTAGTCCATCAAGTCCAACAAGCTATTCATGATACATGTATTAAGTTCCAATTTCCAAATGCAACTTAATAGCTTCATTGCTTGAGAAAC
Source organism: Primulina tabacum (assembly GCF_025594145.1). Classification (NCBI taxonomy): domain Eukaryota; kingdom Viridiplantae; phylum Streptophyta; class Magnoliopsida; order Lamiales; family Gesneriaceae; genus Primulina; species Primulina tabacum. The sequence goes on from NC_134551.1 coordinate 50,838,966, forward strand.
ATGAATTTCCCATTCCATGGTTACCATTCGTTGGAGTTTGATCAATTGATAAGCAAATGAGAGGATGATATATTTTTGCGTTATTCAGATGTGGAGAACGATTTTTTCTCTAGCATTATGTGTTGTTGGGTCGTAGTTCAATTTAATTTCAGCAAAATCAAAAGTTGTTAATCTTTTTTAACTGAAAATAATAAAGCTTATATGTCATGACAATACCAAACATCAATATGATGAAAATAGCAAAGGCATGCATCGAGCCATTATTATATAAACGAATTAATTTTCTGTAGCGAACCAATCAAGTAAACCAAACTATACTTCTGGAGTAATAACTAAGAGCCATACCATCAGATAACATTGAGATCCATGCTGTCAGATAATTTCCACAACACTTTTTTTTTCTTTTTTCATTCTCCTGATAATTTTTTTTTACATTTAATAATCTTATGTAATGAGGTAGAATTTGGCGTATTCACCAAAGTAACCTTGGTATAGAACAGGGGGGGCCCCAAGGAAACATATTTTTCCTTGCCAAATATTTCCCCAAGGGGAAAGAAAAAACAAGAACCATGACAAAGATGATTCACCAGAATGATCTCAATTTGTTATAGACTATAGGTTTTGAATGCAAATATTTGAAGTATGGTATAAGCGAATAAGTGTTAATAAAAGAAGAATGAATAACAATGTCATTGGCATTCTTGAAGTTGGGTTGTGTTTGAGGTCATATATATGATTATTGGTTCTGTATATTCTGGAAAAATGCCATATATATTTGTGAATGTGAAAGTGTGATGCTTTTAGTTGTGAGAGCCAAGTGATTTACCTACTAGAGTTATCAAGGATCAGAAGCAATTTGAGGCCAATATGTTTTGAAGCAATAAGTTGGATGCTTTACGCTAAGTGTTATCTTGGCATTTATCAAACAATATGTTCACTACAAGATCTTTCTTTCACCACCTTCTAACAAAAAAGTAGGGTTCTTAAAAGTTGTTTGTCAAGTATAGGGAAATGTCTTGTTTTTTTAAGAAACAAAATTTATTATATAAATTAATGTACAACTGAATAATAAGACATCTATCATATCAAAATTTGTAAACTATAGATCGAAAACGTGGGACATTATGTTGTTTGGCTCAATCAACTTGTGTAATTGTTGCCAGTTCTAATATAGGTTGCCAACCGATTAACAGTGAATTAGATGAAGTCTTTTTGAGGGCTCTATTCACTTATGCACAAAGTGCAACGCTATTATCTTGCATTTGAGATATGTGTCTTCACCATTATAGTCATCAAGCAACATGACTAGTATGCATTACGTATCATCATAAATCCAATTGTCAACTCACGCAAGCAAACCAAGAAGTTGGAAAGCATACATTTTCCTTTAGAAATAGAAGAACCTGTAGATTAATTATCTAGGTTTCCTATCTTCCTCTCGAAAGTGGTAACGTTTCTACCAACACTTCTACTATATTTGTACGGTTACCAGATGACATCACAATTCCAGCAAAAGAATCATCCACTATCCACTATTAGATCCACTACGCAGTTTCCAGCTAACATTGTACCATGTCACCGTTCTTTTTATGCAAGCGTTTAGTTAAAACATCAAATGTGCATCTATTACATGAAATGCCCATTGAAGCGAAAAATAAAAAATCATTACTGTTATTTCTCAGTCACATCAGAGCAAAAACTTTCAATAACCTGCTAACCATCTTCAGCATATCTAGCTGATAGACCCCAAGTTTTATTTTACTTGTCAGTTCACACAACTCTATATTTATTGAAGGCCGTCTCTTAAACAGATAAATTTATGTACATCTGGAGATTTTAGACAACAGATAGATGCATCCAACAATCATAAGCTGAAGCTTAAGTTACAATGTAAAAACACCAGTCTTCGCTCATAAAGAACAACTCTTTCCAATTGTAGGATCAAATTCTCACCATTCATCAAACAGGAGACATGATGAATTTTCCATGTATTCAGCAAACTCGCCTTAATGACATTGTTTTGTCTTAAACATGCAATAAGCATCCAGTCCAGCTTATTACTCGAAATCTATCTGCATCAAATTTCATTACTCGATCCTTGATACTTATAGCTGGTCACTTCTGTCTCAAAACTAAATATCACATCTTACATAATATATGAAACAAATACTTACAATGGCGTTTTCTCAGAGAAGATTTACTCGAAACAATTATCTCGCATTACATTAATAAAAACGCAAAAGTTCCAAGAGGGCCATCTTGCACAATAGAAAAAATGTTTATTTTGTTTGCATCAGGTAGATTCTACTAGACGATCAACACTTTATTTTACTATCTTGCAACCTATCACGGGACAATGAATCGCAGAACGTAAAATAAAAAGGCCTGCTTTCAAAAGACATGAATAGAAAAGGATTATTGGTGTTTGCCATGAAAAGACCTACTCTCAAAAGACATGAATAGAAAAGGATTATTGGTGTTTGACATAATGGCTATTATTTCTAAAAGATAGCTTAGACTAGACAAACTAATTTACTTCACAAGAGTGTTTCGTTTTAGGATATAATATTTGAAACTTGTCTTCTATTTACACCTTTGAAGTGCTTCTAAATGCTTTAAGTTACTATCAGATGTATCTTCATTATTTTACCTTACTGAAAATGGACATCTTGTGGTTCTGGTGAAGTTCATAAAAATTGTTTCTCAGCACCATAAGATACTAGTTAGATTACTGTTCTCTGCTACCAGCTACAGAAAAAATATATCTCCCTCTCATCAATTTAGCAAATTGAAATATGAACCAACGAGGAAAAACATAGAATGAGAAATTCATGTTTTAGCTGCAAACGAAGTTGCTGTTGCGCGTGGTTTTCTGGACTTGTACTGCTCAATACACAGGAACACTGAGCATATTCAATTCTATAATTGATTAATACAGGTGTGCAACGATACCATGTACGCTTCGATTAACACATATGCCCTAGAGCTTAATGTCACGTGCTGAATTCTTCAAACTCGAGCACCGTGCGGCACTTAGGCAATCTTCTCTGAAACTTGTTTAAGTAATCCTTAACCAAACAAGAGCACAAGAGAATTCAAGAGGTGTTTGTAGAGAAACTGTATTGTTAACATAACTGAGAAACTTGGGGGTTGTGTACAAGTGAGAGTTACAAGCCTATTTATACCACTATCTTACTTTCTAGAGTATTCTACGATTATGTACAAATGAGAAGATTCTAGAGTGCTACTCTGTTGTTCCAAGTTGCTTTAACACTCTAAGTCATGTCTAGAATATTCCGTACCCTTCTACATGATTCTAGGATGCTCGAGATACTTCTTGAACATTCTAGGTTAGTCCCTACCCTTCTGTTGAATTCTTGAATGCGTCGGATTAAGTGGGGCTAGACAACCATAGATCGTTCTGAAATGAACTTAACCTCTTGCAAACATTTTGGCTTTAGCATACTTGAACGAAACTGAAGACCGGATCTATCTCTAAGTATTTAGGGAGCTCAATGCAGGACAAGCCTTGATTGACCCTCTCAATCACCCGAATCAGTCCTTCATATTTTCCCATCGAGTATTTATGCATATCACGAACGCGACGTTCCATCTTAACAATGACTTGATCCTTAGCTGTGTACTCTCTTGACCGCCGCTTGTTCTGCCTCATCCTTTGATATTTGGTTCTCCCCTCTATTGGAGAGTACCTTGGTTGTACCACTGTAGGCACGAACTTTGTACCCGTGCTTCCACTTGTCACCATACCCCTTTGGTGCATTTTCCTTGTGAACCTTCTTGTATGAGCCCATAGAAGATGTCTCTGCACCTTCACCATTATCCCATCATCATCTCTTCCACACCTTTGTCCGTGGACTTGGAAGATTTGAGTGACTTGAACTCGATGAGCGACTGCGTTGCTGCAATGGATTGGGAAGTAGTGCACACCCAGTCGTAACAACTCCACCTTGGCCCATATCTTGAGATCATCCATGTATGTAAACAACGCATCGCTTTCGCTCATGTCCGGAACCTCGAGCAACAACCCCTGAAACTTCTGGCAGTACTCTCTCGCTTCACCCCGTTGAGTGATGGGATGTAGCTTTCCCCTTGGTTCCTCCTCAACGTACTCCGGATAAAACTATTGCTTCAATTCCCTTACAAATGCCTCACAAGCGACGATGGCGGCGCTTCCTCACCTCACTTCATCGCACTTTCTCCTCCACCAAGTCATAGCAATGTCATTTAAGTAAGCAATTTGTACCTTCGTGGTAGCGTCCAAGACAGCTATACACTAAAGTGTTGCTCCATCCCCCACAAGAAGTTGTCTGTGTCCTTGGCAACTCTCTTCCCTGCATAGGCTTGAGGCTTGTGCACGTCTATCCTTGTTAGAGTGTGGTCAACAGTTCCTAATCGTCTTGTATCATCCTTGAGTGCCGCAAGTTTTTCCTCGAATTCCCTCGACTATGCCCGTAACGCTTCGATCGTGGCCTCCAATGCATCACTCTTGTGTAGCGCATCAGCAGCAATATTCAAGGCTCTTTGCATCTGCCCACGCAAATCCTCGTGGCTTCCGTCGGCCTCGATTTGCTCGATGTGTTCCTCTTGTGCGGCATGCCTTTCCTCCATATCGGAAAATGCAACTTCCAACCTTGCAAACCGAGCTTTGAAAACACTGACCACGTCGTTGGACTTGTCTCTATGTCCCTTTGATTGCTCTGTTATTTCCGACATGATGAACTTTAGATGTCCTCTTGTACTCGAACACTGGCCAATCGGGCTCTGATACCACCTGTCCTGAATTGTTCAAACTCGAGCACCGTGCGACATGGTGGATCAATGGGGGAATTCAGGGGTGGGAAGGTTACAAATTCATGCAAAAATTGAAAGAGATAAAAAAAAGGTTTCCAAATGGAACAAAGAAGTGTTTGGAGACGTGAGTGTCAGATTCAAAGAGTTGAGCAACAAGATTAAGCAGTTGGATGGGATTGAGGCCGGTGGACTATTTGTAGGAAGCGTTAAACGAAGAAAGAAGGGAAGTAAGGTGTGAGTTGGAAAATGTGTCATCTAGAAACTTGCAAATTCAAAGCCAGAAAGCAAAAGTTAAATGGCTCAAAGAAGGGGATCATAACTCAAAATTTTTTCACTCTTTACTGAATAACAGAAGGAACAGAGCATTGAAAGACAAAGTGGAAATGGAGGATGAAGGTGTGGTTACTGAGGAAAAACAAATAGAACAGGGGATTTTAAAGTTCTATGGGAATTTTTTTAGGAAATCGGACGGTGAAGGGAGGAGTTTTGATGAGGTAGTGAGGGGTCTCAATGGGCTGGATTGGAGGCCTCTACAGAGTGTCGATGCAGAGGAATTGGAAAAACCATTCGAGGAGGAAGAGATTAAAAAGACGGTTCGATAGCGATGGTACCAAAGCTCCAGGGGCGGATGGGTTCACATTGGCTTTCTTTCAAAGTAACTTGGATACAGTGAGAGTGGTCTGTTAAAGGTGTTTGCTGAATTTTATGAAGATGGGATTGTTAATGGAATTACAAATGAAACTTACATCTGTCTTATCCCAAAGAAAAACGATGCGCGAAAGATCAACGACTTCAGACAATTAGTTTGATTACGAGTTTGTATAAGATATTGGCTAAGGTCTTGACAAGTAGACTGAAAAAGTCTTGTGTCCAGTGTGCTTTTATTAAAAGAAGACAGATATTGGATTGCTGCCTCCTCGCGAATGAGATTGTGGAAGAATATTGACGAAAGAAAAAGAAAGGATGGGTGCTCAAAATTGACTTGGAAAAGGCATATGACAGCGTCGACTGGCGATTTCTAGACTTTGTGTTACACAATAAAGGATTCGGTGAGAGATGGAGAAGGTGGATCAGGGGACGTATTTCTAATGTATCTTTCTCAATCTTTATTAATGGAAGACCGTGCGGGAAAATAAAAGGGGAGAGAGGATTAAGACAAGGGGATCCATTATCACCGTTCCTATTCAATTTAGTCGTCGATGGGTTGGGGAGGATGGTGGACAAGGCAAGGGCCCTTAATGAATTAAGGGGGCTCGAAGTAGGGAAAGATAAAATCGAAATTTTGCATTTACACTTTGCAGATGATACTCTGTTCTTTGCAAAATCACAAAAGGATGTGTTGGCAATAGTGGACATACTCAAACTGTTTGGCACCAATTCAGGGTTGAAAATTAATCTGGGTAAAAGTGTTGTGTTGGGATTGATTTGTTCGGAAGAGGAAGTCGACGATATGGCAATAACTTTTGGGTGCAAAAAAGAGAGGTGGCCTATTAAGTATCTTGGGGTGCCGTTGGGAGGTAATCCCACAAAAATGGAATTCTGGGAACCTGTGCTTTCGAAAATGTCCAAGAAATTAGCAAGTTGGAAGAAGTCGTTCCTTTCGAGGAGGGGTCGCCTTACTTTGATTAAGGCTGTGCTTTGTGCGATACCATTTTATTTCATGTCCCTTTTCAAAGTGCCAATTAGGGTGGCTACAAGAATGGAAAAACTAATGAGGAATTTTTTGTGGGATGGTGATGACGAGGAGAACCATTGCCATGTGGTCGGATGGAAGCAAGTGTGTAAACCAAAGGAAAAAGGAGGTTTGAGATTGGGGAATATATGTCTCAGGAATAAGGCTCTTCTTGGTAAATGGTGGTGGAGATGTTCAGTGGAAAGGGGGTCGTTGTGGAAAAAAGTAATTAAGAACATCTATGGCTACAGGAAAACGGGTGGGAGTTGGGGTTGGCGGAGAAAGCGACATTCAGAAGTCCTTGGAAGTTTATCTCTCGGTATTACCAGGCTTTCCATCAACTTATTGGGGGGGGGGGGGGGGGGGGTGCCAAAACAGGGAAATATCATTCGTTTTTGGGAGGATGTTTGGGAGGGAGGGGTCTCGTTTAAAATCAGATTTCCGTCTTTGTTTCGTATTTGCATTTCAACCAACAAACCTATCCGTTATTTCGTAGATGTCGTCAATAGGGGGCAGTTATTCTATCATTTGGGATATGAGGTTTAGAAGAGATTTTACTGAGGGTGAGTTAGGTGAGTTCACTATCCTGTTAGGAGTCTTAGAGAGTGTCAGATTGTAGATGAGTATTGAGGATTTTATAGTTCTGTTGGGGGATCCTTCAGGGTTGTTCTCTGTTAACTCTTTCTTCCCTATTTCAAATTTCCCATTGTTCAGTTTTTTTTCATAATATCTGGAATGTACAAGTCCCACAAAAGATTAAGATTTTCTCATGGATCGTGGCCTTGGGGAAGCTGCCTACGTGCTATTCGGTGCAAAGAAGGTGGAAGGATTGCGTTTTAAGCCCGCAATGGTGTTGCTTATGTCGAAAGAATGAGGAGAATCAAGATCATCTACTTCTGCATTGCTCATTTTCTAGAGGTATTTGGATGAGGGCTCTAAAAGAGCTGGGATTTCAACGGACTTTGCCGAGGCAAGCTAAAGATCTTTTTTATTCCGACTCCGGGTGTCCCATAGCGAAAAAATTCAGCAATTTCTGGTATTTGATAATACACTACATATTTTGGTCCCTATGGTTAGAAAGGAATAACAGAATATTTGAAGATGTTTCAGAGTCCGTCGATCAAGTCTGGGAGAAAATAAAATTAAGAGTCGCATCTTGGACGACAAACTTGCAAGAGTACAATCATTTATGTATTTCGGATTTAGTTAGGGATTGGAAATTTGTATGGTCGTGAGATTTGTGTGATGATGTCATACAATTGTGCTTTAAGTTAGTCTTCTTGTAACGTTGTTGCGGATTACTCATCCGCGCGTATGGTGTAAACTCAAACTATTATAATAAAATTAGTTTTCTATCAAAAAAAAAGTTGTATTTGGAAGTTGGAATTTAATACATGTATCAGGAATATCTTGCTGAACTAGTAGTAACTTTCGTGAATGTATTTTCCATTGTATATTTACAATCGTACATTTGTCATTTATACAACTTACATAACTACTCTTATTCACCAAACTTTGGATTGAATCCTAATAATAATCCCTGACTTATGGTAATCAAGGATATACTCTATCAATCTAAGATACGAACACATCAATTAAAGATAGGGGTGTCAAAATGTGACACGATCCGTCAACTCGACACGACCCAACACGAAAAAAATCAGGTTCGGGTTGGGGTTTTTCGGGTTCGGGTTGGGTGGATTCGGGTTAGTGCCATGTTAGGCGGGTTTCGGGTTGGGTCGCGGGTTGACCCGCGAACTTTTTTTTGAAAATATTACCTATATTTTTATATATTGTATGTTTGAACAAAATTTATTGTATATTTATCATTTAATATTTATTTTGCATATTTTTATTTTTTTAACAATTTTTTATTTGATTTAATAAATATACTTTTAATTTTCTATGATTAAACTTTCAAATTTAAATCGGAAATTTTGTTATTATGTGTTTAAATTAAAATATTTTTTTTTATTTTTTTGAATTTTTTTCATTAATTTTTTTTAAAAAATAAATAAAATTCGGGTTAGACGGGTTGAGTCGGGTTATACGGGTTCGTGTTCGGGTTGGGGGTTTTCGGGTTGCTTCGGGTTCGGGTTGGGGGTTTTCGGGTTGAAAAAAAAATAAAAATATTTTCGCGGGTTGACCCGAAACCCGACCCAACCCATCCGATTGACACCCCTAATTAAAGATACATAAGTTATTATCTAAACAATCATCTAAGATAATGCAAAACACATTCTTTTATTGTAACACTCCCCCTCAAGCGGGTAAAAATAGATATTCCATTCTCAGCTTGGACGTGACTCTTTGAAAAAATGTACATATGTAGTTATTTTGTAAGCACATCAGTTGACCATTGGACAAACGGAGTACAAATCAATCCACTATCTAGCTTTTCTTTTACGAAATGTCTCTACTTCAACATGTTTTGGTCTATCACGTTGAACTGGATTGTAGACAATATTTATGGCTGATTTATTGTCTCAAAACAATCTCATTGACCCTTCCCATTTAATTTTCAAATCGTCAATGATTATCTTGATCCACAGAAATTCACATAATCGGTATTCCCAATGCCATTGCACTAACTCAGCTTCCACACTAATCTGTGCTACATTTTGCTTCTGCTCCTCCACGTCACAAGATTGCCTAATAAGAACATGTAATAGCCCGAAGTTGACCTTCCATCAACACAAGATCCTGCATAATCAGCATCGATGTAACTCTCAATGCTTAATCCAGTGTTTCCTTAAACAAGATGCCTCTGCCTGGGTTTGCTTTTAGGTAGTGTAGTACTCTATAAGCTACCTGCAAGTGTAACTCTCTAGGGAATGCATAAATTGACTTATGACCCCCACATCATAAGCAACATCTGGCCTTGTATGAGCAAGGTATGTAAGCTTCCTTACGCCTTTGATAGTTGATACATCTCTTTGCCATGGTCCTTGTCAACCATGGCTCCGCCAGTAGCATCCCCCAGTTTATGATTCGAATCAATCGACGCGAGAGCTGGTTTGCAACCTAGCATTCCAGTTTCTGTTAATAAACCAGTCCCATCCTTTTGTTGAGAAATAAAGATTGCTTTATTAGAATGAGCTACTTCAATTCCAAGGAAATACTTCAATCTCCCAAGTTCTTTTATTGCAAACTCCTTAGCTAAACAACCTCTTAGAATATGTTTTCTTCATCATTTCCTGTCACAATTATATCATCCACGTATACCAAAAGAATTGTGACTCCCCCTGAATTGGAATGTTTAAAGAACAATGTATGATCTCCTTGACTGTTTGAGGCCAAGCTTATGGCGGTGAATCTTCCAAACCAAGCTTATGGTGACTGTTTGAGGCCATATAATTCTTTCTTTAATTTGCAAACCTTGGTGCCTTCTGTATTCTCCTTGAATCCTGGAGGAATATCCATATAAATTTCTTCTTTGAGTTGCCATGTAGGAATGCGTTCTTGACGTCAAACCGCTCTAAATTTCCAGTTAGAATGAACAGCCAATGACAAAAGAATTTGGACAATATTCATTTTGGCAACCGGAGCAAATGTCTCTTGATAATCCACACCATAGGTTTGCGTGTAGCTTTTTGCAACAAACCTCGCCTTGTACCTTTCTAACGAGGCATCGTAAACACCAATTTGCAACCCATAATTTTATTTCCGGTTGATTCTTCTCCAATGACTGCATTTCAAGATTCATAGCAAGTCTCCAAGTCTCATTGGATAAAACCTCATATACAATATTAGATATGTGGATAGTGTTTAAAATTTACCAAAGAAAGATTTGTGTGGCAGTTCAAAATTTTCAAATGTTACAAAATTATTTATAGGGTAAAAGGGATGTTTAGTGCATTCCCTTTTCCCTTTTTGAAGAGCAATAGGCGAGACATGATCGCAAACAGTATAGTTTTCTGGGCATACCTCATTCTCAGAATTTGGTTCAGATTCTTGAACTTGATATTGGGTAACTTTGTGCTTCTTCCTTGAGTACATATGGTCAAATTGCACATTGACAAGGGTAAGTTTAGTAGGTTATGGAACCAATTGTGTGGTGCCGAGCTTAGTTGAGTAGGTTCTGGAATAGGATGGGACAAGGAATTTCTGAAGATTGAAGTAGATCGAAAAGCCAACAATTCATATCCTTATCTTTAAGAGTGGGCAGTGTCTCCCCGTAGAGCTCTCAAGCGTGTTTTTATTCAATATTTCTCAACAAAAAAGGTTACAAATGCTATTATCCATCGACCAAGAAATTCTTCATTTCCATGGATATTACCTTCGATGAACAAACACCATAATTCAGCCAACCTTATCTTTAGGGGGAGACACCGCCAACTCTTGAAGATAAGGATAGGGATTCTTGGCTGCTTGATCTACCTTTTTTTTTAGAAGAAACTAGATATTATTAATACTTAAATTTTTACAAAACAAGCGGATGAGTAATCCGCACGATGACTATCAACACAACTTAACAAGTACTATCCTAGTAACATCATGCCCATACATATTTCCAATCCCTAATTAAATCAGAAATAGACAAATGTTGAAAGTCTATCATATTTATTGTTCAACTCGCGACCCTGAACTTTATCTTCTCCCAGACTTCCTCTGTCGTCTCCGAATCCTCTTGAAAAATTCTTTTGTTTCTCTGCAAATTTCTTGTCACATCCTGTTCCACAACCTATTGAACTAAGCCTTGCACCAACACACCTACTGCAATGACTCTTTAACAGCGTGCAGTTTGACCATATGTACTCAAGGAGAAAGAAGTCTGAAACTACTTGGGAGCAATTTCAAGAATTTGAACCTAATTCTGAGAATGAGATATGTTTAGAAAACTTCAATGCTTGTGATCATGTCTTGCTTGTTGTTTTTCGAGAAGGGACTAGGGAATGCACTAAACACTGTCCACATTATTAGTGTTGTATCTAAGTCTTATCTGATGAGAATTGAATACTTGTTATGAATCTTGAAATGCATGCATTGGAGAAAAATCAAACATGAGAAATTGTTGATCTTTCTCAAGGAAATAAAATTGTGGGTTGAAAATGGTTGGTTACGGTGAATACAGGTCCGATGGCTTATTAGAAAGTCACAAGGTGAGGCTTGTTGCAAAGGGCTACACACAAACCTACGGTGTGGATTATCAAGAGACAGTTTTACATTAAATTGATTATTTAGTTGATACAGATGTGACTTTATTTTGCAGGGAGTTGAAGTATGGTAAAAACCTAACACTTACTGAGATCCACGTTTCTGCTAGGATTGGACCATTTTTTAAGCTTGTATATCTTTAATGCCAGTGATTCATTTCAGTCATGAATCTGTGTTGCCTTTCTTGCGTAATTGGGTCCCATTTTGTTGGAGGCTTAAATATTGGTATTGAATTGGAAGTATAGAAGGTCATGCCTTCAAGCAACCACAATTTACTGGGATTGTGTTTCAGAAGATTTTAGATTTAACTTCATCATTCTGCTTCTTCAAATTAAGAGAAATCTATCTAGTTTGAATTTCATTCACAGTTTGGGGCACTTAGTCAGATTTCTCAATCCGAACACCTAACTTATCTTACATGGTAGAACTAAGCTAATATGATCCTAGAAATGAGAAAATGAAATGAGATTTGCAATCTTGTTTAAGTGCACTATTGATTTAAACTGTTTTTTTAAAAGCAATATTTAAACTGATTTATACTGTTTTAAAGTATGCAATATCACCATTAAGGTATTGGCTCCCTTTACCCTGAGATTGTTGGTTGTGGATGATCATTTCAATTTTGGCTAGAAGATGAGAATTGTGTACCAAAGTGAAAACATTGTGTTGCGCATGCGCATGAGTCTTTATGGATGTGAGATAATTTTGTTCCCTAGTAACAGAACATTGCCTTTAGTTTTACTTTGAAATTTTACTGTCGATACTATCTCAATGCAACTTTATTCCTCAGGAAAAATCGTCAACTGCACAACGCGTTGCAGACTACTCTCAGCGGCGAGAGGAACCACACCCTGTAGCAAGGGGGTCTCCATTTACTTCGAGGGACTACAGAGCACGTAACTCTAGTCCTGAACCACCGTATCCAAACAAATCCAGGATAAATGATAAAGATGCCGAGCTCAGTGAGGTCTTATGGATTGGGTTTCCTGCGCAGCTGAAAGTTGATGAATTCATCTTGAGGAAGGCCTTTTCACCGTTTGGCGAAATTGAGAAAATAACCGCATTTCCTGGTCGTACTTATGCCTTCGTTCGTTATAGAACTGTGGTGGCTGCACGCAGGGCTAAAGAAAATCTTCAGGGGAAGTTATTTGGTAATCCTCGTGTACATATTTGTTTTGCCAAGAATGAATCAGGACCACCTAACAGAGAAAGGATTTCAATTAATGCCCCACCATCCCCACGTGCTGGGTCATATGGACGCCCTGGATCTCCAGAACACCGCAGAGCAGATAGGAACTTTGGTGGTATGTCTGGAGATCCTAGAATAAGTTCTCCGCTCTTTATTCGAAATCTGGATCCTGGTAACCATGATGCTGTAGGTTTGTCTAGGAATTCCAATATTTGGCATGGTAGAAATGATGCTCAGGAGCAAAGGAGGTTCCCAGTGCAATTGTCTGAGCTAGGATTACCAAGAAACATCTACGACCATCCTAACAGTCCACCGAAGGATATACGAGCTAATTTCCGAGAAATCTCTCCTCAGAAATTTTCTCGACAAGGCCCCTTCTATGATGATCAATGGGATTTTCCAGAGGATGACTCAATCTTGCGTGGAACAAAGAAAGTAAAAACCGACTCATTTTCACCCGAGAATGAGTTGCCAGAGTATCCTTTCTCCGAATTGGACAGAGTAAAACGTGTCATTCCTCACGACATTTCTCAGTCTCGGGTTCTTGATTTTGATTCCAGACAGCCTGGATATAGAACGATCCCTGATCACTTGACAAACGCAGGGCAACCATTACGAGAAAGGAGTGATCGCTGGAATGCATCACTCAATAACATTCAAGGTGGTTCAGTTCCACTGCCTACTCCTGATCCAAGGAGATCAACTCCTGATATACGCAAATCATCTGCAAAGGAAGTGTGGAAGTGGGAGGGAATGATAGTCAAGGGAGGAACTTCTGTCTGCCGTGCTCGATGCTTCCCTGTTGGGAAGCCCATGGATATGGGCCTGTGAGTAGTATTGTGTCCAATATTATTTTGTTAATAGATTTGTTGTCATATACTCTTAATATTTTTCTTTTCCCGTAATCTGAATGTGTGAAACCAACATTCATAGAAGGATTGTCATGGATTAGAACGTTGACAGGAAATAAGTAATCTACATCCTTTTATACTGACTCGATTTTCTCACATATTGATTTTCAATGCTGCAGACCTGAATACTTGGATTGCACAGCAAGGACGAGCTTAGATATGCTTGGAAAACATTACTATCAGGCAGCCAACGCTTGGGTTGTCTTTTTTGTTCCTGCGCACGATCCCGACATTCCATATTACAACGAATTCATGAATTATCTTGCAGAGAAACACAGAGCAGCTGTTGCAAAATTGGATGAAAGGACCACCTTATTTCTGGTACCCCCGTCTGAATTTTCTGAAAAAGTATTAAAAGTACCTGGGAAGCTGAGCATCTCTGGTGTTGTCTTAAGGTTGGATCCCAACAATTCCGAGTATGGGTATCTTCCACGACAGGAGTACAAAGAAAGTAATTTTACATCTTTCCAGAGCGATGAAATTTACCAAAAATCAATTTCATCTCCAAATCTGCCTTTTACGAATTATGAGAAACCCGGAATTAGATTAGCTCCCAGTTCCGGAAATACATTTTCAGGAAACATGCCTGGAACATTTCCAGGTGCCGCTCATTCAATGAGCAGCATACAATCAGCAAATACACAAGGGCAAGATTATGCAGGGAAACCTGCGCCTGGACCAAACTGGGCACCCCATGATTTGCAGAACTCAAATCTGAGTATTAGCAACATCCCTTCACATGCATTTGATTCCTCCAGTGGTTTCGTCGGTGGCACATACTCTCCAATGCCTAGAGCTATGCCTGAAGCAACTCAAAAAGAGTACACAAATGATATTTCAGGTATACCTTCAAGTGGAAATGGCAAGTTTCCGGTTCCAGTTTCAGGCCTCCCAGCAGAACAACTAGCTCAGCTGACGTCGTCACTTCTTGGTCAACAAGGGCAACTCGGTGGTTCATCAACAGCTGCTGAGTATAAACCATCAGGAAACATCAATCAATCTGGTTACCCTCAGACAGAGTCACAAAATCATGGATTACCAATCGAACTGATGTCTGCTGAGTATTTACAATCACAATTTAGTCAAGTGCAGCAGCAGCCGCCGCCAGCAAACTTCTTAGCTGCGCCTCAAAACGAGGCTCAGTTACAAAATGCTGGCCAAGATGATGAAGAAGCTGACCCGCAGAAGCGTTTGCAGGCTACGTTACAGCTGGCTGCGGCTCTTCTTCAGCAAATTCAGCAAGGGAAGGGAACCTGAAGACTTGAACTGTGTAAAGGTGATTATGATATAGCTTTTTTGAGTTTACAGGTCTTGTGATCTACTAGTTTGTTCGGCTTTCTTGCTTGTTTACTTATGTGACCTGATTATAGTTTGAAATGGGGTAGAACATGGATGGAAGAAGTAATATGCATCCTTGTGTTCATTTTATTACTCGAAAGTGAATTCACAATACTTTCTATTTGGAAGTTTAATCTCCAGTTTATCAAGTTTAATCTCCAGTTTATCTCGAATGGCTAACAAAATCCCCGGATTGGTCAGTTCTCCCTGTTTGGAAGATACTAGATATCCAGCTTTCCTCTCGAGGTTTTCTGGTGGGAGGATTTAGTACTTTTCTATGGTATAGTCTTATTTCATTACTCGCAACTTTTGTCCAGCATAAAGGGTTTTCTGACTCCATTTAAAATTAATGGAGTCATCAGAACATCGCATTCAATCTCAAATCAATCAAGGTGTTGTGCAACATTTCCGTCTAACAGTTAAAAATATAAATTCTTTCTCCACTTTGTTTTGTTTTGTTTTGTTTTTCTTTTATGTACATAGAAAATTTTATATCTTGGGAAATACGTAAACATCTATAAGATTAATATCGTTTTTCGGACAAATAGTCACAAATTCTCCTTTCACTATTTTAAATTACTTAACATTTATACTGTATTATTAACTTTGACACTTGAAGAAACTAGCTTTGGTGTCAACTAAAAATATCATATTTTTTTTCAAATTACAAAAAATTCTACTTTTTGTTTAATGAAAATGTCATTATGCTCGTTTTAGTTGATTTGTATCTTATCTATCTATCATGTCATCTTTGTATCTTTATGTGTATTTTGAAATTTTAAAATAAATAACCATATCATTCATAACATAAAAATTATTATAAAAACATTATGAAAGTTTTAAATTTTAATATAATATCTCAGATTCAAAAAAAAATTTAAAACAAAATATTTTTAATACATATGTACATAACATGCCAAACGACACATCTTTATACAAGTACTCATAACTAGGGGTGGATCTAGAATTCGATTATGTGGGGCCGCTTATAAAATAAGAACAAAAATATTAAAAGAGGAAAGACAAAAATTACATCGATTATATTCAACTAAACATAAAAAGTACATTTTAAAAAGAAAATTTCTTACTAAAAGGAATTCAATGTTCCTTAAAATTTTCAAACTCTTCAATAATAACGTCTATACAAATATTTTAAGCAATTTCTCTTTCAATAAATATCATCAATACATTCGAGAGAAAATCATTATCCATTTTGCTCTGCAATTCAACACCGGATAGTAGAACGCCCTCGTGGGCTCTAATGTAAATCCGCCACACCTCATGTTATTTTGCGTATTTACTCCGACACTTTCAACTTGAAAATCTTTATAATTTATATTGCAAATAAACATCTATGTATTTTATATGCAAATATAAAATACAAAAAAAAATATACATTAATATATTTCTCTGACTTAAATATTTGGAGATAGATATATTTGTTCATAACGAAAAATATCTCCAATTTTTTATTAAAAAAAGGACATTTCTCAAAACACTAAATTTTGAAATGAAAATGATTTATAAATTGTTTTTTGAATAGAAATAAACAATTTTAAAAACTCTATGTTCTTTTAATTATTTTCTATCTACAAAACTCACGCTTTCAAAAAAATTGATTCCGGTATATGACTTTATATCTTCAACAATGATAACATTTTATATTTTATAAAAATCATATATATAATTTGAATATGTTAAATGGAGAATAATATGTTTTCGTCATGTTATCAGTTAATTCACCGTTTTAATATATCAACTTGCACGTTTTTTCAATTTTTTTAATGAAATGCATATGACGTCGAACCATATCAACTGAATAAGATGAACATTTTTCGAATCCATATCAGCAATTCTCGACTATATGTCCACATTAGGGGAAAAATAATCAAATTGAAAAAATACAAGTTTGTGTATTAATACAACATGAAAGTCAAGGGACAAAATCTTATTCTCCATTTTTTAAATTATTTTTGAATGCGAGTGCTTACCAAACGAATGCAGACAATCCCGCGAAACAACCTCAAAAGCAAAAAAGCCCCCCAAAAAGTTTAGTCCACGTATTGCATGCATGCATGCATCGCTTAGTCGCTACACACCAAACGCGCGCCCATGCATTACATCAAATCCTCTCCTACGTGTTCTTAATCACCTCGCGTAACGTGGTAAACTCCTACAGAAGGGACGGGATACACCCTTTGCTTATCTGTACTAATTAATCTCCACTCAACTGCCATTTATTTGCAGATCGACTGCAAAACCTTGATTTTCTTAAAATGGGGATGGGAAGAACTGCTTTGGGAGGTTCGGGGTGGTCGGGTGGCGTAGGAGGAGGTGTGGAGAGTGTGTTTGAGGGGGTAGATCAGCATGTTAACCGAGGACTTCCGGTGATTATTGGTGGCTTTGACCAGGTTCAGCCTCTGCAGCCGGTTGAGCATGCTGGAATGGTGGACTCTTGTGAGGAAAAGCAGAACAAGTGTTTCAATGGTTGTTCTCGCACTTGTTTTTCGACCCATCGGCTTCGTTGGACGCCGGAGCTTCATAAACAGTTTGTTGATGCTGTGAATCTTCTTGGTGGAGCTAATGGTAATAACTTGATCTCTTCCCTTTTTTGTTTGGTTTCTATGAGATACCGTTTCATCCCGTTTTGTAATGTATATGATGGACAAAATTTTAGCCATAGCTATTTTTAAAATCTTTATTGTTTGGTTTTTACAAGATTCGTGATAGCTTTTTTTAAATTTTTTGTATTATTTCGTTATGTTGTTTTATAACGGATATGGGACAAATTTGTCGCGCGATAGTCTTTTTTAAAATTATTTTAGGCTTGTCGCGCGACAAATTTGTCGCGATATCTTTTTACAAAATCATTATGGACTAGTCGCATGGGACATATTAACGTGTACGGCCATATCTGGCCATCGATCTAGTGACATCCAGAAAACCATATCATTTATTCATCCTTCTCATTAGTCGAATAACAACTAAATTTCGTTTCCATCGCTTGTGCTGGCCTCCGTCAATTCCTTTGAGTTTCTGGAAGAAATCGAAGAATTTCTTTGAATTTTCCAATATCATGCTAAGAATAACTAGGATTTCCAGAAGAAGATGCCATTCGTTTTCATCTTCAGTACTGTTTCAACAAGGGAAACAAAAACAGAAAAAAAAAAGATACATCCCATGTTCTAATTTTGAGAAGGTATGTGAGTACATTCAAATAAATTAAACAAAAAAATTATGTGCCTAATTTTTCAAAAGTTATCCATTCTGCCTTTAAAATCCATTCCTAATACTAAAATTCAGAGGGGGCACTTTCCTAGACCTTTACTGTGTATGACTATTTCAAGTTTATGTATGAAATAAAAAATTACTTCACATTAATTATTTTATATGGAGCAGAGGCAACACCTAGGGCAATCTTAAACATGATGGAAGTTCAAGGACTCACTCTTTACCATATAAAGAGTCATTTACAGGTTCAAACATAAGCTCTTCATATATTACCAATTATCAAAAAGATTCCGAAGATAAACTCAACGATGCGATTAGATAAACCATGATTTCACTGATTGATGCAGAAGTACAGAAATGGAAAAACTGAAGTAAGATTGTGGAGAAAGCCATTTATACCTTTACCATCCAGCTATTGTAAGTTCTATCAGTTTTATATGCACTAATGCTATTATGCTATGTCTCGGTGATCGGTGTAAAATAGTTTCTGTTGTACTTGTGCAAATTTGTTTTAGACTCAGGATACAGACGGGACACCAGTTTTCACTCTAGCACATTTGACATTGATCGGTATAAGTTGTTTATGTTGATTTTATCGTATGCGTTACGCAGTTTCTGTTTCATACAATGTTGTGATATCCCTGATTTAGATCGCACCGTGATTATGGAATCAACTCAATGAAAGCTAACACAAATGGAAGCCTGCATCAACATGTTGAGGTAAACTTCCAGACAAATTTGAACTCTTCTTGGGAAAAGGACCGATAAAATTCATTAAAACTGATTTAAGATTGCATTTTGGAGAACCATTTAATATTATCTAATAACTTCATGTCTAAAATTTAATATTGGATATTGAGAAGCCTCAGGCTACATTTAAGGACTTGGAAGTGGCAAAAGAAAATGCAAGTGCTGCTAGTCCAAAAGAAGGCCTTGTTGTTTCTTCAGAATCGGCTGCATCGGAACTTCTTCCATCGACCCAATCTGGTGGGATTGATATCCAATCACACCATTCTCTGGATTTTTTCGATTTTCTCGTTCGAGGGAAACAGAAATCAGTTGCTCCTCGACCTGTGGACGATTCATCAGTGGATGATTTCCTGAATTCTGTTGGCTGTTCGACCGAGTTTGATATAGCTAGTTTCCCTGAATCAGGTCGATCTAGTGTGGGATTTGGAACCTTTTTTGACGAGGTAGCGAGCTTTTCAAACTTGGATGATAAAGGGCTGAGCCCGTATGGAAGTATCTTTGCTGCTGATTTCTGAGTGTATTTTCTTGAAACAAGTAACTTTCAATGACATTGAACTAGTTTCCATTATCCTGCTTCTATTGTACAATTTGATCTTAGTTACATGAATGGTCCGTTTAGATAACTTAATTTCTATTTTTCACTTTTTCTTTGAAACATTGGTGCCTTTGTTCCTGGTATAAACAATGCAACTCAAAACCGAACGGGAGCAATAGGGGCCGGGGCTATTGAAAATATTTCCGTGCAAAAATTATTAACAAATGGCACTTCAGCAATCCCCGATTCACCCCTTTGCTTCTACACTGTCGACATAGTAAGCAGTTGAAAATTCATTCATGGTCAAGTTTAAGAAAGTTATTGAAAGTTCCGTTTGCACGGGATGAATGTGACGAGGGTGAGTGTTGTGTGTATCAGAATGTAGGTGTTGTGCGTAGGTGTTGTAACACCCACGACAACATGCAGCGAAAATTATAGTTTAATACATTAACACACAACTGGAATGACAATAATACGAGATACGAGAGATAAATTATGCACAAGTATAATACTTGTGCGGTGCCTCAGGGCAAAATAATTCACTAGAAAAACTTGTAAGTTTACAAAAACCAATACTAGTGAAGGAATAAAACAGCTCCCTTATTAAGGCGAGTAACAAATTTCATCCTAAACCTCTAACAAACCGTATAACCAAAATACATAGGATGCATCAACTGAGAAGTGAAAAAGTCTTCAAAAATCAGCGCACTAATCAAAACAGTGATTAGGTGTTGTCTTCAGATGTAGTCAGCATTTCACAGCAACACTTTATCAACGACGCGAGATTGCTTCAATCAGAAAATATTTTCTTCGTACACATGCATCTCTGTCTCTCCGAAAGTTTTATGCTCTATATCGTGCCCCTCTTTTTTGTTTCTTCTCCTTTGAGTCCTATTTAACATAGAAAAACCAATTTCATTAGGAAACAAACTCTTTTTAAAACAAGGGTAATATCTTAAAGATATTGTGATATCATATCTTAAAGATATTAAGAGTCATATCAAATATAGTCTTATATCACATATTGAATTTATACGAGATCATATCATCAATTTCGAGATTATCCTCATGTCTAGAAAGGCAAAATATTAAAGATAAAAAAGGAAAATATATCAAGGAATAAAATTCCTTTCAATCTCCCCCTTTTTGCCTTTCTGGACAAAACAACCCAAAAATGATTGTACATCTCAGCTCTCCCTGAGTTAGCAAATCAGTGACTCAGCCAACTTTAGTTGACTCCCCCTGAATTCTACCGTTAAGCCTTCCCCTGATGAAAAATACAGTTCACTCAGGTGTTGTATGTTAGATGTTGCAACATTCAGATCATAACACCGAAATAGTTCATTAATCAGGAGGGACAAAGATCAGAGAGAATAAAAGGACAACTAAAATACTAAAACCATCAAGAGAGAAAAAAAACTCAAAATCTCATTATCCTTCATTACTGCCATCATCATCAGCCATTTTTGTTCCACTGGTTCCAGCTATATCTGTATCTACTCCCCTTTTTTGTCCAGAATGGACACTTTCACCCAGCAGAAGCTCATAGTCAGCCACTTGATTTTCATAATGTTTAATGGTTTTCTTGGCATTTTCAATCTGTTGTCGACCATAGGCAATCTGAGCTTGAATGTAGGAGATAGACAGTGTGACATAACCAGTAGGAGGAACATCTGTAGGTGGTTGTTCAGCTGTCTCAGGCACATGTTCAGATGTTGTATCATCAGTGTTGCCAACATCCGGAGCAACATTTGAATGCAGCCAAGGCAGATCGATCTTTCTGTTGCCTTTGAAATAAGCAGGAGAAATCTTCAGAGGATCTTTGACAGGGCAATGATCTTCATCAATATCCTTAATGAAACCTTGAGATTCCAAGATTCCATAAATCAGTGAAGGGTAGGGCAGCTTTGTTTTCTTGAAGTCTCCTTCAGCATATTGCAATGCTGTCCTGAACACCAGATTTCCAAGTTAAAGGCCCTTTCAGTACCAATAGCAAACAACACCAGGGCCTGAGATCTAGTCACAGTAGTAGAATTGGTTGACGGTGTCCAATTCCAGATTGATGTCTTGTGCAGCACGGAGAAAAAAGAAGTGAGATTAGCAGCACTCAACTTCTTGGGATAATCAGGGAATACTTTGATCAGGCCTCCAGTGAGCACAGAGGTTACAGCATTTATGTCCAGATCCTCTTCAACTTCCTCAATATCCTGAGTGTTGTAGAATGCATTGATCACAGAATGTGAGAACTTGTAGATACGATCACGAACAAACACTCTCCCATACTTCACCGATTCCTCATCTCCAACACTGCCCAGGAGACTGCAGTAGAATTCTAACACTACACGGCGACAGTAGGGCATAACAGTAGTGACTGTGGATAGCAACCTTCGGTTTTTGAGAAACTCAATCAAATTGTATTTCTCATATGCATTAACATCAATATTTTTCTCCTCAATCAGCTCTCTCTGAACAAACAGCGGCCATAATGTCAATGCATCCTCAGAATAAAATTTGGGGAAAAAAGACTTACTTAAATCATAGTCAGCCGAGTCAATGTGGCGCTCGGTGTTGTCAACATCCACCTCAACACCGGAAGCAGTAGCAGCAACATCATCAGAAGACTCACTAGCTTCAGAGCCAATATCCTCAGATTCAGCATCACCCTGTTCCTCAGATTCAAAGTCAGATACAGACGATGAAGAAGAAGAAGCTCCAGGTCGGTTTTGCTCAAACTCCTTCATCATTTATGAATCAGGTTCATCATCCTTAGAAATTTGTTTCTTGGCAGCCTTTTCTTCCTTAAGGTGAGCGAGAAACTCGGCCAGAGATTGTTCATCTTCTAAAGGTTCATCAGGAACTCTTTCTTCTGCAACATTTTGAGTATCTGTGATGGGGTTTTGTTTTTGAATACCAGAAATAGAACCAGGTTCCTTTGCAGCAATAGTTGGTTTGGAGAGAGCCACCAACTCAAAATCATCATCATTGGAGTCGTCCCCAGATGAGAAATCAGGGTCCAGAAGATTTGAGGAGGTAGATGCCCGTGGTTTCTTGGTTGGAACAAAGTCAGGATCGAACCCTGCTTGTCTCTTTGACCTTCGGCGCGCATAGGAGCAGTGGGAAAAGCTTTATTCAAGACTTCAAAGTCCGGTGGATTCTCGACATTGATCTCGTTCCCAGGTTCACCAGGAGCGATCATTTCCAGCGGAGTTGGTTCTTCTGACACGCCCACAATTTCCATCCCCTCAACATTGGTTTCGGCTGTGGGTGTTGTGTCAGGTGATTTTCCACCCATGCTCGCAGCCATTTCACTCCTAATGTCGTGAGGATCGAAGCCAGCCATCTGCGAAATCAAGAACAAAAGAAGTAGATCGGTTCGAAGGACACAGAAAATCGCGAAGAACAGAGATATTTTAAGCAAAAACAATGAATAGTGAGGGCAGGAGAAATTTTAGAATGTGAGGGAAAATACTAAACAGTAAAGTTATTCTCGTCCATTCCTAATTATTTAAGCACAACTCTCCAACGGTAACATTCTGTTGAGCCGCAACTTCAGCACCTTTTCAACTCAATTTTTACTCTCACCCAACGGTAACTTTCTGAAACAGTGCCATCATTATTTCAAGAAATCAGGCAGGATAAAACACCACGTCGAATTAACCCCACAAACAGTTAGAAATCAAGAAATTTCAAAATTAAGTCGGTTAGGGTTTTCTTCGTATTTCATGAATTAAAAACTGATAGCCCACTGGTCATGATGAATTCACATAACAGCAGTATGAATGACTTAAATTTATGCCTAAAGTATGATCAAAAATGAAATGCACACGCATGTGATCAAACTGTGATCAGTATGTACTTAGGTGTTGGCAACACCTCTTGGCAACACTCACAAGTTGGACTCAAACTTTCTTGAACATTTTTAATTCAGACATGGTAGCTCCCACTCTAGAAGAATGGTCTTCATAAGACTCCTCTAGGTAGCTTTTTCCATCTGTATTTTGAATTAGAAGTGGTAGCTCCCACACTAGAAGAACGGTCTTCATTGGACTCCTCTAGGTAGCTTTTTCCATTTTCTTCTAAACAACAATTTTTTTTTTCTTTTCTATTTTTCACCTTATTGCTCAAGAATTTTCTAAGTCATTTTCTACATTGGACAAGATCATGTGGTACACGAACATCCTCACAGCTTAATGACTTAGATTCAGCACACTCCATACTTTAGAAAATTTTGATAGAAAGCTTGATTCACAACTGAGAGCACACCATTCAGTATCCTTCACTTGTACAGGCTTCACACAAAACAGGATGTATGCAATATGTCTAGCATCCTAAAAATAAAATGCACATGCATGCTGAGTGTTGTCCACAGGTGTTGTAACACCGAGGACAACATCCGTGAGTGATCATTGTGCACACAAGCTGAGAGACTTCCTAAGATTGAAAAATCTCTCAAAATCCAATGGTTTTGTAAAAATATCAGCCTGTTGGTTCTCAGTTCTAAAAAATTCCATTCGAATTGTACCCTTATCAACCAAATCTCGAATAAAATGATGTCTAATGTCTATGTGTTTCGTTCGAGAGTGTTGTACTGGATTTTTTGAAATATCAATTGCACTTGAATTGTCACAGTATACAATTAAGGTGTCACTGATGAAACCATAGTCTTTAATCATTTGATTCATCCACAAAAGTTGTGAACAACAGCTAGCAGCTGCAACATATTCAGATTCAGCAGTGGACAGAGATACACAATTTTGCTTTTTACTATACCATGACACCAAATTGTTACCTAGATAAAAACATCCTCCAGTGGTACTCTTCCTATCATCTAGATTTCCAGCCCAGTCAGCATCACTAAACCCCACTAGATTTGTGTTTGTTTCTTTGGTGTACCACAAACCTAAGTTAACTGTCCCGGCTATATCTCAAAATTCTTTTGACAGCTTTTAAATGAGTGACTTTAGGATCAGCCTGGTACCTGGCGCACAAACATACACTAAACATGATGTCGGGACGACTTGCACTTAAGTAAAGAAGACTGCCTATGATTCTGCGATACTGGGTGTTGTCAACACCTGCAGCAACATCGTCTTTGGACAATTTTTCAGTCGACCCCATTGGTGTTTTCATGTGTTTAGTGTTCTCGGTAGAAAATTTCTTCACCAAATTCTTGGCATACTTGGATTGACAGAGAAAGATACCATCATGCATTTGTTTAATTTGCAATCCAAGAAAGAAACTTAATTCTCCTACCATGCTCATTTCAAATGTGATAGACATGCATTTAACAAATTCATCAACATGCTTTTGAGAAGAAGCACCAAAAATGATGTCATCCACATAAATTTGACACACAAGAATATCATGCTTCGATTTTTGAATAAAAAGGGTTTTATCAACCTCACCTCGTTTGAAGCCTAAGTCAAGTAGATATTCAGTAAGCCTACCATACCATGCTCGTGGAGCTTGTTTAAGTCCATAAAGTGCCTTCTTCAACTTGTAGACATGGTTCGGGTGGTTTGGATCTTCGAACCCTTTAGGTTGGCTTACATAAGCTTCTTCATTCAAAATGCCGTTCAAAAAGGCACTTTTCACATCCATTTGATATAGTTTTATGTCCATGTGACAAGCGATAGCAAGTAAAAGTCGGACTGACTCAATCCGGGCAACAGGGGCAAATGTCTCATCAAAATCAATTCCTTCAATTTGAGTATACCCTTGAGCAACTAACCTAGCTTTATTTCTCACAACAATCCCAGATTCATCAGTTTTGTTTTTAAAAATCCATTTGGTTCCAATAACATTCACATTATCAGGTCTGGGAACCAAATCCCACACATCATTCCTAACAAATTGTTCAAGTTCCTCATGCATCGCATCAATCCAAAATTCATCTTTTAAGGCTTCATTTATATTTTTGGGTTCAATGAGCGAAACAAAACAAGAATGGCTTACTTGAGAGTATACGGAAGTCATGCATACTAGACCCATCATTTTCCGATAATCTACCTTCTCCTTTCTTCTAGTTTGCATTCCTCCAAATGTTTCTCCAATGATCTGAGATGATGGATGATTTTTCTGAATCTTACTGGGAATATCAATCCCTTCATTGGTTACAACATCATCATTTTCAGTATATTCTCCTGGTTCATCATTTGATTCTGCCAGTGCAGGTGTTGTCTCAGGTGTTACAACACCGGGTGCAACATCTGTGTTAGGCAGTGTCTCACTTATGTTCAGTAGCCCATCAATATCGTCCTAGATTGTTTTTCCCGTTAGATCTACAAGATCGTCAAAAACAACGTTAATAGATTCCATATTCGTTCTTGTTCTGAGATTATACACGCGATATGCACGACTATTGGATGAATAACCAAGAAATAAACACTTGTCACTTTTGGAGTCAAACTTTGCAAGATGGTCTCGGTCATTCAAAACATAACATACACACCCAAAAACATGAAAGTACTTCAGGTTTGGCCTCTTTCCCATGATGATTTCATAGGATGTCATAGTAGAACCACTCCTTAAGTACACACGATTTGAAATATGACATGCTGTGTTTAAGGCCTCGGCCCAAAATCGTTTTGAAATATTCTTTGAACTCAACATGACCCTAGCCATTTCTTGCAGTGTCCTATTCTTCCTTTCGGCTATTCCATTTTGTTGAGGAGTCTTAGAAGCCGAAAATTCATGAGTTTCCCTCTCTTTTCACAGAATGATATAAAGTGTGAGTTTTCAAATTCTTTACCATGATCGGTCCTTATCTTACCAACCCTCAAATCATGTAGATTAGTAATCTTAGTATGTAATTTCTTAAAAACAGCAAATGTGTCGGATTTTTCTCTAATAAAACTTACCCATGTAAAGCGAGAGAAATCATCCACACAAACACATGAATACTTCTTACCTCCAAGGCTTTCCACTTCCATTGGACCCATAAGATCCATGTGCAAGAGTTCAAGACACCGTGTTGTTCCAAAGTGTTGCAACACTTGATGGGAAACACATGTTTGCTTACCCTTTTGACATGCACCACAAACATAAGGAATTCCAGAGGATAAATTAGGCATACCTCTCACAGCATCGTACTTACCAAGGTTCTTTAATGTCTTGAAGTTTGCATGACCCAATTTTTGATGCCACAAGTTTAGTTCACTTACTTTTGAATGATTGCACACAGAGTCCTCTCCAAGTTGATAACAATTGCCAGCCGACCTTGTACCTGTCAAAATACATGTATCAGTATTATCAAAAACTTCACAATTGTCTTTATCAAACTTAACATGTAAACCATCATCACAAAGTTGACTTATGCTTATTAAGTTTGAGTTAAGTCCTTCGACATAAAGCACATTGTGTAGACTAGGCAGTCCATCAACATTCAAGGTCCCTTTGCCAGCTATTCTTCCTTTATCACCTCCACCATATGTCACATGACCATTCCTTAGTTCAACATAGTCAGTCAAATAGTCTTTAGAACATGTCATGTGGCGTGAACAGCCACTGTCAAAGTACCATATTCCTGCAATGTTAGTTTTTAACGAAGTATAAATAACAGAACATTGAATATTAGCCTTTGGCACCCAAACCCTTTTTACCGATGGTTTCCTATTGGCAGTGTTACGCCGGATGTTGTACAACACCTGTGGCAACACCTGTTCAGATTCCCATCTTTTGTAGTCATCTCTCAGTTTAAAACAGTAGGGTTTGATATGACCAGGTCTAAAGCAATAGTTGCAGATAAAGTGGCGTTTTCTGGACTTGGACTTCTTTGTAGATATTGGCCTCTTTGATGAAACACCTTTTTCAGTGTATGTAGCATTCGAGATTTCAGCACTTCCTTTGACAAAGACAGTTGGTTTTCTTTCAGTGTTGGAAGACTCTCCTATTTCAAATTGGTGATTCGTATAACCAAGTCCAGCTTTGTCATTCTTTCCAATCATCAAGAGTGAATCAAGTTTGGATGAACTTGAATTAAGCTTCGCAAGAATTTGAGTTGCTTCTCCAAGCTCTTCCTTGACTTTGCATAATTCCAGATCTTTCTTACTTAAGATTACTTCAAGTCGTGATACTTGTGACTTCAGCTCAGTGTTCTCTTTGGAGAGAATTGCATTCACTTTATTTCTTTTGATCCAGTCTTCATATAATTCTTCATACATTGTCTGCACACTTTTCAGAGTGACTTCATCATCATCTACTTCTTGGTTTTCAGACTGACTTGATTCACCAAGGGTTGTAGAATTAAGATACACTGAATTTGAAGAGATGTTGCGACCAGGTATTGCAACACATGTGGCAACACCCAAAGGATTGATTTGCATTAAACGCTTCTCCTTGATCACAGCAGACAACGATGTGTGATTTTCAGATTCATTTGATCCTTGATCATCATCAGACTCTTCATCACTCAAAGTGACAGCCATGCCTTTGTTTCTCCGAAGTCGATTGGCACACTCATTGGCATAGTGTCCAAATCCAGAACACTCTCTGCATTGTACTGAGTCCAAATTTCTGACATTTGATTGGATTTGCAATTCAGTTTTTGGTCGAAATTGTCCTTTCATATGAGTAAACTTTTGAGCTTTTGCAGAAGTGGTGATATTGGGCAATACAGATTTTTGTCCAATTTTCTTCTTCTCTCTCATTTTCTTCAAGTAATCACCGAATTTTTTAGTAATTAGATAGATAGAATCTTCACCTAAATCAGATTCATTCACTTCTTTAGATATTTGAAGGATTTCATCATAAGAGTCAGTTGAAACTTCAAGGGCTATTGTCTTCCCTTTATCCTTCTTTTGTAAATCAAGATTCATCTCAAAAGTTCTGAGGGAACTCATTAATTCATCCAGGTTGATTGTTGAAGTGTCTTTAGATTCTTCAATTGCACAAACTTTGACATTAAATTTCTCAGGTAGAGATCTTAAAACTTTGTTCACCAATCTTTCATTGGACATGGGATCTCCAAGACTGTGAGCTTCATTAGAAAGTTGTCTCAACCGGCTATCATACTCAAGAATAGACTCCTTGTCCTCCATTCTCAGGCTTTCAAATTTTGATGCCACCATCCTTAGCCTAGTTTTACGCACACTCTCGGATCCTTCACAATGTTTCTGAAGTATATCCCAAGCTTCTTTGGCACAAACACAATTGGTGATTAAATTAAACATCCTTGTGTCAACAGACGAGAATATAGCATTGAGAGCCTTGGAATTAAAATTTGACGTTTGCACTTCATCGATTGTCCATGTACTTTCAGGTTTGAGCCGAGTGTCTCCATCAGCATCCTCAATCTTTGGTGGACTCCAACCATCAAGTACACGCTGCCAAGCTCTTTCTTCAATTGATTTAATAAAAACCATCATCTTTACTTTCCATAATGCATAGTTTGATCCATCCAATACGGGAGGTCTAAAAACAGTGTTTGTTGATGCTTCCATGATCCTTTTCCACCTGGAAAACAAAACAAAACAGGATCTCACTTAGTAGCGTCAAGTGGAGGCTCTGATACCAATTGAAAGTTCCGTTTCCACAGGGTGAATGTGACGAGGGTGAGTGTTGTGTGTATCAGAATGTAGGTGTTGTGCGTAGGTGTAACACCCACGACAACATGCAGCGGAAATTATAGTTTAACACATTAACATACAACTGGAATGACAATAATACGAGATACGAGAGATAAATTATGCACAAGTATAATACTTGTGCGGTGCCTCAGGGCAAAATAATTCACTAGAAAAACTTGTAAGTTTACAAAACCAATACTAGTGAAAGAATAAAACAACTCCCTTATTAAGGTGAGTAACAAATTTCATCCTAAACCTCTAACAAACCGTATAACCAAAATACATAGGATGCATCAACTGAGAAGTGAAAAAGTCTTCAAAAATCAGCGCACTAATCAAAACAGTGATTAGGTGTTGTCTTCAGATGTAGTCAGCACTTCACAGCAACACTTTATCAACGACGCGAGATTGCTTCAATCAGAAAATATTTTCTTCGTACACATGCATCTCTGTCTCTCCGAAAGTTTTATGCTCTATATCGTCCCCCTCTTTTTTGTTTCTTCTCCTTTGAGTCCTATTTAACATAGAAAAACCAATTTCATTAGGAAACAAACTCTTTTTAAAACAAGGATAATATCTTAAAGATATTGTGATATCATATCTTAAATATATTAAGAGTCATATCAAATATAGTCTTATATCACATATTGAATTTATACGAGATCATATCATCAATTTCGAGATTATCCTCATGTCTAGAAAGGCAAAATATTAAAGATAAAAAAGGAAAATATATCAAGGAATAAAATTCCTTTCAGTTATCTTTCTTCGTAGTTTACAGGAGAGTGAACAAAGTTATCTGCACATGATGATGCCACAAATTAGAGTACAAGAAATCGGGGAACCCCAATTATTATAAATAAAATAGCAAGACACGTTTTCTTTTATTCTTAGGCAATAAGCGTGTGTACCATTTTGTATATAAGGACAATTATTTGGCGCTGAAAGTCAGTGCAGTGATGAAGAACATCCCATTTTCCTCCATTTTTGTGTCTAACATGGTATTAGAGCAGCTTTAGCTAGGTCGTAGCTCTTATTGTCTTTAATGGCAAGGGAAAATCAAATGCAGATTCAAGCTCAAATAATTCTAGTGGTCGAACATTTTTCGAAGATTCGAGTAGCCCATTCTACTAGCTGAATGGTGATCATCCCAGATTGGTCTTGGTTTCTCATCGACATTGATTGCTAAAAATAAGATTATGATACACAATTGTGTCCTGCGTCTGGTGAATTGTTGTATGGTGCTTGGATTCACTTTAATAGCATGGTGATCTCATGAATTTTGAATTCTGTAAGCCATGAGATTGTGGATTGTCTATTGTATATGTCTACGGCATCTGAAATCTTGAATGATTTGAGAGATATATTTCATCGAAGTTATGCTCCGACAATTTTTTCAAATTAAGAAACACTTGACTAGATATTAGTTCATATTACAATAGAATGAGGACATTGTGGGACGAATGGAAGGATTTTCAACTAATTTATGTGTGTCACTGTGGTTCGATGACAGAGTGGTTGGATTATAACCAGGAGTGTGTAATACTGTTCCTAATGGGTTTAAATGAGTAATATGCTCATATTCATGCTCAGATCTTGACGATGGAACCAATTTCAGTAATTTCGAAGACCTTTTCTTTGGTAGTTCAAGAAGAAACGCGGAGTTATAAACATCACGAAGTTTCTGTGGCTCTATCTGTCAATCTCTATTCGTGAACACCTCGAATGTGGCTGCTGCAAGAGGTGCTTCCAATGTTAGGGGAACCAAATCTGATAAGCCTATTTGTTCACATTGTCATTTTCCTATCATGTTGTTGACATATGCTACAAATTACCTGGATATCCTCCGAGTCTTCCAAAGTACAAGCAAAAACAAAGTGAAGGAAAAGTACATGTTAACCAGACTCGCAACTATTCTGATGCATTAATGCCTATTGTGGGTGAGACTCTAAATCTAGATCATTGTCATCGACTTATTGCATTCTTGAGCTTGCAACTTCAGCTTGATAACAGCAACACTTCGATTTCACAACAATAGCCCGACATCTCTGCACCTT
Source organism: Primulina tabacum (assembly GCF_025594145.1). Lineage (NCBI taxonomy): Eukaryota > Viridiplantae > Streptophyta > Magnoliopsida > Lamiales > Gesneriaceae > Primulina > Primulina tabacum. The sequence continues at coordinate 50,870,184 of NC_134551.1, forward strand.
GTTTCACTGGTACATACTCTTTATCAACTATTTGTACTCCTATTTTTTCTCTATCTTGGATCATAGACACATGTGCCACACATCACATTCACATAGCTTGTGTTCAACAGGCTTCAATTTCGATAGCTTCCCATTTTATACCAACATCTTCATTACTTTCTCAATCATATCTCCAATTCCACAATCTCATAGACTGGAATTAGCTCCAACATCCAAAGCTGCTAATGTATCTTTACAACTAGAAGTCATATACAATGTTCTAGTTTTTTTCCCACGAGCAACAATTATGGCTCATTTGTTTACTTTTCAGGAACCATTACAAAAATTCACATTATGTCTTCCTCATTGAGCTGTAAGATATCATATTGCATGTAAATTTTGATACATGCCTTATTTTGTTATTTTCCAGACATATCTATTTGACTTTTTCATCCAGACATCATTCATATCAACTATTTCTAAAAGTTTTCCATCGTCCACGAAAAATTTTCCTTAATTTCTAGCAATGTAATGTTGAATACATCACAATTATTAGTGGTATGGAACAAAGCTCGTGAGTCCATAACCCAATAATCAATCGATATTTCCATAGATAGTAATAAAACATCATGTATCTCCTCAGTAACAGTGTTAGCATTATTTTTCGTTGATTTACAATTCTTTTTCAAGTGACAATTTTCATTAGAACTCCAGCATTTCAAATTTTTTTTCCAAATGTGATTTTGTCTTTTTCATTTCTTGACTTGGTTGTGCATTGGTTATAACTTCTTTCGCCACTCTTGTCCCTACCTCTGTTCTCGAGATTTAGAGCATATCTCGATGATTTCCCTTCACATGAATACATCATGCGAACTTCTTCAGCAAGAATTTGATCTCTGACATCATTAAATTGTAACTTTCCTTTTCCAAAAGAGTTGCTAACCGGTCTACATCGGTTCCAAATTATTTGGTTAAGACGTCAAAATAATAAGTGCACGGATCTCATCATCAAAATTTATTTCAACTGACGTTAGCTGAGAAATAATCGTGTTGAATTCATTGATGTGTTTAGCTAACAAAGTACCTTATCTCATTTTCAAGTTGAATAACTTTTTCATGATATGCATTTTGTTGTTTGTTGATGGCTTCTCGTACATGTCCGACAAAATGGGCATCATCTCATCAATGGTTTTTGCCTCAACCACATTATGCGTCAGCGTCACGTTCTTCATTAGGGTCAATCGCATTACACTTAACATTTGTCGGTCAAAGAACTCTCAGTCATCAACCTCCATCTTTTCTGGCTTCTTTCCTGGTAGGGATTGATTCAACATCTTGCTATACAGATAATCTCTGATATGCAACTGCCAGAACAAAAAAAACTGTCTCGTCGAACTTGTTGATTCCAGGATCCGATCTATCATCTCTGGCCATTGCTTCTTTATCCTTAGCAAAAAAATCTCAAAAAATCTTTTATGACATGGAAGACAAGACAAATCTGCAACCACATAGCATATTTAGAATTTTAAAAAATTTTACAGCAAAACTTTGATACCAGTTGTTGTGGAATATACCGAAGCGATAACGATCATGACGGTAATATAAAACCAAAAAATTGCAAAATAAAATAATCAACAAGAACAAAAATATTTATGTGATTCACCTAACATAATTTAAGTCCACTGTAATGCCCGAGAATTTTGATTACGGTAATCTGATATGATTTGTTGACAATTGATGTGATTATAGACGGAACGGATCAGATTGAGATAGCCGAAAAGAAGATTGATCTATGTGCGAGGATAAGCCCTCGCGCATATGCGCGACCCCGCCGGGCGCATATGCGCGAGGCAGGCAGAGAACCTCGCGCATATGCGCGACATGGATCCGCGCATGAGCGCGAGGGTACCCGAGAGTTGTGAAGGACCTCGCGCATATGCACCGAGTAAGTGCGCGCATATGCGCGAGCTGCCGAGAAGATCATTGCCGAGACCAGTAGGTCTAGCGCATATGCGCCGGTTGAGGTCGCGCGTATGCGCGAGACGTGTTGGGCAAAGAGGAAGCCATTTGCCCCTTAACATGAAATATATATATATATATATATATATATATATATATATATATATATATATAACTCCTTCATTCAGTTGGACGGCAAGAGGGAAATCGAGAGAAGGCTTCAGAGAATTGTGAAAAATCTTTACGTCTTTTATTTTAGAAATTTGAAGTTTGTGAAAGATCCGCCCATCAGAATTTGAATCCGACTTCAGTACTGTGTTCCTATCGACGCAGGCTACAACTGGACGTAAGTTTTCTTAAGTTTTGATATGATTTGAAATTATGGTATTACCAGAATCGGATATGATTTATATATGGTGTTTTTGATATGCTAAACATCGTATAATTGAAATCAGATTGAAAAACGGATATCGTATGAAATTGTTATGAATTTCAGATTAGATATGATTGAGATTGATATCAGATTGTGTTGTTATCGATTGTGAATTGTAGTAATTGATATCGGTTGATATTGTATTGACGAGGATATCAGGATTGTTCCGTTATGCCGTTGATCTTGAGTTAGATTCAGATTGATCAGATTCGGTATTGAGTTGAGCAGTATATTGATATTGTACTTCTTGATATTGTCATTGCCAGATTGAATATTAACAGACTTCGAATTCCAGACTTGAACGTTGTCAGAACTACAACTAAAGAAAGGTATAAGTCAATGTCGAACCGGGAGAATGACTCGAGTGTGAAATGCTTGAATTTCCCTAAACCACATACTTATTTTTATTGTGTGCATTGATTTGATTGATTTGCTTGTTCTATTGATTTATAGAAAGCATGTAATAGACGATTGGTCTTGTGACAGACGGGACTGATGGTGATGGAATCGTCACTGACCCATTGCACATTGTCACCGAATAGTGATTGGCGGAGGTTGCCAAAGTCTGTGACGGATAGGTCAAGACACTGGATGTTTGGCTTATATCGATGTTTGATTAGAAGTGGATTTACTTCTTTTACTAAATTCGATATAGTATGCCAACATCTGGAAATCGGGATCCCTAGACTAGGAATGAGTCTAGTCTGAGATATGGAGTCATGAGTTGATTTACAGATTATATTGAATTATGCTATCAGATTTTGATTCATATTACTGATATCTGTCTCATACTTTATATTGATTATATGATTGCATGTATCGTTGATTTATACTGGGATATATTTCTCACCGGAGTTATCCGGCTGTTCTCGTGTTTGTATGTGTGCATTACAACAGGTGAGACAGGATCAGGGTCGAGGAGATGAAGAGAGATCGTGAGTAGAGTGGAGACTACGTACTTGGATTCTAGATAGGGTTTGAACATTTGATATGTAGTTGTTAAACCTTAGTTTTAAATGATTGTATATGGTACAAGACTTGTACTTTGTTTTCGATGTATATATTCGAATGAATTCCATTACGTTCCGCATTTGACACTTGTATGTTAAAAAAAAAATTAGACCCTGTTTATTATAATTGATTTAATTATTCCCACAGACGATTAAGAAATGAATTAGCGTCCGGGTCCCCACATCCACGGAGCTACGACAAATCTTTGTTATAAGGAGAAAAATACAAATGTATACAAAACACTTAATATCTCACAATCCCCGACAATATAACCAAATTGTATGCCACAATCATTTCACATTTTGTTAGCCATTTGTGTCTGTCACCACCAACTTGCATCTTTCTTATCCGTTGAAAGAGTGAAAGAGCGTGTGTGTGTGAAGCTGGAAATGAATATATTGTACTAAAAAATAAATAATTAATTTAATATGCCATATTCATTAAGATGTCTAGTTAATTTCGCTATTATATCATTTACTTTAGATATCTTAAAACAATATTTTACCCTAAATTTTACATTTTGCATTAAAAAAATTTGCATCAACTACCCTACCCTACCCTACCCATTCATTAAATTAAGATTTTATTAGCTGATGCAATTTATTGTGTAGTAAAAAGTTTAAGATGTCAGATAGAAAATCTCGTGTGGATGCTCTAAAATGTACGGTCTTTGAGGTCAACAAATATAAACGAGGATAATGTCCTTAAGATATGTTAAACTAAATCGTTTGGATAATTAGAAAATAACTTACTAACTACAATTATAAACGTATAAAGTATAATTGAGAGACGGGTAAATTATAGAAACTAGTAATCGTGGCACACGCGTTGTGTGTGTCCTGAATATATGTGGTTAATATATTAAATATTCATGATATTACAACACAATGACGTCACAACATAAAGAAGAAAGTTTATTTTTCACGGTGGCTAGTTTGGAGAAGAAATAATATTATTTTTTACGTGAGCAGTTTCCTTATGACGATGAATATAATATTATTTGTTAAGAAAAAATATAATATAAAAAATGAGAAAGGGTAAAATAGGAAAGATAGTTGGTATCCTTGTAGAGCGGTTATTATTAGGGCATCATACTTAATATAATAGTATAGATTATCAACAACGAAAAAAAACATTTTTGGAACAATGACTCTTGCTTAAATTGTAATTTCCTTATGAGTAAGGTCTCTTGTAAGACGGTCTCACGAATCTTTATCTGTGAGACGTGTTAACCCTACCGATATTCACAATAAAAAGTAATAATCTTAGCATAAAAAGTAATATTTTTCATAGATGATCCAAATAAAAGATTTGTCTCACAAAATATGAACCGTGAGACTGTCTCACACAAGCTTTTGTCTTTCCTTATTCTTATTCACTTCATAAAAAATTATGGATCTCATATTTAAAAACAAAAGAGTCATTGGATACATAAGACAATGTCAAAAGATTGAAGAAGGAAGCATCGTGGCATTAAATTTTTTAAAGAAGTATAGGGGCCAAAATTTTGAATGCAATTAATGCTTGGTTTGATTTCTTTATACATTAAATTTTAATTTAATATTCTCTTATATATATATATATATATATGGCAGACCCTAATCAAGACTAGGTGAAGAGAATTAGTCTCAGGATTCTTATATTTCGATGACTGAAAATAAATTATTAATATTTTTTAAAATGAAATATATAAGTAAAATGGACGTGATTAAGACTGAAATTTATAAATTTGATTTTGAGTAGATATCTTGTGAGACGATCTCACGAATCTTTATCTATGAGACGGGTCAACCCTACCGATATTCACAATAAAAGTAATACTCTTAGCATAAAAAGTAATAATTTTCATTGATAATTTAAATAAGAGATCTGTTTTACAAAATACGATCCATGAGACCGTCTCACACAAGTTTTTGCCTTAAAAAATGCAACTTTCACTCTAAAAAATTATCTTCTATTAAATAAAATTTGCTTAAAAATAATGTATATTAAAAAACAAAGAATAAAATACAAATGCACAATGCCATGGCCGTTGGCTGGTTTGGTTTGTACCCGCCATTTCTGTTATATGAAATACGATGTATCAGGTAATTTCACTATTTTGTGAAATTTAATTATTATTATTTTCTCATGGGTAAATTGTATTATATATTGTAAATAATAACTCAGTAAAAGATTTAATAAAATGTTTTTGCATTTGATCAAGATACAATATAATGGTACATCGTTTTCGAAAATTGACCAGAATATCATAATTATGTTGGAAAATATTAAGATTTAATAAAGATATATTATGATCAAGAAAATACACTATCTTGAACATATTAAAATGAAATCTATACGTTAATATTTATATGATAAAATTAAATAAAATATGTATTTTTTGGCATTGAATTGAAGGTGGTACTGAAAGTCTAAAAGCATTTTATATATATATTTTTTAAAATTTTATTTTTTTTAAAAATATATATAATAATAATAATAATATATTATTCTGTCAAAATTTCTTTCTACAACAGATTGCTGTACGAAACGTAATAACGGGGATTTGACCGGGAAACGTAAGATTCAAAGAACCATTCTTAGCGTACTAGGAAAAGGAATACAAAATGAAGACTTGTTGGATGTACAAATTGCAGAAAAATACCCATTTGAAAGTCAACTTCAGCCTGAATCTGTGCGAATTAGGGGGAAATCTTGGCTCTGTTGTTCTCCTCCATTTATTCCATTAAACTGTATAAATTCATTTTGGGCCTCAATGCCGTTCACGGGATCTACCTCAACAAGATTCTTATGCATGCGGATGGATGTATGTATATATTTTGAACTTTGAAGATGGTGGTCAGTGTAAAAGACGCAACTTTACTCCACCACGCTTGTATTATACTGCTTTTACTGTGGCTTCTCAATTCATTCAACTGCTGCCACACTGTTGCTTATTGTCTATCCTTCGTCTATCTCTATTTCGTAAGCTTCTTGATTTTTGTATGTGTCTGGTCTTATTATATTCTGGATCAAAGTTCCTTTTCATCCTTAAAAGAAAAAAGATTTATGGGTCAGGATGCTTTTGCAGGTTCATGAGGAATATGTGATTAGATTGAGAAAGAAACTGAAGTTCGAGGCAAAAATAGAATCTGATCAAGAAAGGGTAAATTATGATTCAGTGTGTGTTTACTTAGTTGATTGTGTTGTGTAGTTTAGTTGAAGAGAAGATTATGAAATCAGTGTCCATTTTGTATTTGTTTAGTTGAGTGTTTCTGTTTATAGGAAGAAGAAAAATGAAAATAGTAAGAGGCAGATGGACCAAGATTTGGATATCAGGGTGATAAAGGATTCGATGTATGATAGCCAATTAAAAACGAGGGATACAATTATATTTTGTTGATATTATTTTGAGCTAGGGAGGCCATGTCAGTTCCATAAATGAGAGAAAAGGTGCCAATCGAGTTGAAAGTATGCATATTTTTTCAATATTTAACATGTGAAATACTCATTATTTATGAAGGTGCTTCACTGGGTTGATTGCTTTCCATATTCCCTTTTTATTGTAGTTGGATTGAATTTTGTTAATTAGGGTAAATAATATGTTTCTTATCTGTATTGATCACATTTTTTGTAGGTGTTTTCAGATTCTGAAACGGTAAGATGGTTGAACCATGCTATAGAGAAGATTTGGCCTGTTTGCTTGGAAGAGATAGTTTCTCAGAAAATCCTACTTCCTATGGTTCCTTGGTTCTTGCATAAATATAAACCTTGGACTGTGGTATGAGTTGAAAAATTTATATAACCTCGATGACATTTTTTATGATATTTGTTTGTTAATTGGCAAATGCCAATGGGATGGACGGATGGGGCTACTACAATGTTGCTGCCTATTTTTCGCTTTTTGATAGGTAATACCGTATTTTTTAATGCGCAGAACGATGTTGAGATTCAGCATCTTTATTTGGGAAGTTCCCCGCCAGTATTCACAAAAATGAGGGTTCTTCAGCAATCCGATGGTACTGATGACTTGGTAAGTGAACTAGAATCAACGACCAATCAACATGTATTAAACTTTACTCTGCTTTTGCTGCTACTCCAGTGAAGGAATATTACTGCCAACCAAATGCAGGTTTTAGAATTGGGAATAAATTTTCTTAGTGCAGATGATATGAGTGCGATACTCGGTGTGAAACTGAGGAAACTACTGGGATTTGGGATGTGGGCAAAATCACATTTGTTAGACATGCATATTGAAGGAAAGGTGAGTAAAATGTTACTCTGTTAGGCAAATCTAGTAATTTTGGCGAGCTTTAAGAACTTGCAGCACTGGCTTTGGCAATCTAATTGGACTGTGTGTTATTTTAAACATACCCCACGATTTCAAATCTTTGGAAATGAAATGTTGCTCATTGAATTCACATGATATGAATAGTTGTAAACTTTCTTTTCTGGCAGGTGTTAGTTGGGCTTAAGTTCCTGCCTTGTTGGCCATTTATTGGTCGTTTGCGTCTATGCTTTGCTGGGCCACCATATTCTCAGATAACTGTCAAGCCTATATTCACACATGGCCTCGATGTATCAAAATTTCCGGGGATAGCTGGATGGATAGTAAGTGCATAAAATCATTTTCATGCCAAGCCATATAGAAAATGTAAAAGAGAGAGAGAGGTAGAGAAACCAGTTTTGAATTCTTCCTGTTATGAAGATTCATCTGACTTATTGTGAATAAATTTTAATTGGTTTAGGATAATCTTATGGCCCTTGTCTTTGAGCAAACTCTAGTGGAGGTGAGATGATTTACTTTATGATTCTTGAACCTTCATTCATGTTATTGCCAATTAGGTGCATGGATACTTCTTTTCTTATGTCGTTTATGATATCTTTAAGCTGCTGGAATGTTTCATGTACCAACTTATAATGTTCTGTTACTTTTATAGCCTAACATGTTGGTGGTTGACGTCAAAAAGTTTTGTTCACCCCTACCAGGTATCTTGACTCTTACTTCATGATTTCTAATCTTTGTCCCACGAAGTTGAATTTCATTTGTAAAAACATTGTGTTATTTTCTATCTTGGAGCAAAAAAAGGTAGAGTTACGCTGTTAGTCTCAGTTGTTCCTAAGGCTGAGCTGTGCAGATAGAGTGAGTTTATGGGCATTCTTCTATTTTCAGCTGTGTGAGTAATGAGACCATAAAATTTGGCGATGGTTTTATTGTTCAATGGTTCTTTTATCACTTTTTCTTATTGCCCCCATATCAGAGAACTGGTTCTTCATTGATGCAAAGGAGCCCATCGCCCATGCTACTGTGGAAATTCTTGAAGCTGCTGATATGAAACCAGCAAACTTGAATGGTTAATTCAACCATTTCGTTAACAATTATGTTCACAAGATTTTCTTGATTGTAACTAGAGTTGATTTCAGGTTTAGCCGACCCATTCGTGAAGGGACGATTAGGACCCTACAGATTTCGGACCAAGACTCAGAAGAAAACTTTGGCTCCAAAATGGCACGAGGAATTCAAGATCCCTATTTGCACATGGGAATTACCTAACATCCTCATTATACAAGTTGTAGACAAGGATTTCTTCTACAATGACATAATGGGGTAATGACACAATGAGATGTGTTCACTGCTTTTTTGTCATTGATACTTTATTATGTTCACCTTGTTTGGACGTTTTCAGTATTTATTGGTAGTTTGTTTTTTAGATGTCTTCTAGAAATTGGAGCTAGTTCTTTTCCTTGCGTTTCCAAATCCCGATCTGACTATATCCAGAAAATGTAGTTTTAGCCAAATCTTGTCAGGAAGCTTATGCTTGTTACTGATATACGTCTTTATTTTAGAGAACTAAATACATATTTGACATATTTTATCGAAGCCTAGTTTTTCAGAACTGTATTTTCTAAGAAATATTGACAAACTAAATTGTTATTTTCTCAATTTATAATGAATTAATAAGGTAAACGGTGCAGAGATTGTTGTGTGAGCATCGATGAAATCCGGGATGGCCGGAGGCATGAGATGTGGTTGCCGTTAAATAACATTAACTGTGGAAGATTGTGTCTCGCAGTGACCGTTTCTGAGTGCAACAAAAAGGTACAATTTATCCTTCGACTCTAGCCCGTTTATATGCAATCCTGCTTTCCTGGGGATGATCCCACCTGTTTCATTTGAATCTTTGAAACAGGACTTGAAATTTTTTAAAACATATCTACAAATTCCCTATGAAAATCTTAAATGGAATAAGCAGATCACTCTTATTTATGTGTGTGCGTGTTTTGCATCTATAATATAGCGTGCAAGATCTTGGACCGAGCCAGAGTCCACTTGTTAGTCCGGTAAGCTTGCTCAAATAAGGCTTAACTGGACTTAAATTGTTGAACATGAGGTTATGTGTCTCAGAAAGGCTATCGAGCTGGTTCGTAAGCTTTTCCTCGTTATAGGTTTATTCATATAAGGTTATAGATGTGGCATTACATGGACAAAATCCAACCAAATTTATCCTCATAAAATACGTCCCTACCTTCACAGTTTTTATTATTTAGCATAGTTTTTTTTATGTAGTTTCGTAGTTCTATCTTTATAAACGTTAAATTGTTTCATCAAAGCAGCGTGCAGAATATTCGTATGATCTAAAACTTCTGAACGAAGAGTTTGATTTCACTAAGAAAGGCTCCTTGTCAAGATCATCCAACATATCCCCGAAAGTCGACGATGTATGTGAAACTATGGACAACACAAGAAAACCAAGTAATTGAATTCGGATTCATCCCTGTGGTAAGCAAGCTCTGGGTGATGGTCATAATTCAACACGGAAGCTTGTTAAGTCCAGGGGCTGATGCATCCAACCAATGTCTGGAAACTAATACGATCACATTGATAGATCTAGGCGTTAACAAGGGCCTCTGAAAGATTGGCTCAGTGTTCCACAGAATCCACGACGAAGAACACTGAATTCACGACGAAATGTAGGCGTTAATCGGTCACTGAAGCGCATCATGAATCATATATACGGTGTGGTAGCTTGATTATCAGGGAGGCTTTGGCATTGTCGTGGTGCTAGTTTTCTTGAAAATGTTTAGTTTTATATTACTAGCAGGGAGAACGTAATATACTGTAAAAATCAATTATAAAATTAAAATTTCAATTTCAATTTTCTAAAAAAATAATTTGAATCATTTTGTTATCTATCTGAGTTTGATCTCTTGTCATATTAAACGAATAAATTAATTAACAACTTATGTAACTTATTTTCAAAATTGTTTCCCCACTTAAAATTCAAATTTTAGTTTAATGCTATATAATAAATTATAATTAACATAATATATAGTACGAAATGAACTTAAACAAATTTTAAAAATATAAATATATTCAAACACCATGTATAAGACATAATAATCTAAAAATCAATCAAATTATGGATTTTATCAAAGTACAAATCGTAATTTAAATAAGTGAAGCAAGACAAATAATTATCAATTTAAAATATTCGTAACCAACTCAACAAAACAATATCTAAACTTAATAAAATAATAATATTGATATGAAAATATAATACATAATATTCAATTTAAATAATATTTAATCTCCTACCGAATTTTTACCTTTTGTTTTAAGAATTATATATCGTAAATAATTAATTTTATATCAGAGTTAATCTTTTGTAAACTACATTGATGACTATTAATTTATTGTAAAATACAATTTTAAAATAATAAATAAATAAACATATTTAATTAAATATACATTTAAATAAGATTATATGGTAAATATAAAATAAAATCAAATACAATAATTATTAAATATAAATTTTAAACTACATGCATGATTTTTACCATAAAAATTTGAAATATAACCAAAGAAATAAACTTTCATGAAAAAATACTATTTTTTATGTTTGTTGGATTAGTTATTTTGATTTCAAAATAATTAAATAAAAATATTAAAAATATCATATGTAAAAGTTCTTATATTTTGACAAATGTTAATAAATGATTATTATAATTTATATTTATTATAAATATTATGTCATATATTTTTTTAAAAATAGAAAATAACTTATGTGTTTTAACTGCTCATTAATATCTATTTTTCATGCATTACATATTTAAAGTTTTGATTAATAATTGATTTTGACAAGCAGATGCATGTAACTTTTCAGTTATACAATTCAATAAAATAATCATATATATAAGATATATATTTATTATAATTTTTTATTTTCATTTTTTTGAATTTTTATTATATTTTAAAATCAAAATCAAAATTATATATGTATTACAATATAAAATTTTCATATTGATAGTTATTATCTTGTTTGAAAGAAAAAATATATGTGAATACATAATTTATTTTACAATCAAATAATTTTCATATACATTAGTTAATTAATAATTTTTTAAAAAATATATAATTTATATTTTCATCAGGAATTCAGATGTCATATATTTTTTTTATGTATTCGTATGTGCTTAGTGGTTATATATGTATGTAAATTTGACATTACAAATTATTTGCTTCTTTGAGCTATTTTTAATATCAAATATGTCGTAATATTGAACATTTGAAATCATGTTTTTTAAGTTTTAGAGTTGTATATATTTTTGTCACTTATTTGACTGGATTTTTTAATTTTCTTAAAATTTCATAAATAAAACATACATAGAAATTTAAAGTTGTAAATCAAAAGATCACATACTACCAAATTTTGTGTATTGAATTTATAAATTTGTCAGAGATATAATTTTTTGAAAAATTGTTACTATGATCCATTTTTAAATATCAAATAAAATAGTTATACAATATGTGATACGGTGAAATTATTTGTTTAACAGTTATGCTTTAAATTTAAATATTATGAAAGCTGATTTTGGAATTAAAACCAAAAAAGATTTTAATTCTAATTTTGGTTTCACTATTCTTGAAAATATGATCGAGTTTACCTTTATATTCTTAATGTTTCAAATATTATTGAATTTTATTTATTGAATTTTTAAATTTGTCTGATATATGATTTTTTTAAAAAATATTTCTAAAATATTTAAATTTCTTATTATAACTAATTCTCTGAATTCTTATAAGAAAATTATATTTTATGATATTATTAATATATTAACATTCATAATTATTGATATATATATTTTTTAATAATTTATTAAACGTTTTGGTTTCAATTCTTAGTTAAGAAAAAACAACAAAATATGTTAGTATTAAACTTCGTATTATTATATTATTATATATTCATCATGTTATTCTATTATTGTATATATAATTATTATTTTTCATATATCTTATTTTGATACTATAATTTATTAATTAATTATAAACTGCATTAAAAAATAATTACAAAATTGCATTATAATCATAGAATAAAAATGTATAGGAAAATTAAAAGAATAAAACATCTCAAGGTAGTATAAAGATGAATTATTTGAGAAAATTAATAAAGGAGTTATATTTTATTCTTGAAATGATTAAAATTACTACAATCAATATATATTGTAGTGATAATTCATTAGCATTTGTTAGACTATTAATTATATACTAAGTTGAATAATTAAACTGCTAATTAATTATATATTAGGTGGAATAAATATAAAATTTTTCTATTTAATTTTTGCTCTTACAACAATTAGAATTATATATATATATTCATATTAATTTTTTTGATTTGTATTGATAAGGATGTCATTTTTATTTTTTGAAAATTGTTAAACATGACCCACGATCCACATTTTTATAGCTATATAAATATAGATAAAAAAATACATTTTTATTATCAAATATATCATTTTTAATGTATCATTGTTATTAGATTTCACAAAAAATTGTGTAGAAAATTTCAATATAATTAATCTAACAATACACAATTTAAGGGGATAGTAGAAAATTTACAATGAAAAACTTTGTCATTCTTTTTACACTATTACATGTATAATAGATAAATATATATTTTTTAAATGTTTTTTCTTTTAATATTTTTAATCAAAAATATATATTTTTATTCAAAAATATATTATTTTAATATTTTTTCTAAGAATATGTACCAAAAAATTGTTATTTCTCTAATGTATTTTTATTATAAAATTTCTATTCAATTTTGCGTAACATTATTTTCAAAATTTCTTATGTTGTAATTTTTATTAAAAAAATAAAAATGCTACTATGATCTTCATGTATTTAATGAGTTCAAAAAAACAAATGCACCAATAAATGTATAAACAATACATTGACAGATAGAAGGACCCTAAGTTTAAAAAAAATCTGTATCTACTGTCGACATTATTTATTTATTTTTTAAAAAAACACTATTTATTTTTTAAGTTCATATATTATGTGTCAACTTACATTGCACAATAACAATAAATTTAAGATTTAACTGTAATGTTTTTTTAACATAAAACGGGATTAATATTTTAATTGATCATTAAAACCATATTCATCTTTCTTTTTCTTTTTCTTTTTTGGCAAACTAGACTTTCGAATATTTATTTCAGTTTGGGGAATAATTAAGAATATGTAAATTGATCTTTACAGAAATAGGTAGCTTTTGGCAACCATTATCGTTTATTGCATAGACCTTAAAAGGGGCTGTAAATGTTTGGACACAGATTTCAGTGTCTCAATCCAGAAAAAATTATACAATATATATGTTAGTAGTCTAACAGCTAACATAGTAATGTTTATCTTTCGGCTGTACAATACAAGAGTAAAATGTATAAATTTGCTACATACAGAGTGTAAATCACCTACGTTTTTTCTTCTTTCCAGCAAGAATTGGCTGAATCTGTAGCCTCCTGCTGAATGCCTCATTGAAAAGGAATCGAGTTTGAAAAGCAGATATGATCGGGAGCCATGCTAAGACGGCCACAGGAAAGAAAAGAAGGACGCCCATGCCATAGTCGTAAGCTCGGGCAAACACACGAGTGAACTCCCACAAGCCAATACACTCCATCTTAGGCCTCAGAGTTTGTGAAACCTGATCAATAAGCCAAGAATTAAGACTGAAAACGCTACGCGAAGAGCAGAATTTGACATAAACACGAACGTTGTTTCAGACTAACCAATATCAAGCCCCAACCCGTTGGCAGAAAAGCAAGACAACAAATGATCAAATCTTTGAGAGATAAATCACATATGAACGAAAGAGTTACTATTGTTGCCACAACACCCAAGAAAAGGATGACTTTGAACAGCCGGAATGCCATGTGAAAATTGGCACTGAGATATTGCCTCCCCAAGTTTACGACCTGCTTAATAATAACATAAATATGCAACTTAGACGTTTCTTTGAGTAAAAAACATTTCAAAGGGAACCACAGAATCTTGAATTTACCTTGAGTAGCAGAAATATCACGACTATAACCGCCCACGATAGCACATACACAAGAAAGTTCTTGCTCTGTTTAGATATATCAAGGTGATATACCAAACCATATTGATAAATAAAAAATCTCAACGAGAGAAGTAATTCTATAATCAGCGAAGTGATCCCAGAGTGAAGAAGGTGAGCTTGCTCTTCATTCCACCAGGAGTGCCAGCTTTTATCTTGCTGGATTCCTATTCCACCCTGCTGTTTGATCCATTTGTTCCAATCTGTCCAGTCATCTACTATCTTTCCCCAGTCAAATCCAGAAGGATTAAACAAAAATGGTGCAAAAAGCCAAGTCATTGACATGAACCAGATTGCATATGTTATCAACACGTATGCCTTGCTGCTCTCGTATGACCATCTAAATAAATCATAAACAATAAGAAGCAGCAAAAGCTCGAACCCTTTAACAAAGTGACTCCGCGAATATAATCTATAGTTTTCAGTAAAGCTGGAGTGGAAAATCACCACTTTGCGTCCGGTGGGTCTATACTTGGCTCCCCCATGAAGTATTGTTCGGCCATAGTAATGAGATTTTGTCCCATAAGAAAAGGTAAAGAAAACAGAAGCTAACTGCAGTTGCATGAGAACAAAATCTTTAATGGCGTTGAGGAATCCTCTCTCAAGTCCTATCTCAATAACCATTGGCAAACCTGTTAAGAGCCCGAGTTGTATAAATGATTGGGAGGCCAAAGCTGTTTCCAACGATTTGATGTTTTTCACTTTAGCCTCTAGCAGGAGGGATCTTTGAAGACCACTTAGTACCAGGTAAAGCTGTCCATAGAGAAACAGGTATACTGCAATCATGGATATCTGCAAAATTGGAAAATGTAGTGTGAAAGTAATCAACAAATTTCAAGATAAAATTATTCTGCCTAAATTTACATCAAATGTAATTTGAGTGACTATTAGTTAATAAGTATTTATAACGTTCAAGGGAAAGAAGCACAAAAGATTTCAGAATTCAGATAAAACTTACAAGGCTGTTAAAATAAAAGCCAACAGTGGTGAAATAACAAGAAAGCATCCGAAAGAAGTCAAATCTACGTCCAAGGCGGTAAATATCACGACTAAGAGTTTGCTCACTGTTCCCGTTTGCCACTTTGGCTTCAAATTTTGAAATTTGGTTCAGTCCAACATCGCGGCCTTTCCCAACTTGAATATACTCATGATATGTAACATATCCCTTTCGCAGTGTAGTATTGAATCCTGTAATGTATAAACTCTAAGTTGCATTCACAAATACCATATAATTATTGTAGAAAAACAACAGGGCAAATTGCAAACAAGTACCTGCATAGACATCCTCACTCAAGTTAATTGTTTTTGATGCCTTGCTAATGCCACCTCTTGTCAGGTGAAATATTCTGTCAAATAAATCAGGATGTCCATAATGGAATCGAACCCTGCATTATTTCATGACCGTGAAAAATACAATCATTGAGTTGTTTAGGATCCAAATGCAAATTAAATTCATGTAACAAGCACAAAAACTGTAACACCAAAGAAAGTGAGCATGATAATAAGAATAGTTTATCCTAACTTCGATTTGATTCCATTAGACAACAAAAACTAGTTCATTACCTGAGAGGATTTGCTAGAATTCTTTGACCAATTGTGACAAAGCTGGTCTCTTGGTAAGACATAAACCATGCCAAAGAAGAAACACTGCAGTACAATATTATATTAGATTTCATGGAGGATTCTCATGATAATACAGATAGAAAATGTCATCCCTTTTTTCTTCACCTTCTTCTCAATGTTCTTGCATGTATTCATGACATATTTAGCACCTTTTCCTTGTGAAACAACTAATATATCACTTCATATGATGTCTCAACAAGGCTGAAGAGCTAATAGTTAACAAAATTAATATTGACATTGAACATTTTTCTTATGGCTTAAGATAAAATACTAGATGGTATTTGGGAAAGCTTCTTTTCTGTACAGGAGAATTAGGCAAAACCTGAAATTATCATTCAGATCAACGAAAAAAATAGTTTCTCGTTCACTTCTTTCACAACTGTGACAATTATGTACTAGAAATTAATTTTGAATATGGAACTAAGCAATCTACTATCCTAACAAAAGCATCTCAAAGTTCTTAAGATGTAGCAATTAGTGTAATTTCATCAAATGCTGCAATTTTTCTGAGGAAGCCAAATTCTAGTTTCAATGACTAAAAAAACACATAGTGCAAGAATCATCAGAAGATATCAATCTGTTGCCTAGTTTCTGTACATAATGAGGCAAATTTTATGTCAAGAATCTTAAGAGCTGACCTTCCGGTGAATATGTGCTCTCTCATGCCAAGAATAGTAGGCCTCCTTCCCTGAACTCGTTGAAATTCTTGCAGTAAATTTCTCATCTTGAGAGATTCCTCCAGATAATTATCCTGCCAGAACATTGTAAGATACCACACCATGAAGCCATGGAAAACTTGGAAGGGAGAAGAGTATAAAAACAAAAAATACAATACCTGGTTCATATCGATTGCTTGCAGAGCTTCACCGCGTGTGAAAATTATTGAATGATTTTGATTCTCGGGTTTACCTTCTCCTATATTTGGTGATCCAGGAAGTTTTATGCGATAAATTTCCTGCAAGAAAATCAAGTTAGTAACTCTGACTAGTAAAATTTCAAGGTTATATGATAAAAGAATTGTGTTCATTGCCTTCATGTAAATCGATTGGAAGCGTATAAAATCAAATTTTTATCTGCAACTTTGTGTTAATTGAAATTCATGCAAATACCGAAACCATTAGATTTCATGATATTTGTTGCAACCACAAAATGTCTTTCGCACTTTAACAGATGAAGGTAGCAATTGAAAGAAACAGCCACCAATAAAAATGCTGAAATGAAACTGTTATTTCGAAATATAATGTATGAAAAGATCCTCCCAGAGAACAAAATTTCTCTACAAGGGATAAATAAACCTTATCCCTAGCAATGCTAGTATCAAAACTCTAGGAAGAATAATTGAATGCATATCAACTTCCCCCCTCCTCACATTTTATTCTTCTCCTTTCCTCCCCTTCCACGTGAACTGTGGCTAGCTATTGACCTCCTTGACTTGGGCCATGATCCTTCTCTTGTTAAATCTTTTAAACTAACCTTCCTTCCTCAACTTTCTCGGCCCAATATTTCGTGCCATATCAATATTATTTATTATCAGAGATTAAATTTTTTTCGACAGAAAGCAATATTTTATTAACATGAGACTTTAATTACAAAAAGCAGGCCAGAAGTTTATGCATTATATAGTAAGACCGGGGTCATATTAACATAATAATATAAGACCTGAATTCCTATACAACTTTGAGACCGAAACATCTTGTCATTATGACATGTTTCTCTCATCAATGTTATTTTTATGAACAGAGCAATACATCTCATTTAGTTGCTACCTGATCAAATCCATTGACAGCTCTGACTAATATAGAAGAATAAACTTTCTGAGTTACCCCACTCACAATCTCTTCTTTCTCTTCAACATACGCAACACGCAGAGCAGGATACCTATGAACAAAGTTGGATAATATATTTTTTTAAGTGTATCAGCCAAATATATTTGTCATACACTGATAAATTTTGAATAGAACTCTTGTCTTCAGAACTACCTCTTCATTAAATCAAGTATGTCTTGGGCCTGAGGATCTCCAGAGGATTTTTGGGATCCGTATATTTGACATGAAACAACATGAGTAAATTTCATGTCTGTTAAGGCATCAAGTTGTGCTGATAATGTATCGTTTGCCTTATCAATTGCATCGTAACTTTGGATAATATCTGGTGAGCATGTCATACAACATGAAATGTTTCTTGCTCAAATTCACATTTCAAAATAGCCTCAAACTGGATCCTGATGCAATTTTACACTGCTGAATAAATTAATGAAACTTACCATCATCCTCAGTCATGTCCAGAAAAGCTTGTAATTTGAGGGCTTTCCTGTAATACATCATTCCTCTAACTGTTTGAAATATTAAAAAAAGAGTCAATATTGTAAACATTTTGGACACTAATATATTTTTCACAAAAACAGATGTCAATTATGCTCTCATGACTTACCGGTCCTGCTCAGTGTTTGCCCTCGGAAAGAAGCCCAGTCTCTTAAGTCTTCTTCATTGATTTCGTCATTTACACTGTCTGGTTTTTCACTGCCTATGCGTTCGAGAAAATTTTCCC